>NC_044309.1:44241076-44597995 GCF_007474595.2 Lynx canadensis
TAGTACTCTCAGCTCCAAATCCACCCTCAGTGCCCTGTTCTCAGATAACAGTGGAAGATCCTATCCATTTTCTCTCTGGTCATCTCACATGAAGTTGACTTTTGTCAGTAAAAGACAATGGAGAGCCAGTGCAGCAGAAAGGGCTCTTCTTCCTGGCTTCATGGTGTTTTCTCTCCTTTGGCCGCCATGGCTTGGTTGCCAGTTGCAGTCTTGCAGGAAGTCACGTGTTTTCGTCCTCCAGCAACTTCTTGTAGGCAATCTGTCAGTTTCCTGTCTTCTGGTCTTTCCTCCTGACACTGTGACAGGGAGCTCTTCCTGTGTGCCAGTCACAGCCTGAGATCCTTCCTCACCAAGTTCAGCCCGTGGAGTTTGGAGCTGATCTGTCCCAGGCAAATCCAGTGAGCCTGTCAGCCGTGAAGCTATGTGTAGCCACATCATCTTCAATGACATCTGAATCCCATCTTCAGAGAGTAGATCTGGTCAGTGATCTGTCCTTTAATTCTAGGATATTCTTTGTAATTTTCTTTAACGAGTATCCTTTCCTTTTAGTAAGCTTTCTCTTATAAGTAGATAAATGTTTACTTCAAGTGTCCCCTTGTTTCTGTCTCCTGACTCATTTCTCACTGATAACCTCATCACCCTGGGTGGTTCAATCCTCATTTGAGGTCCTTTAAGGGTTAAGACAAATTAATTACTTGGAAATACAAATGGAATTATTCACTTTGTTGAGAATTTTTACAATAATATCATGATTTGTAATATATATATATATATATATATAGGCAGACATATACATATAATTAATGTTACTAAATAGCAAAAGCATAAGAAACAAATAATATATACCTCAGTATATATTTTTTACGTTAATATAATTAAATTTGAGAAACAGTTCTATACCACAAAGAATGAAGCCTCGGGTACACGTTGGACTTTGGGTGATATATATCCATTGATACAGATTCATCGTTGATAAAAAATGAAACGTTCTAGTGAATGATGGTGATAATGGAAGACCCCATGCACGTGTGCAGACAGGGGCAATAGAGGGTTCTCTGCAACTTCCTCTTAGTTTTGTTGTGAATCTAAAATTACACTAAAATACATTATCTTCAAAATGTGCAACGAAAACAATTGTATGGCTGTTGAAGTAATGAGTGATGGATTCCTTATCAATGGTGAAACAGCATTCTACCAAAATGAGGTAACTAAAATGCCTGGTGCTTACAAACATATCGTCTTCTTACTGAGCATGGTTCAAAAGAAAATTTTTTTGTACGAAAATCGATATATTGACAATTCTTGTCATTCTCTGAAGATACTGACAACCTGAAATACAGAGAATTAAATCTCATTAATCTTACCATAAGATTACTTATATCTCTTACTATGTACCACAGTATTTTGAGGAATAAACCATCCATTTTGACTCATACTTATATAGCTCCATCTCAAGATTTCCCATACCATTTTTCTCTGGAAAACCTTCAACTACTGTGTTTATCTGATTGTTCAAAAAATTGCTGTTTTTGTTTCTAAGAACAATTCTTGTGAGGCATAAAATAAAAAGTTGCCATGGGACTTACACTTCGGAAGAAAATGTTAAGGCTTTTGGCTGCACAGATGAACTATGATTGCTTCTCTGGGAGCCTCTAATCCATGGTGTAATAGAGAGTAAATTCAACAAAAACTATGAGAAAATAAAATTTATTGGGAGTCAAATACAAGCTCTTATCCTCATTTGAATTCTGTAATAACACAAAAAGTTCATCCTTTTTTCCTTTGTAGACACTTTCAAATTATAATATAATGTTACACCGTGGACACGAAAGTATAAAATTATCTTAGTCGGACTAAGTGAAGAGGACAAACTGACCGTGAAAACAATTTCAGAATTTAGAAAATGGATCAAAGGTTAGTAACTTATGAAATATGGACAGTGGAGATTCAAGTCAGATGCACATTTGTCATCTTCTCGCCTAGGATGCTCCCGTGTCTCCCCACCTGCCCACCCCTGGCTCGGTGATAAGAATACTGAAGCTGTTACACCTGGGAGAAACTGCAAAGAGCAAGGGTGCTGGTGCCACAGGGGGACACCTGATCAGCACTGGGGATGGGGACGGGTACCCATTGAATTTCAGCTCCATGTGCTGATTTCACTCGGGAATGATGAAGAAAACCCATACTTGTCCTGGTCGGAGGTTGCAATGATTGTATCAAGCACTGTGACCCCCATAAATATAATGGAAAGATACTGGATGTGAGAATATAATGGAAGAGTTGACATTCGCTCTCCAACACTCTTAGCTTATGGAAAAAATAGACACACATGGAGAGGAGACCGAGAGGAACCCAGGAGAAAGTAAGAGCACAAGGAGACTTGGGAACTGAGAGTAAAGGTCTGAACAGTCCCCTCCTGCATTCACACACAGGCACTGATGTCACACTGCAGAACGTGGAAGCTGTAGTGACCTGCAGTGTTTGAACACATCCTTTCTTAAACAAACAAACAAACAAACAAGAAACTAGTAATTAACATCAAGGCTTCAAAGTCACAAGGTCATAAAGGTAAGCAATAAGAACACCGAAAAATTGAAGAAAACTATCAGCAAACAGACTTCAGTGGAGAAGATGCTGCCATAAAATTTTTACAACAAAAAACCATAGTAAATCTAGGAGAAGTGAAACAGAACGCATATATACTAAGCTGTATTTTAAAAAGTGTCTACATAAAAAGTTAAAAAATGTGAAGAGAAATTGGAAAATATCTTCCAACAAAGGGAAAACATATGTCAAAGAAACTTCTAATGGGGTAATTGTTGCACATATTAGAAAAAAGCATTGAAAAGTCCTACTTATAAAGATATGTAAACTATACAGAAAACTTAGTTGAAATAATTACAGGAGCATGTGATGGCAGTAATTTAGCAAGTAGGAAATATCTATAGACAAATAAAAGTATATGAAGAAACCACAGAGAATCTGAGTGAACAAATACATACCTGAAATGGAAAATTCACTAAATTTTCTCTACAGAAAATCTGGGATGTGATAGAAAAGAACTGATGAAATTGGAGGGGTAACAAAATTTATTTATATCTTGGGTTGAGACAGAAAAAAGAGAAGAATTTACAGAATTCAGAGACTTTCAAAACAGTGTCAGGAAAGCCACTTTCAGGCGAAGTAGAACGTGAGAAGAAAAGAGGCAGAAAAAAAAACCAGGACAACAATCGTAAGGTACGACGAATGAACAGCTTACTAATATCATTTAAAATATTTATAGACACCAGAGACGTAGCAACTGCTAACCGAATGAGCACGTACAAATCCACGTCTCATGACATCATAATGAAATGACCAAAGAACACTGGCAAATACAGACAAAGAAATAGTCTTGAGGGATCAGAGTGGATTGTGAAGTGGCTTAAGTCAGTGTGAAAATCAGGGATGGTTGACACGTCTTCCACCTCCATCAGCCTTACACCACATTATCTACCACAGAATCCATAGCCCTGCCCTGCACAATGGTTCTGACTGGAACAGGATACAAGCAGCAAGATGAAGGAAAAGAAAGACACAGATCTTAAATCCCCCATGGAAACAATCCCTTAAAAATATCCAGATACAAACCCACGTATAATCGGTCTAATCAGGTTTGATAAGGATGCCAGAACGATTCAATAGGGAAACAATGGACCTTTTCAAAGGGTGTTTGGAAACTGACTACCCACATGCAGAAGAATGAAGTTGGATGTTTACATTTACACTGTATACTAAAATTAACTCCAAGTGAACTAAAGACATAAATTTAGATGTAAAACTATAAAGTTCCTCAAAGAAAGAAGGGGGGATATTAAACAGCATTGTATTTGGCAATGATTTCTTGGCTATGCCACCAAAACCACACAGCCAAGAGGAAAAGTCCATTGTAGATAAGTGGGCAATATCAACCTGAAACATTTCTGTGCATTAAACGGCATGATCAGCAATGAAAATACAGAGTGGAAAAAAAAAAAACACTTGCAAATCATATATCAAACAAGGGAATCATACCTAAAATACATAAGGAATCTACAAGTCAGAAATGACTACAGCGAACACCAGAAACACAATTAAAAACTGGGTAAAGAAATGAAATACACAAAGTTCCAAAGAATATCTACAAATGGTGAAAATCATATGAAAAGATGCTCAATATAGCTAATGAGTAGAGAAATGCAAATCAAATTCACAATGAGTTATCACCTTACACTCGTGATGGATGCAACATGCACACACACACACACACACACACACACACACAAATGTGTCGGGGCACCTGGGTGGCTCAGTTGGTAAAGTCCGAATCTTGGTTTTGGTTGAGGTCATGATCTCACAGTTTGTGGGTTTAGCCCTGCATCGGGCTTTTGTTGATGGCGTGGATCTGGTTTCAGATGCTCTCTCTCTCCCTCCTTCGGCACCTCCCCTGCTTGCTCTCTGTCTCTCTCTCTCTCTCTCTCTCTCTCAAAATAAATAAATAAATATTTCTTAAAAATGTGTCAGTGAGGAGGTCGAAAAGGAGGAGACTCACACACGGTTGTTGGGAATGTAAATTGGTCAGCCGTTATGAAGACGTGTATGGAGCTTCTTCAAGAAATTAAAAATACAATTACCACATGAATCAGCAATCCCAAATGTAGGAAACTATCTAAAAGAATTGAAAGCAAGATCTCAAAGATATACATACACCCATGTTCACTGCAGCATTATTCCTTAGAGCCACGGGGTAGAAGCCACCCATGTGTCCACTAAGGGATGAATGGAGAAAGAAAGCGTGGTATACACATAACACTGTAATATTATTCAGCTGTAAAAAGGAAGGAAATCCTATCACTTACTACAGTATGGATAAAACTCCAGGACATTATGCTAAGTGAAATAAGCCAGTCATACATACGAAGTAAAAAATAAAACTGTATGATTCCACTTATATGAAGTATCCAAAGTAGTAAAAGTGATAGAGCAAGTAGAAGAGTGATTGCTGAGGGTTGAGGGGAAAGAGGAGAAGGGGAATTATTGTTCAGTGAGTTGAGTTCCAGTTTTACAAGGTGAAATTTCTAGATATCTTTTGGGCAACTATGTGATAGTTAACACTCCTAACATGTGAGCTTACATTGGTTAAGATGCATGATCTAGTGAAATGCAATGTAAGATGTGAGACTGTATGATTCTCACTATATGACCATCTGGAAAAAACAAAATTATGGAGACAGTAAAGAGATCAGTGGTAGACAGGGTTTGGGGGAAGGAAGGATGGATAAGTGGAGCACAGAGCATTTTGAAGGACAGGAAACTATTCTGTATAACTCCATACGTGTCATTATATATTTCTGCAAACTTTTAAAATGCACAACATCAAGAGTAAACCAGAGAGTAAACAATGGACTTTGGGTGATAAAGAGGTGTCAGTACAGGTTTATCAGTTGTAGCAAGTGAACCGCCCACGGAGGGATTTTGAAAATGAGAGAGTCTACGAACTGCTTGTGCCTTGACACACAGACAGTAGGGGAATGCAGAAAACCTCTGTGCTATGTCTGAGTTTTGCTATGAAACTAAAACTTCTCTAACAAAGTAGTCTATTTTTTTTAACATGGGTAATGTGGTAAATGTTGTTTTGTTGTGTTTTGTTTTGATTGCAACAGCTTAAGAATAAAATGAAAGGCAAGCCAACAAAAATAGGTGATTATAGCAAGAGAAAGAGAAAAACAACTCATTATATTTAGGAAAATAACAATATGATTAATAGATAAGTTTCACCAGGAAAATACTAAAAAATACTAAACAACAACAACAAAAAGCCAACTCTCCGCACCCACACATAAAAACCCAAAACAAAAGAAAACAAAGGAAAAAGACCTGTCAAACAAGAATTATAATTCAGCAAAGCTGTCTTTCAGAAAGAAAAGATGCATAAAGACCCCACATCAAACACAAAACTTAACAATTTTTCTTAGTATACCTGCCTTTCAGAAATGTTCTTCAAGCTAAAAGTAACTGATGTAGATGGTAATGCATACCCACAAGGAGGAATAGAGATCAGCAGAAACGATAGATGTGTCAGTAAATTTCAAAACCTGTGTATTTTTCTCTCTGAATTATGTTGAGAAAGAAGATTGTCAAGGCCATTCTTATAACACTGTATGGTCGGATGTATACCATTGCCTTATATAGTTTAGCAGTTACTAATATTTGTGTTGCAAAGTCACCACGAATGCTTCATTTCAGGTCTCTAATGTGAAATGATGAAAGCAGAGAAGGTATGTTGACGAGTAACTGGTGTTCAGTAACCAGTGCTAGCTGGCCTCATTACAACGTGGGTAGAAGGATGGATTTCCCGTTCTCTCTGAAAGCAGATTGTTCCTATGAAAACTTTCCGAGGCTGAAATGGTGTAAAGTGAAAAAGCAAATAACATTGATTTACATGGAAAATGATTGAGCATTTCCTGATATAAAAAACAACCACCCCCAAAAACCCAAAACACATATAACCTCCTTAGGCTTTTCTGACACCTCAAGACATGCCTTGTGAGTGGATACACAAAATAAATTGAGATGAAGCACAGACACTCAAAAATACAGTTGAAACCTATGCTTGATACTGATATGCAGAGTATATAGTTTCTGAGAAATGAACTTGACAGGACGAATCTTGCTGCTTGGGGTGTGAGCTGACACTAAACAGTAAAACTAGCCCTGAACACAATTTTCACTTTTCGCCTTTTGTCCTAAACACAAAAATCCCCTTCAGATTTCTGTTGTTCAGCAAAAACTGGTATTCAGAGTGCTTTCAGAGAAGCAAAGTGAGGTAATTCAAATTTTTGGAAAGTTGAGGCATACCTATAATAGGTGGTGGAAAGGAGCTTGTTAGTGCTAATTTAATATATTTTATCGGAAATTAGTCAGGATTCATGGGGCGTAGATGACAATCAGTTAATTGTATATGTGTAAAGAGTACCATGAGCAAGGTGGAGATCTAGTAGGTCATAGTGCTCATCTGCCCACAAAATCAGTCAGAACAGTAACTAAACAACTTCAAATTAAAAACGGCTCAGGGAAAGCTCTAGACAACAAAGAAACACCAAAAATCTGGGGCCGATTAAAAATCCAGGATGGTCCCATGGAAAGAAAAGGAAGCATTTGGCCTGCATCAGCCAACCCTGCAGCTGAGAGCCATTTGGCACCTGAAGGAATCCCCTCATGGAGAGTCACCTCATGGAAAGAAGGGGATCAGGAGAACCCACTAAGCTTCAACTGGGGATGTCTGCAGCTTTTGCAACAGAAGGAGCCCATCAATTCTAATCCCAGTTGTTGGAGCAGCCCAGTGTGCCCTCTACACCTCCTCCCAGAGGCTGGAGGTGTTGCTATGAAGAGACTTGCCTTCAAGGGCTCCAATTTTGCTCTTAGGGATTGGTGGCCATAGCACGTCGTGTATACAAGACTAGAACTGCGTCTGATTTTTGCCCACTCTTGGTCCCAGGTTAGGGCACTGTGTCACATTACTGGGGCTGTTTCCAGAGACCTGACCCCAGATCCTAAGGTGTGCCTTAGCTGCCACTATGGGTGCAGATATTTGCTGCCTTGAGCCCCACTCACCATGTTCCATTTAATGACCCTGTCTCTTCATTGCAAAGGATGCTCTTGCTATTTGGAACCCCAAAACCTCCCAGGCCTAGACTCTGAACCGCCATGGCTAACACCTGAAGACTTTTCTCCACCTATGGTAGCTCAAGGCTCTGACCCTTCATTGGTAGGCCAAGTCACCACTGCCTTGAGTCTCTTCTCTCCGGTCCAACTGTAGGGCTCTGAATCCTCATTGCTGCTACTATACCGCTACCTCCCCCAACATACTTTCAACTTCCACACTAAAGCCTTTGCTGTCATTGGAGACCAAGAATCTAGAGGTCTGTGTCCAGATCCTTGGGTCCTGACACATGGCTTTCACAAGCCACCACTGGATCATGCTGCTGCTATCTTGGAACTGCCACTTGGGACAGAGTAGAAACTTGGACACCCCATCCCCAGCATATGCTACTACCACACACTGCCCATGGCCCCAGTCACCAATGAACCTTGTCATCCAGGGCCTCTGTACTTGCTACAATCCTCTGCTAGCCAGAGTCACAATGGTGAGCCCCTGAGACACAGGTACAGTTTGCGTGGAATATCTACACATGTCTCCAACCGAGACCCCAGTGCCACAGCCACAACAAATGAACCTATGCACCAAAAGCCAGTTGCTTTGGTAGTTCCATCTGTGCCTGATCTTGGGCAACAGATCCAATATTGCTATGAGGGCTCTGCGGTCAGCTTGCCATACCAGACCCCAAAAAGGATCATCTCACAAGATCTTCTCCTGTAGAAAGCAGGAGACAATGGGATGACATTCTGAAAGTGGTCAAAGGGGAAAAAAAAATATCAACCAAGAATGCCTTACTCAGCAAATTGTCATTCAGAAATGAAGAAGAGATAAAGACTTTCCCTGCATCCTAGAGGATGGTGTATCAAAGTTTCAACTCTTGCTACAGATGGCAGTCAGGGGAAAGCAGCAGCATGACTCCAGTGGTGGTTTTTAAAGCCATGTGGCAGAAGAAATTAGACGTGCCCTACAGAAATGCTAAAAGGAATTCATTCAATTGAAACAAAAAGACAAAAATTGGTAATATTAAAATATATAAAAAATAGAAAATCACTGGTATTGGCAAAAGGAAAAAGACCCTTGACTTTGGTGTAGGTAATGATTTCAGGGATAAGTCAGAAAAATCACAGCGAATCTAAAAAAGAAAAGAGGGACTGCATTAAACTAGAGACCTTCTGCCCAGCAAAGGAAAGAATCAAATAGTTGAGAGATCATGGAGAGAAGAGAAGAAAATATCTGTAAACCAATATCAGATAAAGGACTAATATCCAATATATATAAAGAATTCATACAATAGAATAAAACAAAGAGAGAAATCCAATGTAAAAAATGGGTTAAGTGCCTCAGTATACATTTTTATGAAGACATACAAATGGCCAAGAAGTACATGAAAATTGTTCAATATCAAGAATCAGGGAAATGCAATCCTTTGGGATTGCAATTCCTCCAGTCCTTTGGAGGAAATGTAAATTGGTTCTGCCCCAATGGAAAATAGTACGTCACTCTTACATATGTGTTTACAGGAAGTGATCAATGGGGCACCTGGGTGGCTCACTCGGGAGAGTGTTCAATTTCAGCTCAGGTCATAATCTCCTTGTTCATATGGATGAGCCCCACATCGGGCTCTGTGCTGAAAGCTCAGAGCCTACAGCCTCCTTTAGATTCTGTGTCTCCCTCTCTCTGCCCCTCCTCCTCTCAAAAATATTAAACATTAAAATTTTTTTCAAAATAAACAAAGTAAGCGATCAGCATCTCAAAGGTATAGCTGCACACCCATGTTCATTGCAACATTATTTGCAATAGCCAAGAAATGGAAGGAGCCTGAGTATCTGGCAACCGTCATAAAGTCAAAGAGTGTGATATACATACACGTACAAACACACAGACACACACATACACTCACAGTGAAATATTATCTAACCAGGTGAAAGAAGGAAATCTTGCCATTTGTAACAAATGGATGGACCTTGAAGGTATTATGGTAAGGGACGAAAATCACACAGAAATAGACAAATATTGCATTGTCTTTCGCATGAAATCTGATAGACTGAACTGGTAAAAACAAAGATTAGAATGCGTTTATCAGGGACTGTGGGTTGGGAGTTTTTGAAGATGTTTAAGAATACAAATTTACGGAACTCCTGGGTGGTTTAGTCGGTTAAGCATCCGACTTCGGTTCAGGTCATGATCTCATGGTTTCTGAGTTTGAGCCCCACGTGGGGTTCTGTGCTGACAGCTTAGAGCCTAGAGCCTGCTTCAGATTCTGGGTCTCCCTCTCTCTCTGAACTTCCACCGCTCATGTCTGTCTCTCTCCCTCTTTCTCAAAAAATAAACATTGAATTTTTTTTATAAAGGAATACAAATTTATAGCTAATAGATAATTTTGGAGGTGTAATGTACAACATATGATTACAGACAACATTGCTGTATTACAAACTTCAAAGTTGCTAAGACTAATTCTCAGCTTCTCTCAACACATACAAAAAATGATAAATATGTGACATGACAAAGGTGTTATCTAACATAGCCATAGTAATCATATGGCAATACATAACTTTATCAAATGAACAGATTGTCAGCATTAAATGTATGCAATGTGAGATGCCAACATCATCTCCACAAAAACAAACAAAAGATAGGTTTGTAATACCTACAACTATTGCTAAGGAAATAACTTAAGAATATACTAAAGACAACAGTAGAGGAAGTAAAATGGAACACTAATGTAGCATATGTTCAATACAAAAGATGTGAGGTAAAGTGCAAGAGGAAAACAAGACATAAGTATAGAATAAATAGCAAATGGGATACCTAAATCCAAATTTCCCAGTAATTATACTCATGTGAATTAAATAAATATTCCAATTATAAGATAGAAAGTGTCATCCTGAATAAGAGAGTAATATCCGTCTATATACTGTCTGTAACAGACACACTGTAGATTCAGACACAAAGAGGTGAAAATAAAGGGATAACAAAAAGTAGACCCTACTACCAGTAAGCGAAGATGTGAGCAGAAATGGCTGTTCGAATATCAAAGCAGCTGTTAAAACAAGAAATAATAATAGAAAGTAAAAGAAACATTTCCAAATGTTAAGCCTGTCAATATAAGAGGAAGTTCAAACAATTAAAAACATACATTATTTACCTAAGAACAGAACCCTTAAACACAGGAAATAGAAACTGACAGAATTAGAAGGGTAAGTAAACAATGCAATGAGTATAGCTGAAGACTGAAATCTCTTCTTTCAGTAAGTAAGACCAGCTTGTCACAAAAGCAGGAGGACTATGGAAGATTGTCAAAATAGTGGAACCAGCTTGACTTAACTGACATATATAGAAAGTGTTCTAGGTCATCCATAGGGATCAAAAAGTTTAAGGATGGAAGCATGGAAATATTCAAAGTATTTCCTCTGAAGACAAGGAAATAAATGAGAAGAAACAATGGAAAGAAATCTGGGAAATTTCCTAACATGTGGAAAGTGACAGACTTCTGAAACTTGTACAGTTCAAAGATGAAATCTTGGAAAGTATCTTGTACTGGATGAGAGAAATCCCCTTGTACTGGCTGATAATAAACCGAGAATACATCAAAGCTTTTAGGATGAAGCTAAAGTAGTGTTTACAGACAATGGGTACCTTAGTCAATCACACACAAAGGAAGAATGTTATCAGTGCACGATCTCAATTGCTTCTCTCTCAAGCAGCATTAAGAGATCAGCCAGGTAAGGTTATAGAAGGAAGAAATCACACACACACATTTAGCTAAAAGCTGATCGTGAAGAATGTATAGTAGAATAACTCAAAGCAGCCCCAAATGGCCAACACCCAAATATCCAAGAGCATCCGCAATAGAATGGGCGAATGCAACGTAGGACAATCCGACAGCAGAACAGCAAAGAGATGTGGACCATTGACAACTCATGCGGCTACATATGTATGAACCACACAAGTTTGGCTTCGCCTGAAAATGCTAAAAACAAAATATGCATACTCTATGATTCTATTTCTATAAAGTGTTTTTAAAAGGCAGACAAGAAATTGATAGGGGCATTTCACAGTGTTGGTAATATTCATTTTCTCATTCAATGCAGTGGTGACACTGAAAACTCGGCCATCTGTTGGCACGTGTACCATGTGACCCATCTGTATGTGCCTTGTACCACAGTAAAAGTAACAGAGGAGGATATTATGAAGAAATGCAAATATATTTAAAACTAGACAGAACATTGGAAAAAATCCTACCAAATACAACGTGTGAACCAAAAGAACTAGAAAAAAAAATATCAGAAGTGTCTTAAAATTTCTAATACAGGGGGCGCCTGGGTGGCTCAGGCTGTTAAGCATCCGACTTCGGCTGAGGTCGCGATCTCGCGGGTGCGTGAGTTCGAGCCCTGCGTCGGGCTCTGTGCTGACAGCTCAGAGCCTGGAGACTGTTTAGGATTCTGTGTCTCCCTCTCTCTCTGCCCCTCCCCCGTTCATGCTCTGTCTCTCTCTGTCTCAAAAATAAATAAACGTTAAAATATTTTTAAAAATATAAAATTTCTAACAATTTTTTCTGTAATTCAGAAAAATTTTCACACTCAGAAAGTATTTAGATGTTTATGAATAAAGAAAAATAATGCCAGTTTAAAAAGCAAAAAGAAATCATTGTAGGGTCAGAAAAGGAGGCTAATAAAATATGTGTCATATACATTTTGATGGGAATACTCAAAAAAGAAGGAAATTACATATCAGGACAATCATAAGTAGATTTATTGAAGTAGTGCCCTGTTGTATTTACATTTGAAATGCCATAAATAATCTGAATTTATCACATTAGCATGAAGATCAATTGATGTGATTTCCGTGATACAGAAGGTAAATGATAAAACTAATATTTATTTTTATGTTTACAAAACCTTTCTAAAGGGGTGCCTGGGCGGTTCATTGGTTGAGTGTCCAACTCTTGATTTGGGCTCAGGTCATGATATCAGGGTTTGTGAGTTTGAGCTCCGCATTGGGTTCTGCACTGACAGAGCAGAACCTGCTGGCAAGTTATTCTGTCTCCATCTCTCTCTCTGTCTCTGTCTCTGTCTCTGTCTCTGTCTCTCTGTCCCTCTCCCATGCACGTTCTCTGTCACACAAAATAAATAAATAAAAAATAAACATTAAATAAAACCTTTAGAAAGATAGAAATGAATAGGAAACATCCATGCAACGATCCTGAATAGGTAGCATAACTCTGAAAATGAACTTGAATAAATTCACAGTTTAAAAAAGGACAATTTTGTGGGCACCAGGGTAGATCAGTCATTTGTGCCTCTGAGTCTTGATTACTGCTCATGGTTCCTGAGATGGAGCCCTAAGTCAGGCTCTGTGCTGACACCATGGTCCTTGCTTGGGATTCTCTGCCTCTCCCTCTCTTCCTGCCGCTCCCTCTGCTGGCATTCTCACTCTCTCAGAATAAATTAAGAAACATTTAAAATAAAAAGGACGATTTTAAAATACAAAACAGACATAAAAATACATAAGAACATTAATTAAACAGATGAGAAAGGGCAACATTTGTACCCACACAATACGAAATGCACAACTGCACAAAAATGCAAAGTCATTCAGTGGAGAAAGTAGAGTCTTTTCAACAAATGTTCTGGAAACAATGGAATATCAAATATGATTAGTGATTATATACTTTATACTGCACTAAAGTGCTCAAAATTGATCACACATAAAAAAGTTCAAATGTTTTATTAAAAACGCATGACCTACAGTTGGCCAGAGATTTGATAAAGCACCAAAAACACGATCCATAGAAGAAGATATTGATGAAGTGTAGTTCGTCAAGATAATATCTGCTCTTGGAAGAGAAAAGACAGTCATAAACTTGTGAAGAAACATTTAGAAACCATACATCTAATAAAAGACTTGCCTCCAGGGTACATGAAGAATTCTCAAAATACAATGAAAAAAAAGTAAAACTATTAGCAAAATATTTCAATAGATACGTCACAAAACACCTTGTATAGATGGCAAGTGAGTACAGGAAAATAGGTCCAACACTATTCATCTTAGGAGCATTCAAATGAAAGCCACCGCAGACCAGACTTTCTGTTCTGGAAAGATGGAATGGATAGACTTTTCCCTACTCCTGCCACCAATACAGCTACAATCCCTGAGCGTTACACATAAGATGACATAAGATTCAGAAAGCTAATGAGAAAGCTGACAGATCCCAGCCCTGGAGACCCGAGGCATGATGTGGTGGTGAGCTCCCCGGAATTTCCCTCTCTACCTCACATAGACTGGTGTCAGAGAGCCTAGCAAACCACAGACATCAACAGGTACACACCGAAGTCTCCAAAATATTTTTTCTCTCTGGTCAAAATAACAGAAAAAAAGGTGTGCTAGGAAGACAGAAAATTTTAGACACAAACTGCGTGATTCTAATAAAAAAAAAAACACTATTTTTTTACTAAAAAATAAAAAAATAAAAGGCATCGACTATCCACCAAAAAAATCAACAGGCATGCAGGGGGAAATCAAGACATTCTCTGATAAAGGAAAACTGAGAAAATGTATCACCACCAGACCTGCTCTGACAGAACTCCTAAAGAGAAAAATTGGTAAAAGAAGGCCTCTTGAATCATCAGGAAGAAAATGAGAACAAAAGAAAGAATAAAACTCTCATTAGATCTAATGGACTTTCCTTCACTGGGTTTTCTAAATTGTTTGATATTTGAAGCAAAATTATCAGTGAAGCAAAATTGTAACATCCATGTGATTCTCAATGTAAGCAGAGAAATACTTAGGGCACTTATAGTATAAATAGGACACGGTAAGGGTCCATAGAGGCAAATAAGTCTCTGTGTTTTACTCAAACTGCCGTGAGTTGTGATGGGCTGTATAGACTGTGATCTATGAATATACAATTATCTGTATAAAGACATATAATATCTATATTCTTTATATAAAGGAGATTAGATCATATGTGTACTATATACAACTTTAGGTATATGAAGTTGTTTATGAAGAAAAGACCTACTTTGCTATATGATGCTCTGTCAATAAGATCATAATTTAGAAAAATATAACCTTCACTTTTATGTCACAGCATCAGAAATATAGCATCACTAAAAATAATTTCTAATTGGATCATAAACCATAATTAAAACCATAAAGCATCCTTAAAACCATAAAGAAATACAGAAAAAGGTCAATCAAGGAAAGTAATATAGGAAATCATACTCAAGAACTTTGGCTAACTTCTGAAATAGATCCCTAATAATCATTGTAAGACACAAAACGCTAGGTAGGACCATGGGAACATTAAAATTCTGATCATTAAAAGACTCCAATATGAGAGCAAAAATGCATGTCACAAGTATTTGCATCTTAAAATCTCAAAAAAGAGCTCGTATCTAAAATATGACAGCGACTTTTAAGAAGAGAAAAGAAGACACTGCCCTGGAGAAATGGGCAAGAGACACAACCCAGCATTTCTTATCCCACAAAACAGAATCGCCTTAAGCTTTACAACCCAGGTAAATGGTATTGTTTATAACCATCAGAACTTACTAATTAATTTTATGGAGTTTGGGATCAAAGGATGATTTGCTATAATGTACATTTACACAATAAAATAGAAAAATGTAGAGATAATTCAATATATTGAAATATACACATGTCCGTGACTGTACAAGTTCATACTAATGGTTACAGGGTAGTGTAGTATGAACATATGTAAATACAATTATGGTATATTTATACACTTTTATTTTATTATGAAACCCATAACATTTATATAACATGAATATACTATGTAATATGTCGCTATGTGTAATGAATGATTTTAAATATGATAGGTGGAGGAAGACAAAGCAAAGACTTTTCCTAACATAATTATTCATAATACCCACATGCAAAAAAGGAACTAAATTTCTGAGAATGGTTTTTAAAATCTCATATTCATAGGAGAGCAGTGAAAATTCTCAAACTATAGACAAATGTGTTAATACAGATGGATTACAAGTAGCACCTGGGAGAGAAGGGAGACACATAAAAATGCACCCTGAATGATTCCATTGATATACAGCCCCAAAAGAAGCAGAGATATTTCATAAAATGAAAATGGGCAGGCCTCATAAAGGCTCTACACTTCAGTCTCATGATGTAATTTAGAATTGTGTGATTCTAAGTCTTTGTAATCAATGTGCACAATCGTATGCCTAGTTTCCTTGATGTGTTGTAAAATGAAATAGTAAAGTTAATTTCAGACAAAAGAGCATTTCCAGAAGAACAGGTTTCTATGAAAAGCAAGAACTGGAAATTATCAAATGTACATTCAAGGTATAAAAGTATAAATAATGTGTCAGAAAGTCAAACCATGGGATATTAAAGACTTTAAAAGAAATAAACTACAAATACATATAAAACTATTGATGAATTCTGGAAGCATAATACTAACTGACAAGCTTTTAAAAATTTTTTTAATGTTTATTTATTTCTGAGAGACAAAGAGAGAGCATGAGCAGGGGAGAAGCAGAGAGAACAGGGAACTCAGAATCTGAAACAGGCTTCAGGCTCTGAGCTGTCAGCCTGACAGAGCTTGATCTGGGACTTGAACTCACCAACCTTGAGATCATGACCTGAGTAGAAGTCAGATGTTTAATAGACTGAGCCACCCAGGCGCCCCATTAACTGACAAGCTTTTAATAGAATCTGGAAACATTTGAAAACTTACCTTGTCCTCTTCATCATCATAGTAGAGCAGGTTAGAGTTCTTAGAAGCACAGGTCGTCAAACTCTCATTCCACGATTTTCCCTCAGTGCTAATGTAATAGCAATTGTTGGAATACGTAAACCACTCTTTCGGACAATGACAACAGAGACACGCTGGAGAGAGATTGTGAGATATTATCCAAAAAGCTTTGAATAGTACAAAATGAAACTTTACATAGTGTATATGGATACACATATGTGTACATAACATTCGTAGACCCTCACAAGCTGGTAAAATTAAAACAAAACACACACACACACACACACACACACACACACACACACTCAGAGAAGAGTCAGGCTTTCATCCCCTAATTTATGTGCCCATATAAAGCAACCAGAAAAATGTCCATCAATACATGTCCTGAGAGTCACTGAACAAAATCAGCTTTATGGGATGATTTATCTTTTATCATGTTATAGGAGGAGGAAATGTGAAGCAATTGGTAACAATGGCTATGGTGATTTTAAATGAGTATTTCTTCATATTGTTGTCTAAGAAATAATACTCTCCTATAATCATTATTACCTACCTTAAGACAGAGATAGAAAGACACTAAACTAATAGTAGAAATTTGCAAGGGATATTGTACCTTTCTGGATCATTGTTTCCAGGGATGTTTTGTTCTGCTCTGGTCCTTCAGTAGCTAGAACATTAAAGCAATTCTCAAAAAACATAATATTAAATAAAATAAATCATAATAAGTTGAGTTTCTTAGTTTAAAATTGGGTGTGCTATTTTACCAGACAAATTTAATAAAGTAATGAACATGGGGGGGAAACAATTCAAAAGCTTAAAGAACGAAACCTCACCATCTCTTACAATATTTGGTTTAAGCGATCTCAAGAATTAATGCATATTTCACCATAAAGTCTCTTGTATGAGTTGCCTTTGAGTTATTAAATACAAATATATGTTTAATTCTCCCTGTATTTATTCTCTTATTTCTACTTTAGATAACCTCTAAATGATCATTCCACACTTAGAGCACACATGCACTAAAATGAGATAATAAATTCAAAGTGCTATACAATATGTCGAGAAACTAATAATCAGTAAAGTGAAATATTCCCTTTTAGTCATTCAAACACGTACTTACAGGGAATAACAGCTATTGTTACCACAGTGGACATCAAGATGAGGCAGAGGATTCCCAAGATACCAGCAATGAGCTTCTCTGGACATGAAGGTGAGTAGTAGGAAGAGAAATGCAAACACTGAGAAAGGATGCCCGCAAACAATCATTTAGGAGATTTACAAACAAGAGAACCCACAATGCACAGGGAGTCACATACAATAACCTGCACCTCAAACCCATCACTATCATTGGAATCTTCTCTCAGAATATACCAATGCTTTCAATTACAATACCATATTCCAACCTCCAGCTCTGGTCCTCACAAATGAAAACTATGTGAGATCACTTCCTACTCTTTCCCTACACCCCTACACCCCAACTTCAAATCCTAAAACAGACATACTTGTCTGCATTAAATGTTTTTTACCTTTGCAGGGAGAGTTCTTGCCATTCCCTTGAAGGTCCCGAGAAGCATTTTGAAGATTCAATTCTGCATAGGTTATCTCCTCCTCAGTTACTGAAATGGAACTTTTCGTGCCCTTAGGTTGCACTTGCTGTCTTTTTGAGCCCTTAGCATGATGGAGTTCCGCATAAGTCACGCCTTGGTTGTTCATGTCTGCAGCTGAGTAGTGTCAGCTACAATGTGGATGAAACTGCCCTGAAGGTCTTGATCAAGAGTGTGTGTCATGTGCTGACGACATTGCTAGTACAGTGACACCGTGTGGGGTGCAGGGTGAGGGATACTCCTCATTTGCAGTTGAATAATGTAAAATCTGGTACTAACTTCCACAGAGCTTGAAATAAGTGTTTCATGATAGCATAAATGTTTTTTGTTTTTACAATAATAGCGTAATAATACTGATTGGAAAACATGTAAGGCACTAAATTAGTGAAGAAAGGAATTCATGAATAATACTGTCCTCGTGAATGTAAGGAGTTTCCACAGACATATTTCAACAGTATTAGAATTTCAGGTTAAAATTAAAATGTTGTATGAGAAACAAAAGTGTTGCACCAATATTTTGACAATGTTAAAGCCATTATTGGTTAAAAATTAAATGCTCTAGAAGGGAGAATATTATTTTTAGCATATATTGGAATTTCCTGTTGCCAATGCCTTTGATTTAGATATCTTTACTAAAATATTGCTATTAAAGCAATATTTTATTTTGAATGTCTATGGAGTCGTGAGAATCGTTAAATTTTAGAAGAAATATTTTATATGTTGCAAAATGTTACATGACACACTAAAATTACCCAAAGCAGGAACAATGGTGAAAACAGAAAGAAACAAAGCACTTTTTAAAAGCGGACTTAACATCAGAAAGTGACAACTGATTTAGTGGCAAAGATATGAAATCATAAAAGGGTAGATCATTTATGAAAGCACACATTTGTCACAAGCTTCTAGAAAGTTCTATGTTTTCAAAGGCAGTGATGGCAGCTCTAGGTGTATAGTTATGCTAATAAATCACAGAAATGTGTTTTCAGACTTCAGTCAAGGAGCTGTGCAGTCAGTGAACTCTGGAATTACTCCTGTCTCTCCAAGTACAAAGTACCACCTTTAAAAATTATTTCCTGTCTAGCTATCTGGTTTACTAATCTAAAATAGGAAATAAAATATGTAAAATATAATGCATATAAAGCAGTTAAACTCAATCTCTCTGTTGTAGGGTCTCAATAATATATTAGTTATTTTATTTTTTTAACACCATAACCATTCATCATTACTGATTCACATCGTTAGACCATGGAAGATAATTCATCACACACGAGTGTCTTTCAGTATTGAGTAACTTTCTTGGCCAAGTTTTGTTCAATTTTATAAAAATTCTTTGGATTCTTTACAGTTAAGTTTAAATTAACATTTTACAGAGAGTACCTCACTTGTATTTTATGAAAAATCAAACTGCTTTCTTTTATCGAAGTGAATGTGTGAGGCATTACATTTGACCATAAAGGTCATAAAGATATATCATAAAGATATAACGGATTCATTTTAAGAATCTATTTTTGAAGGCTGGGTACACATTGAATAATGTGTAACACATCCTTGATGACAATTGATGACAAATCCAAATTAAGTGTCCTTTGTCATGATGCTTATGTGACCGCACCCGAAATTCTCTTGACATGCAAACCCAATTTTGCATATGCATATGCTCTTCACGACTTCTCTACAGGAAAGAATTTGAATATTTTCAGATCTCTGATATATTTCATGCTCATTCTTGTTTGTTACCCTGAGTTGTTGGAATACAGATACTGATGTTCTCTGTGATTTCATTGTATATTAGCTGTGCCTCAGGTGCATCCCACCAGCATTTATAATCTCCCACTCACTGGGGTGACTACTAGAAAGGCAGGACCGTGGTGACACATACCTTCTGTTGGCCAGTCACGCATCGTCCAGAGGGAACCAGGTTCCTCTTGTAAACAGAAAATATCTGGGGCCTTCACAGACTGCTGGCCCTGTGGGACCTCCGAGTGAGGCAACAGTGGAAATAGTAGATTTCACATCAATGCGTCACTTCAAATTTGAACAGGAAATTCTTACCCTTGGGCTATTTTGAAGAGACGTTATCTCCTCACACACCTCCAGAAGCTTTGAGCTTGCAGTGTGTCATTTAGTTTGTGCCTCAGCAAAGGCCTCTGACAAATTTTATGTTCCACAAGACATTGGGGTCAGAGACTTGACCCCCAGGTTGTTCCCTTGTTTCCACCTGCATGACAAACACTGCGCATTTAGGTAGGCCTTGTGTAAAATATCTTTGATGTTTAAGTTTTATTTTTAGGCAAGGTTGCTACATCTATATATTATGTGCTTCTTTTTCTTATGCCCTTGATGTGTCATTTCTATTATACTGAAAATATTCTAAAATCATCAACCTGTCCACAGGTATTTAATTATATTGGACACTAATAGTGAAGAATGACTACATTTTCAATTTTTTTTAACTGCCATAAAGACATCAATTTCTGGATTTATCTGCTCAATTTTTCTACCTTTGTTGTTACTATATCTACATTCTATTTATATTATATGTAAATAAGATATTGAAGCTTCTGCTGGAAAAAATAAATGCCTGTGGGAAGGATAAAACATTGAATAATATTGAGCAGCAGCACCATGCCAGAGATTTGAATATTAAATAATTATTCATGCTATTTACTTATTCATTCTCCAATGGTAACTAGGTGTCTGTATTTAAATAGGAATATTTGTTATAAATAAAAAAAGCCTAAGTCTTACTACATAGGGGAAAAATTAATGAATGTTTAACAATTTTGCTTAACTCAAAATACTGGGGCAGGGCAGAGAAAATACTTTTAAAAGACATTTAAATAACATGAACATCCAAGCAAAAAACTATATATTTAAATTACCTACTTTACATCAATGGAATTCTTTTGCTTTTTGCCATTGTTGGATTTGATATGCTAATAATTTGGGGCATATTTACCTGTATGTTTCTTTTGGTCTGTAGTTCTGTTTTGTTTTGTTCTTTGTAAAATGGGTTGACAATACTATTTTCATTTTCATGTATTCATTTTTCATGCTGTATAGTTAACATGTGATATTACATTAAGTTCAGGTGTAGACATAATCATTCATCATTATACACATTATGCTATCATCATCGTGATAAATCAGCATGATCACCCATCACCATACAAAATTAATATAAGAGTATTGACTATATTCTCTATGTTGTAATTTACTGTGGGAAATAAGCTTAGGAATCCCCTGGGCTTACACCAATGGGTTAAGAAGGCATAAAGAAATACAAAGCCAAAGGACGCTCACATGTGAGTTTGGGTAAACAAGACAAGGCAACCATGAATAGGGAGGTGCAAAGGCAACCCAGAATAGAGAGGGGGTGCAGAGCCCCCGGAATAGAGAGGGAGGGGCAAAGGCACCAATATAGAACGTAGGTATATGAAATAAACAAGATTACATATTCAGGGTGGAAACACCCCCAATTTAGTACTAGAGCAGGAAGATGCTTTCACAAGAAGAAAGGGCCAAGTTAGGTAAACAGGTAAGTTGGGCTATAGATCGCAGTGCTCCAGGTGAAGCAGCCCAGAGCAGAGATGATTAACAAAAAAAAAAGGTGCCTTGTTAACTCTGAGGGTATTTCCCCTCCTGCCTCATCCCCTAGACTAGCTAAGATATACAGAGGTGATGCCTCATGTCCGCTGTAAACAACCTTCCTCCTGACTGCCAGGCGCCCAGATTTTGTTTTGTTTTAACCCAAACCCCTAACCCCAAATATCTTCAAGAACCCCTTTCCCTCACGTCCACAAGTTAATGTTCCCAGATTCATTGTCTCTTTGTGCACATCCGTCACCATGTTTGTAAGCCTTCTGATTGTAATAAAAATGGGGCAAGGACCCTTATTCGGAGCTCTTGTGTTTTCCTGGACATTAGCCATCTCTCATTTTCCATCCTGTGGCCCCCTCTCTTGCTTGACAAGAGAGAACTTTAGACCCAGAGTCTACAACAATTTACATCCCTGTGAATTATTTATGTTACAGCTGAAAGTTTGTGCCACTTACTTTCTTTCAACCATCCCTTGTCCCCACCCCCCTACGGAAATCAACAGCTTTGGTCTCTCTGTATATGAGTGTATTTATTTTGTCTGTTTATTTGTCTGTTTCTTTGTTTTTGATTAGACATCATTAGGTAAATCATATGGTATTTGCTTTTCTCTGTCTGCTTCATTTCATTTAGCAGAAAACCCTCTTGGTCCATCAATGGTGTCAAAAAATGAGAAAAGTTTTTGAGGAACCTCCATATTGTTACCCGTTGTGACTATATCAATTTAAAATCCCACCAACAGTCCGTACGATTCCCTTTCTCCACATTCACACCGATATTTGTTATTTCATGTGTTTTTGATTCAGACATGTGTGAGGTGCTATCTCATTATGGTTTTGATTTCATTTTCCTGATGATAAGTGATACTGAGCATCTTTTCACATGTCTGTTGGTGATCTGGAATGTCTTCTTTTAGGAAATATCTATTCAGGTCCTCGGTCCATTTTTTAACCACGTGTTTATATCCCTTTTGTGTTAAGATGTAGGAATTCTTCATATATTTTGGATATTAACCCCTTGTCCAATATATCATTTGCAAATATCATCTCCCATTCAGTAGGTTGCCTTTTTGTTTTGTTGACAGTTTCCTTGACTGGGCAAATGCCTTGTGGTTTGTCATATTGTTTATTTTTCATTTTGCTGCCATTCTCTATGAAAACAGAACCAAAAGAATAATGATGAGAAGTATCTCCGTGAGTTTATTGCCTATGCTTTCTTTAGGAGTTATTGTTTCTGGTCTTACCCCTACATCTTTAATTCATTTTAGGTTTCTTTTGCGTTTGGTATAAGCAAGTAGTCAAGTTTGATTCTTTAACACGTATTTTTCCAGTTTTATAAACACTATTTACTGAAGACTCTCTTTTCCCTTGTGTCCCTTCTTGCCTTCTTGTCACATTTAATTGATCACATAGACACAGATTTATTTCTGGGCTTTTTACTCCATTCCTTTGATCTATGTGTCTATTGTTGTCCCATACTGCTTGGATTGCTAGAGCTTTGTAGTAGACTTTGAAATCTGTTTCTTCCAGTTTTGTTCCTCTTTCTGATGATTGCTTTGGGTATTCAGAGTTTCTTGTAGTTCCATACAAACTTTGAGGTATTTAATCTAGTTCTATGAAAATGCTATTAGTATTTTCATAATGATTACATTGAATCTATACATCATTTTGCATAATATGGCTATTTTCACAATATCATATCTTCCATTCCATAAGCACAGTATATATCATCTTATTTATTTCTTTGTGGCATCCTCAAATTTCTTCTAACAATAGCTTAAACTTTCAGCGTGTAAGAATTTCACCTCCTTGGTTAAAATATTCTTTGGTAATTGATTCTTATAAATGCAATTATAAATGTGATTGTTTTAATTTCACTTTCTCATAGTTTATTACTACTGTACAGAAGTGCAACAGATTTCTCTTTATTTTGTATCCTGCAATTTAACTGATTTCATTTATTAGTTCTAATATGTTTCTTCGGCGTAGTCTCTCAGTATATTTTTTTTTCTAGAGAATTATGTCATCTGCAAATAGTGACTTCTTAGTACTTTCCATATCAGCATGGGTGTCTTTTATTTATTCTTCTCAGATTTCTGTGTCTAGGACCTCCAGTGTCAAATAAAAGTTGAATAAATGCTGTAAGAGTGGACTTTCTCATCTTGATCCTGATGTGAAAGGAAAAGCTTTTGGCTTTTCACTGTTGCAAATGATGTTAGTTGTAGGTTTGTAAAATATGAACTTTATTATATGGTGGGACATTCCTTCTCCACACACATTCTGGGAAGTATTTATTATAAATGAATGTTGAATTTTGTCATGTGCTTTCTCTCCATCTATTGAGATTAGCATATGAGTTTGATTTTCAGTCAGTTAATGTGGTGTGTCAAGTTGATGGGTTTGCAGGTCTTGAACCATCCTTGCATAAGTGGAATAAACCCATGTAATCATGGTGTAAGATCCTTTTCTTGTATTGTGGAATTCAGTTTGCTAATATTTGAGTGAGGATTGTTGCATGTTGATCAGGGATATTGGCGTACAATGTGGTGTGTGTGTGTGTGTGTGTGTGTGTGTGTGTGTGTGTTGTGTCCTTGTTTGGTTTTGATTTCAGGGTAATGCTGTCCATATGGAATGGATTTGGAAACTTTCCACTGTCATCAGTTTTGACTAATTTAAGATGAAGATGTATTAACTCACTTTAAAAGTTTTGTAGAATTGAGGCACTGGGGTAGCTCAGTCAGTTGAGACTCTAACTTGTGATTTGAGCTCAGGTCATGATCCCAGTGTCAAGGGATCGAGCCCCACATCTGGCTCTGCACTGAGCATGGAACCTGCTTCAGATTCTCTTCCTCTCTCTCTCTCTCTCTCTCTGACCTGTCCCTCTGCCTATTCATGCATTCTTTTTCTCTCTAAACAATAAAAGTAAATAAAAATAAAATAAAATATAATTAATTCTTTGTGATTGTTCTGTTTGCATGATTTCTACTACCTTGTCTTCCAGGTAGATGATCCTTTCTGCATCACCTAATCTGTTATAGATTCATTCTAGTGTATTTTTAAACTTCCATCATTGTACTCTTCAAGTCTGATTGGTTCTTTTTTTCTATTTTCCATTTCTTTGTTGAAGTTCTCACTGTGTTCATCTACCCTTTTCTTGGGTTTGGGGAACATGTTTATGATTCTTCCTTTGAACCGGTTATCAGGTACGTTGCTTGTCTCCATGTTATTTCAATCTTTTTCTGAGATTTTATCTTATTCTCGCATTTGGAACATAGTCTTCTATCTCCTCATTTTGCTTCACTGTTTCTATGTATAGGTAGGATTCGAACCAAACATTCATTAATGATGCCAAATAATGTAAAATTCACTAATGTCTTCTGAGGTTGAATGTCTTATATCTATTATTCCTGTATTTGTACACATTTATGCTTTTCATTACATAATTGATAATGTTCTTTGTTACATGTAGCAATGTGGGTACCCATTTTTGGCATTTATCACTAATGAAGGTCTATGCCTAGCAGTATAAAAGACAACACACTCAAAATTACTAAAAATAATATGGGTAGTTAGAATTTACTTTTTATGATATAAAGGTATATGTTTAACTATTTCTAATAATGGCAAACAAGTGACCTAAGAGAGATGGATGAATTGGAAGTCAAAAAAAGTGAAAATATGTTTGAAATATGATGGCAAAGTGAATTTGTTTTCAAGGATTATTTTTGAAAATGAATATATTTATGCTGGAGGGGGGAGAGGCAGAGGGAGAGGGAGAGAGAGAAAGGAAGAGAGAGAGAATCCCAAGCAGGCCCTGTGCTGTCAGCGCAGAGCCTGACGAGCCACTCGATATCATGATCCATGAGATAGTGAACTGAGCCAAAATCAATTGTCAGACACTAAACCTACTGAGCCACCCAGGTGCCCCTCTAGTTTTCTCTTCAACTACATGCATTAATTACCAGAAAACAGAATTTTCAGATTAGTACCTTTGGTGCAAGAGATTAGGGATACACAGCTCAGTCCTTCCTGCATTCTCCTTGGCAATGGCTGCCTGCAAAGAATACATTTTCTGCTCTGTTCCAACAAAAGTCGCTTTTAAAAGGGCACCATCTTCCTCTGAATTTATTACTAAATGGGTAATTTAATTCTGGCATCCAAAATAACAAGTCCATTATGTTCGATACCTATGGATATTCTCACAAAGGTAGACACAGAGAAAATTACCAATTTGATCTTTATATCCCTGACTTCTCTGTGACTCTTTCTATTCTCAATCTATTCTTGATTAGCAGCTCCTTAATAATGTTCCATACTTATATATCGCCAGTGGTTTTTGTACATCCCCTAACCCAAGCTCAAGAATAATTCCCATGGTAGTGCTCTTTCTGTGATCCCAGCAGGGCCTTGGAGCCCTGGCCCAGAAAGGGGTCTTGCCAAACTTTTGCTGCCCCTTTCTAGGGTTCTCTCCTTTCTGAGCCCTGGGCACTCTCACTGCTTCAGAGCAGAAATCATGGTTTTCCCAGCACTGTGTGCTGTGTCAGGTTCAATCTCCATTAAAGAAAATAGAAGAAAAGGGGATTTAAGTTACATTGAAGTGAAAACATTCAGGATCCCTGGTGGGACAGAGGAAAGAGCTTTGTCTCTCTAGTGGAATGGGATGCTCCAACTGGGAGCAGTCCTTTAGCTGGGGCTTCTCATGATCACATTGTTTATTTGGCTCAGAATGGCTCCTTGCCTAAACCAGGAAGCCGGAGGATCCCTGTTAAAGTACATAAGATTAAAAGGAAAGCATTAAAGGCTGGTCATTTTGGGGGCGCCTGGGTGGCTCAGTCGGTTGGGCATCCGCCTTCGGCTCAGGTCATGAGATCTCTCTCGTCCTGAGTTCGAGCCCTGCGCTGGGTTCTGGCTGACAGCACAGAGCCTGGAGCCTGCTTCGGATTCTGTATCTCCCTCTCTCTCTGCCTCTCCCCCACTCACTCTCTTGTCTCTGCTTGTCAAAAATGAATAAACGTTAAAAAAAAAAAGAATAATTCCCATGGTTTCTTATGGGTACAGGTAATAATTTACGCACTGTTTTTTGTATGTATTTAGACATGTAAAACATGCTTTGGAAGAAAATGGGAGGTGTTCTACATTAGAATGTATTTAGCAGCATCTCTTAAATTTCTCCATTCTTAGTGGTAATAGATGCATATGTGTGGATGGGATACTCCAACATTGGAAGGGAAAGGACATTTCGGTCCCTTCTTCCCCTTGGACCCTGAAGGATCCCCGAATCTAGGAATCAAACAGGTTATCATGTCACACTTTAACAATCCCTTTCAAATTCTTCAATTCCAAAAGAGACAGTCTTTGCATATGCCCAGATAACACACTTTGTGAGGAGACTGGGGTTCTTGACCAATAAGGGAAACAACAGTAATTCCAACTTGATTTCAGAACAGGAAACATATATACAGAAAAAAATTACTCTAGTGCGCATACATGATGCGTATTGAATTTCTCACCTTTTTTAAGTGCAAATTTCTTTAATGTATATGATCAAAATCGTTGTCAAATTACATTTCTGATGCCTGGCTCTTTCACTAGCTGGAAAGAAGAAGACAATTATATGGCTTTGGTTTTATTGGAAAATGCCCTTTATTGAACATTGGGAAAAGCAAAATATGAAGAGATCACAGACAGCACGACCTTCATGAGCTTGGGCTTTATTTTAAGGATCTGTAGGCATTATGTTATTTATTATTATCTGTTCCTCAGAACATCCTATGAAAGTGTTATAATTCAGATTATCACAACACAGGTGATGGCACAAAAGCTTCAAGATCTTAAGCCGAAATACCTGAGAGAGAGTGAATACTTATGGGCCAAGAAGTACTGTTCAAATAATCTTCGAGTAACTATGAACAAGATCCTCTTTTTATCATATTTTCCTTCAGAGGAACCTGAGACAGAGCAGTTCTGTAACTGAGCCCCAGGGCTAAGAGTGTGCACTTAGAAATTACATGAAGTGACCAGTTTCACTGCCAATGTCCTTAGACTGTATTTCATTCTGCTTATACCTTATTTGATCAAGGACCATGGTGAAAGCATCTAAACCCCCATGTTTGGCACTGTACAAAACTGCTTTACAAGGATTTTGGGCACAGAAGCAAAAAATCCAGATGGGAAGGGAAGAGAGTACTAAATTTTAAATCTATTTCCCGGTAATTTTCTTTTACAAGCTTATCTATCTCATGAAATGTAATAAAAAAAATCCCTATGGCTACAATGTTAGATTAGGTTATTTTCAGTGAATCTACATTTTTTCCCTCTGACCACTTTGAAAAGAGTATACTCTACAGACAACCATGAGAAGTTGGCCCATGTGATTTGTTTTCACAATATAATGTAAGGATGTGATCACTTGTTTTCACAATATAATGTGAGTGGGAATGTGATATCTTATGAATTCAGAGACCGGGCAATAAGAAACCCATTTCTGCTAGCTGTTACCTCTGGTATAAAAGATCATATACCATGTAGCCTGGTCCTCTAAGAATGAAACCTATAAAGAGATCTGAGCTGAATCTGTATGTAGTCTGCAGTCAAGTGCATGCACGCCCAGCCTCAATCAACCCTATCATAGCCCAACCACAAACAGGTGAAAGAAAAATAAATGCTTAATTTTCAATGTCATTGTAATCTTGGGTTGTATGAAACACAACTTTAGTAATTAGTTACAGCTACCATTAACAATTATTCATATTGAATGTTCATATAATTTTTCTAGAAGAGCATAAGGATTCTGTACAGAGAAAATAAAGAATATATCTATCTCCACAAACAAAAGTATATATGAAATATGAATTTCTTTTGCAAGTAATTATCGAGTTTAAACTCTCTCCTTCTTGTAAGTGATTTGGGCTGGAAATATCTCTGAGTCATTATCAACTTACTCAAGTTTATCTTGAATTCTGGCAATAACTAGCTGTTGGACCCATGCAAATATCTGTCGATTTTAATTTTTTGTTTTCTCCATTATTTAGCATTTTATTTTTTTTGCATTGTTGTAAAGACTGTGAGAAGTGTGTGCATAAAAACATTAAAAAAAACTAAATCTCTTCCAAAATATCTGAACCCAGGTGAAGAAAACAACATATAAGACACTGGTTATTATCCAATTAGAAACCAATTTCTACCTTGAAATGAGTGTAACCTTTGATCGTGTGACACCAAGACAGATTGGGAGAGTACACTTTGGTTCCATTTTCAGAGGAAGTGGGGCCGATCTGAATGGCTCTTATACACCAACTCTGTGGTTGTTCCATGTTAACCCCGAGGGGCCGTTCATTTAGTACTCTCATCTCCAAATCCACCCTCAGTGCCCTGTTCTCAGATAACGGTGTAAGATCCTATCCATTTTCTCTCTGGTCATCTCACATGAAATTGACTTTTGTCAGTAAGAGACAATGGAGAGACAGTGCAGCAGAAAGGGCTCTTCTTCCTGGTCTCATGATATTTTCTCTCCTTTGGCCACTATGGCTTTGTTGCGAGGTGCATGCTTGCAAGAAGTCCTGTGTATTCGTCCTCCAGCAAGTTCTTATACCAATCTGTCAGTTTCCTGCCTTCTGGCCTTTTCTCCTGATGCTCTAACAGGGAGTTGTTCCTGTTTGCCAGTCACAGCCTGAGATCCTTCCTCACCAGGTTCAGGCCGTGGAGTGTGGAGCTGCTCTGTCCCAGGCCATTTCAGTGAGCGTGTCAGCCGTGAAGCTGTGTGTAGCCACATCGTCTTCAATGGCATCTGAATCCCATCTTCAGAGAGTAGACCTGGCTTCAGTGATCCGTCCTTTAATTCTATGATATTATTTGTAATTTTCTTTATTTTAGTAGGCTTTCCTCTTCGTAAACTTTCCCTTCCAAGCAGATAGTAACTGTTTACCTCAACTTCCCCTTGTTTCTGTCTCCTGCGTTAATTCTGACTCATACCTTTGTCCCCCTGGGTTGCTCAATTCTCATTTGAGGCCTTTTAAGGGCTAGGAGAAATCAATTAAGTTGGAAATGTAAGTGGAATTACTCACTTCATTCAGAATTTTACAATAATATTATGATTTGTAACTTATATATAATTTGTTTTACTAAATAGCAAAAGCTTAAGAAATGAGTGATATATACCTGAGTATATTTTTTTACATTAATATAATTAAATAGGAGAAACAGTTCTGTGACACCAATGGTGAAGTCTCAGGTACACTTTGGACTTTGGGTGATATATATGCATTGATGTGGATTCATCCTTTAAAAATTTTTTATGTTTATTTATTTTGGAGAGAGACAGAGACAGAGACAGAGCCTGATTGGGGGAGGGGGCAGAGAGAGAGGGAGACACGGAATCCGCAGCAGGCTCCAGGTTCTGAGCTGTCAGCACAGAACCTAACATGGAGCTCAAACCACAAACCGTGAGATCATGACCTGAGACGAAGTTGGACACTTAACCGACTGTGCCACCCAGGCGCCCCAATGCAGACTCATCCTTGGTAAGAAATGAAACCTTCTAGTGAGTGATGGTGATAATGGGAGAGTCCATGGATGTGTGCAGACAGGGACAATATAGGAAATCTCTGTACCTTCCTCTTAATCTTGTTGTGAACCTAAAATTACACTAAAAACCATCTCTTAAAAATATGCAGAGAAAAGGATTGGATGGTTTTTGAACTAATGAGAGATGTATTCTTTATAAATGATGAAATAGCATTATGCCAAAATGAAGCAACTAAAATGCCTGGTGCTTACAAACATACAGTCTTATTCCAAAGCAGGGTGCAAAACCAAATTTTTTAAAATAAAAATAGAAATATGGACAATTCTTGTCACTCTTTGAAGATACTGACAACCTGAAATAGAAAGAATTATACCTCATTAATCTTAACAATATATACCGAGGTATTTTGTTGAATAAACCATTAACTTGACTAATAGTTATATACCTCAATCCGAATATTTCCCATACTATTCTTCTATGGAAAAACATCAACAACTCTGTTTATCTGATTCTACACATATTGCTCTGTTTCTTTCAAAGATTAATCCTTGTAAGGCATAAAATACAAAGTTGTCAAGAAACTTACACTTTGGAAGAAAACGTTAAGGCTTTTGGCTGCACAGATGAACTATGATGGCTTTTCTGGGAGCCTCTAATCCATACAGTATAAGAGAGTAATTTCGACAAAAACTATGAGAAAATAAATTTCATTAGAAGTCAAATACAAGCTCTTATACTCAATTAATTCTGTAAAAGCAAATAAAAGTTCATCTTTTCTTCCTTTATAGAAGCTTTCAAATTATAATATAATGTTATGCACTGGACACTAAAGTATAAAATTATCTTAGTAAGACTAAGTGAAGAGGACAAACTGACCGTGAAAACAATTTCAGAGTTTAGAAAATGGATCACAGGTAATAACACTTATGAAATACGTACATTGGAAAAAATCCTGGAGATTCAAGTCAGAAGCACATTTGTCATCTTCTCGCCTAGGATGCTCCCGTGCCTCCCCACCTGCCCACCCCTGGCTCAGTGATAAGAAGACTGCAGCTGTTACAACTGGGAGAAGCTGCAAAGAGCAAGGGTGCTGGGAGACCTGATCAGCACTGGGGATGGGGACAGGTACCCATTGATGTTTGAGCTCCAAGTGCTGATTTTGCTCGGTAATGATGAAGAAAACCCATTCTTGTCCTGGTCAGAGCTTGCGGTGTTTGTGTCAAGCACTGTGAGCCCCATAAATACAATGGAAAGATACTGGATGTGAGAATATAACGGAAGAGTTGACATTGGCTCTCTAACACTCTTAGCTGATGGAGAAAATATGCACAGATGGAGAGGAGACTAAGAGGAACCCGGGAGAATGTAAGAGCACAGGAGGTCAGAGAATTGGTAGTAAAGTTATGAACAGTCCCTCCCACACTCAGGCACACGTGTGCAGACCTCACATTGTGGAAGGTGGAAGCCTACTGACCTGCAGTGTTTGAACACATCCTTTCTAAAAAAAAAAAAAACTAATAATTAACATCAGAGCTACAAAGTCACATGGTCATAAAGTAAGCAATAAGAATTGGGAAAAATTGAACAAGACTATCAGCAAGGGGACTTTAGTGGAGAAGATTCTGCCATAAAGTTTTTGCACACAAAAAAATAGTAAATCTAGGGGTGTTGGGTGGCTTGTTGGTGAAGCGTCCAGCTTCGGCTCGGGTCATGATCTCCCAGTTGGTGAGTTTAAGCTCCGCGTGGGGCTCTGTGCTGACAGCTCAGAGCCTGGAGTCTGATTCAGATTCTGTGTCTCCCTCTCTCTCTGTCCTTCCCCTGCTCACACACACACACACACACACACACACACACTCTGTCTCAAAAATAAATAAAACATAAGAAAAAAATTAAAAATAATAAATCTAGGAAAAATTAAATAATGCGTGTTTCCTAAATGATATTTTAAAAAGTGTCTATCTAAAAGTTAAAAAATATGATGAGAAATTGGAAAATGTCTTCCAACAAAGGGAAAGCATAGGTCAATAGAAACTTCTACTGGGATAAGTTGTTGTACATATTACAAAAAAAAGTATTTAAAAGTCATATTTATTGTACATACTACAAAAAAGTATTTACAAGTCATATTTATAAATATATGTAAACTACACAGAAAACTGAGTTGAAATAATTACATGAACATGTGATGGCAGAAATATAGCAAGTAGGAAAGATCAACAGAGAAATAAAAGTATATGAAGAAACCACAGAGAATCTGAGTGAACAAATACATACCTGAAATGGAAAATTCACTGAATTTCCTCTACAGAAAATCTGGGATGTGATAGAAAAGAACTGATGAAATTGGAGGAGTAACAAAATTTATTTATATCTTTGGATGAGACAGAAAAAAGAGAAGAATTTACAGAATTCAGAGACTTTCAAAACAGTATCAGGAAAGCCAGCATAGGTCTAAGTAGTATATGAGAACAGCAGAGGCAGAAAAAAAACAGGACAACGATCATAAAGTGCAATGAATGAACAACTTACTAATATCATTTAAAATATTTATAGACACCAGAAACTTAGCAAACTGCTACCAGAATGAACACGTACAAATCCATGTCTCATGACATCATAATGAAATGACCAAAGAACACTGGCAAATACAGACGAAGAAATACACTTGAGGGAAGAGAGTGGATTGTGAAGTGACTTAAGTCAGTGTGAAAATCAGGGATGGGTGACATCTTCCACCTCCATCAGCCTTATGCCACATTATCTAGGACAGAATCCATACCCCTGCCCTGCACACTAGTTCCGACTAGAACGGGATACAAGCAGCAAGATGAAGGAACAGAAAGAGACAGACCCTAAACCCCCCATGGAAACAATCCCTTAAAAATATCCAGACACAAACCATGTATAATCAGTCTAATCAGTTTTGATAAAGGTACCAGGACGATTCAGTAGGGAAAGACAGCATCATTCAAAAAGGGTGTTTGGAAACGAAGCAACAGAAAGACAAATAAAGAAACTGATCCCATTCACAATTGCACCAAGAAGCATAAAATACCTAGGAATAAATCTAACCAAAGATGTAAAGGATCTGTATGCTGAAAACTATAGAAAGCTTATGAAGGTAATTGAAGAAGATTTAAAGAAATGGAAAGACATTCCCTGCTCATGGATTGGAAAAATAAATATTGTCAAAATGACAATACTACCCAAAGCTATCTACACATTCAATGCAATCCCAATCAAAATTGCACCAGCATTCTTCTCAAAACTAGAACAAGCAATCCTAAAATTCATATGGAACCACAAAAGGCCCCAAATAGCCAAAGGAATTCTGAAGAAGAAGACCAAAGCAGGAGGCATCACAATCCCAGACTTCAGCCTCTACTACAAAGCTGTAATCATCAAGACAGCATGGTATTGGCACAAAAACAGACACACAGACCAATGGAATAGAATAGAAACCCCAGAACTAGACCCACAAACGTATGGCCAACTCATCTTTGACAAAGCAGGAAAGAACATCCAATGGAAAAAAGACAGCCTCTTTAACAAATGGTGCTGGGAGAACTGGACAGCAACATGCAGAAGGTTGAAACTAGACCACTTTCTCACACCATTTACAAAAATAAACTCAAAATGGATAAAGGACCTAAATGTGAGACAGGAAACCATCAAAACCTTAGAGGAGAAAACAGGAAAAGACCTCTCTGACCTCAGCCGTAGCAATCTCTTACTCGACACATCCCCAAAGGCAAGGGAATTAAAAGCAAAAGTGAATTACTGGGACCTTATGAAGATAAAAAGCTTCTGCACAGCAAAGGAAACAACCAACAAAACTAAAAGGCAACCAACGGAATGGGAAAAGATATTTGCAAATGACATATCGGACAAAGGGCTAGTATCTAAAATCTATAAAGAGCTCACCAAACTCCACACCCGAAAAACAAATAACCCAGTGAAGAAATGGGCAGAAAACATGAATAGACACTTCTCTAAAGAAGACATCCAGATGGCCAACAGGCACATGAAAAGATGTTCAGCGTCGCTCCTTATCAGGGAAATACAAATCAAAACCACACTCAGGTATCACCTCACGCCAGTCAGAGTGGCCAAAATGAACAAATCAGGAGACTATAGATGCTGGAGAGGCTGTGGAGAAACGGGAACCCTCTTGCACTGTTGGTGGGAATGCAAATTGGTGCAGCCGCTCTGGAAAGCAGTGTGGAGGTTCCTCAGAAAATTAAAAATAGACCTACCCTATGACCCAGCAATAGTACTGCTAGGAATTTATCCAAGGGATACAGGAGTGCTGATGCATAGGGGCACTTGTACCCCAATGTTCATAGCAGCACTGTCAACAATAGCCAAATTATGGAAAGAGCCTAAATGTCCGTCAACAGATGAATGGATAAAGAAATTGTGGTTTATATACACAATGGAATACTACGTGGCAATGAGAAAAAATGAAATATGGCCTTTTGTAGCAACGTGGATGGAACTGGAGAGTGTGATGCTAAGTGAAATAAGCCATACAGAGAAAGACAGATACCATATGGTTTCACTCTTATGTGGATCCTGAGAAACTTAACAGGAACCCATGAGGGAGGGGAAGGAAAAAAAAAAAAAAAAAAAAGGACGTTAGAGTGGGAGAGAGCCAAAGCATAAGAGACTGTTAAAAACTGAGAACAAACTGAGGGTTGATGGGGGGTGGGAGGGAGGGGAGGGTGGGTGATGGGTATTGAGGAGGGCACCTTTTGGGATGAGCACTGGGTGTTGTATGGAAACCAATTTGTCAATAAATTTCATATATATAAAAAAAAATTGGAGAAAATAAAAGGATACCAAAAAAATAGACCCTACAAGGAATAATCAGAAATGGCCAATAACAAAGCCAATATTCTAATGACAAAGTAAGTGTTAAAACAAGAAATATTAGTAGAAATTAAAAGAAACATTTCAAAACGTTAAGGCTGTCAATATAAGAGGAAGATAAAACAATTATAAACATAACATTATTCACCTAACAACAGAATCCTTAAACACATGGAATAGACATGACAGTATTAGAAGGATAAATAGACAACTCAATGAGTTTAGTTGAAGACTGAAACCTTTTCTTTCAGTAAGACCAGCTATTCACAAAATCAGGAAGACTAAGGAAGACTGTCAAAATACTAGGAACTAGCTTGACGTAACTGACGTACATAGGAAGAGTTCCAGGGCATCGATAGGGATCAAAAATTTTGAGGATGGAAATATTCAAAGTATTTTCTCTGAAGACAAAGAAATCAATGAGAAGAAACAATGGAAAGAAATCCAGGAAATTTCCAACACGTGGACAGTGATAGACTTCTGAAAAATTTACCTTTCAAAGATGAAATCTTTGAAAATATCTTGTGCCGGATGACAGAAATTACCTTGTACTGGTTGATAATAAACTGAGAATACATCATAACTTTTAGGATGAAACTAAAGTCGGGTAGAGACAATTTTGACCTTCGTCAATTACGCCACAAAGGAAGAACATTATAAATGCACGGTCTAAGTTGCTTCCCTCTCAAGAAGCAAGAAGAGAAGGGCCACTTAAGGTTATAGAAGGAAGAAATGATACACATACGTTTAGCTAAAACCTGACTGTAAAAGATGTGTAGTAGAATAAATCAAAGAAGCCCCAAATGGATCAATACCCAAATATCCAAGAACGTCAGCAATAGAATCACTGAATACATTGTAGTAGAATCCGACAACAGAACAACAAAGAGATGTGGACAATTTACAACCGGTGCAGCTATAGGGATGAATCACACAAGTTTACCTTCACCTGAAAATGCCAAAAATACAATATGCATACCGTATGATTCCATGTATATAAACCGTTTTTAAAATGCAGAAAAGAACTTGTTAGTGGCATTTTGCAATGCTGGTAACATTCATTTTCTCATTCCATGCAATGGTCACACTGAAAACTCAGCCCGTCTATTGGCATGTATAGCTGTGATCCATCTGTATGTACATTACACCACAATAAAAACTATCAGAGGAGGGGCGCCTGGGTGGCGCAGTCGGTTAAGCGTCCGACTTCAGCCAGGTCATGATCTCGCGGTCCGTGAGTTCGAGCCCCGCGTCGGGCTCCGGGCTGATGGCTCGGAGCCTGGAGCCTGTTTCCGATTCTGTGTCTCCCTCTCTCTCTGCCCCTCCCCCGTTCATGCTCTGTCTCTCTCTGTCCCCAAAATAAATAAACGTTGAAAAAAAAAAATTAAAAAAAAAAAACGTTGAAAAAAAAATTAAAAAAAAAACTATCAGAGGAGAATATTATGAAGAAACGCAAATATATTTAAATGTGATTCCTCTGATGAAGAAGGCACCTGAAAAAACTAATATTTATTCTCATTTTTAAAAAGCCTTTAGAAAGGGGCACCTGGGTGGTTCCATTGGTTGAGCAACTAACTCTTGATTTTGGCTCAGGTCATGATCTCAATTTGTGAGTTGCAGCCCTGCATTGGGCTCTGTGTTGACAGCGGGAACCTGCTTGGAATTTTCTCTCTCTTCCTTTCCCTCTCTCTGTCCCTCTCCTGTCCACTTCCCTCTCACACAAAATAAATAAATAAATGTAAACATTTTAAAAAAACTTTAGAAAGATACAAATGAATAGGAAACATCCAGGAAGATCCTGAATAGATAAAATAACTCTGAAAAGGAACTTGTATAAACTCACCGTTTACCAAAGGACAATTTAGGGGGCAACTGGGTAGATCAGTCAGTTGTGCTCCTGCCTAGGTCATGATTGGATTGTTCCTGAGATGAAGCCCCAAGGCAGGCTCTGTGCTGACCCCCTGCCCCTCCCACCATTTGCATTCTCACTGTCTCAAAATAAATACATAAACATTTAAAATAAAAAGGAAGGTCTTTTTTTAAAAAAATTAAGCTTTATTTATTTGTGTGTGAGTGTGAGAGACAGAGAGAAAGAGAGAGAGAGAGAGAGAGTTAGTGGAGGAGGAGCAGAGAGAGGGAGACACAGAATCCAATGCAACCTCCAGGCTCTAGCAGTCAGCACAGAGCCTGACGCAGGACTCAAACCCATGAACCGCGAGATCATGACCTGAGCCAATGTTGGACGCCCAAATGACTGAGCCACCCAGTCACCCCCAAGAAAGTATTTAAATTATGAAACTAACATTAAAAAAAACATAAGGACACTAATTAAACACATGAGAAAGTGCAAAATTTGTACCCACACAATACGAAATTCAGATTTCCAAAAAATGCACATTCATTGGAATAGTATAGTCTTTTCAATAAAGGCTGTGGAAACAATGGAGTATCAAATACTATTAATAATTATATACTTTATACACTATTAAAACGCTCAAAATTGATCACACATAATTGAAAACAAAATCTTTCGAAAAAAAATTTTTTTAATGTTTATTTATTTTTGAGGCAGAGAGAGACAGAGCATGAACGGGGGAGGGGCAGAGAGAGAAGGAGACACAGAATCGGAAGCAGGCCCTGGGCTCTGAGCCATCAGCCCAGAGCCCGACGCGGGGCTCGAACTCACGGACCGCGAGATCGTGACCTGAACTGAAGTCGGAGGCTTAACTGACTGAGCCACCCAGGCGCCCCTAAAACAAAATCTTTCAAGACGTATTATAAAAAGTGCATGACCTACAGTTGGGCAGAGATATTTTACACAAAATACCAAGAACACAATCCATAAAAGAAGAACTTGATGAAGTGTAGTTCATCAAGATAATGTCTGCTCTTTGAAGAGAAAAGAAAGTCATAAACTTGTGAAGAAACATGTACAAATCATACATCTAATAAAAGGCTTGCCGCCAGGGTACGTAAAGAGTTCTCAAAATACAATGAAACAAAGTAAAAATATTACCAAAATATTTCTATAGATACTTCACCAAACACCATGTGGACGTGGCCAATGAGTACAGGAAAAGATGCTCAACACCATTAGTCTTAGGAGCATTCAAATGAAAACCACCCCAGACCAGACTTTCTGTTCTGGAAAGATAGACTGGATAGACTTTTCCCTATTCCTCCCACCAATACAGCTACAATCCCTGGGTATTATTCCTAAGACAACATAGAGTCAGAAAGATAACGAGAAAGACGACAGATCCCAGCCCTGGAGACCCAAGGAATGACATGGTGGTGAGCTCCCCGGAATTTCCCTCTACCTCACATAGACTGGTGTCAGAGAGCCTAACAAACCACAGACACCAACAGGTACATACCCAAGTCTCCAAAATATTTTTTCTCTCTGGTCAAAATGACAGATAAAAGGCATTCTAGAAAGGCAGAAAAGTTTTAGACACTAACTGGGTGATTCTAATAAAAAACCATTGACTATCCACCAAAAATATCAATAGGCATCCTAATCAAGACTTTGTCTGATAAAGGAAAACTAAGAAAATGTATCACCACCAGACCCACTCTGAAAGAACTCCTAAAGGGAATAAATGGTAAAAGAAGGCATTTTGGATCATAAGGAAGAAAGAGAGAAGAAAACTAAGAATAAAATTCTTACTAGGTTAATGGACTTTCCTTCACCTCCTGTGTTTTCGAAATTGTTTGATATTTGAAGCAAAATTATCAGTTGAAGCAAAATTATAAATTCCATGTGATTCTCAAAGTAAGTGGAGAAATAGAACACTTAGAGTATAACTGGGACATGGTAAGGGGTCATAAAGGCAAGTAAATCTCTACATTTTACTCAAACTGCTGTGGGTTGTGATGGACTGTATAGACCGTGATCTATGAATATATACTTCTCTATATAAAGATATATAATATCTATATTATTTATGTAAAGTAGATTAGAGAATATGTATACATATATAGCTTTATGTATATAAAATTATTGATGAAGAAAAGACCTACTTTGCTATAAATGATGCTCCATCACAGAGGTAATGATGTAGAAAAATATAACCTTCACTTTTATCTCAGCATCAGAAATATAGCATCACAAAAAATAAATTCTATTTGGATAATAAACCATAATTAAAAGTTAAAAATTAAGTAAATAAAGAAAAAGGTAAATGCAGGAATATAATAGAGGAAATTATATTCATGAACTTTCGCTAACTCCTCAAATAGGTCCGTAATAATCATTGTAACACACAAAATGCTAAGTAGGACCATGGTAACATTAAAATTCTATTCATTCCAAAAAGAGAGAAAGGAAAATGAAGAAGGAGGTGGGGAAAAAGAAAAGAAAAGAAAATTGACCAAAGAAACTATACGGCTTAAGGTACAATGCTGAGTGAAATAAGTCAGAGAAGGACAGATATCATGTTTTCACTCATATGTGGATGTTGAGAAACTTAAGAATAGACTGTGGTGTAAGGGAAGGGGAAAAAAATAGTTACAAACAGAGAGGGAAGGAGGCAACCCACAAGACACTCTTAAATACAGAGAACAAACTAAGGGTGGATAGTGGGGTGGGGGATAGAGGAAAATGGGTGGTGGGCATTGAGGAGGGCACTTGCTGGGATGAGCATTGGGTGTTGGATGTAAGCCAATTTGGCAATAAATTATATTTAAAATAAATAAATAAATAAATAAATAAATAAATAAATAAATAAATAAAAATTCTGATCATTAAAGACTCCAGTATGAGAGTGAAAATGCAGATGCAGGTATTTGCATCTTAAAAGCTCAAAAAAGAGATCATATCTGAAATATGACAAAGACTTCTAAGAAGTGAAAAGAAGACACCATCCTGGAGAAATGGGCAAGAGACACAACCCAACACTTCTCATTCTCACAAAAGAGAATAGCCTTGAGATTTACAACCCAGGAAAATGGTACTGTTTCTAACCATCAGAACTTTTAATTCATTTTTCTGAGACTGCTGAGCTTTGGATCAAAGGCCTATTTGGTACAACATATTTTACACCATAAAATAGAAAAATATAGGGATAATTTCGTATAGTGAAATATACACATATCTATGACTGTGCAATTTCCTACTAATGCTTACAGGGAAGCGTAGTATAATTATACATAAATACAATCATTTTACATTTATACATCATTATTTTATTATGAAAACCATATTTATATTACATAGTTATAATATGTATATTATATATATTATGTAGTTATATATGTTATGTAGTTATATATATATATATGTAGGTATATATAATAAGTGATTATGATATGTTGAGGAAGACATAGAAAAGAATTTTCATAAAATTTTACTCATAATATCCACATATTAAAAAAAACTAAATTTCTGAGAATGGTTTTTAAAATGTCATATTCATATAAGACAGCAGTGAAATTTCACAAACTATAGACATATGTGTTTATATAGACACATTACAGATAGTATCTGGGAGAGAAGGGAGACACACAGAAAAATGCACATTGAATGATTCCATTGGTATAAAGCTCCAAATAAACAGAGATATTTCATAAAATGAAAATGGGCAGGCCTGATAAAGGCTCTAAACTTCTGTCTCATGATGTAATTTGTAACTGTGTGATTCTATTTTGTAATCAATTTGCACAATCATATGCCTAGTTTCCTTGATGTGTTGTAAAATTAAATGTAAAGTCTATTTCAGGAAAAAGAGCATTTCTAGAAACACAGGTTTCTATGAAAAGTAAGACCTAGAAATTATCAAATGTACATTAAAAGTATAAAAATGTAAATAATGTGTCATAGAGTCAAACCATGGAATATTAGACTTTAAAATATGTAAACTATAAATACATATGTAACTATGGATGAACTCTACAAGCATAATATTAACTCACAAGCTTTTAACAGAATCTGGAAACATCTTGAAAACTTACCTCATCCTCTTCATGATCATAGTAGAGCAGGGTAGAATTCTTAGAAGCACAAGACGTCAAACTCTCGTTCCATGATTTTTCCTCAGTGCTAATATAATAGCAGTTGTTGGAATACGTAACCCACTCTTTCAGACAATGACAACAGAGACACGCTGGAGACAGATTATGAGATATTATCCAAAAAGCTTTGACTATTACAAAATGAAAATTTACATACTGTATATGGATACACATACGTGTACATAACATATTCGTAGACCCTCACAAGCTGGTAAAAGTAAAGCAAAACACACACACACACACACACACACACACACACACACTCAGAGAAGAGTCAGGCTTTCATCCCCTAATTTATTGTGCCCATATAAAGCAAACACAAAAATGTCCATCTCTACATGTCCTGAGAGTCAGTGAACAAAACCAACTTTATGGAATGATTTATCTTTTATCATGTTATAGGAGGAGGGAACGTGAGGCAATTGTTAACAACGGGTACAGTAATTTTAAATGAGTATTTCTTAGTGTTGTTGCCTGAGAAGTAATACTCTCCTATAATCATTATTTCTGAAAGTTCATTAGGGGATTTCCTAATTCACTTTTCCCAAAAGAATCTATTATCCTCTTTGCCTAGTTGAAGATAGAGCTAAAATAGACACGAAACTAATATCAGAACTTTGCAAGGGATGTTGTACCTTTGTGGATCCTTGTTTCCAGGGATGTTTTGTTCTGTTCTGGTCCTTCAGTAGCTAGAACATTAAAGCAATTATCAAAAAACATAATATTCAATGAAATAAATCATAATAATTTGAGTTTCCTACTTTAAAATTGGGTGTGCTATTTTACAGACAAATTTAATGAAGTAATGAACATGAGGGAGGAAATACTTCAAAAGATTAAAGAACCAAACCTCATCATCTCTTACAATATTTGGTTTAAGCAATCTCAAGAATTAATGAGTATTTCACCATAAAGTCTCTTCTATGACTTGCCTTAGAGTTATTAAATCCAAATATATGTTTAATTCTCCCTAAATGTATTCTGTTATTTCTACTTTAGATAACCTCTAAATAATCATTCCACACTTAGAGCATGCATTAAAAATGCGTTAAAATGAGATAATAAATTCAAAGTATTTACACACTATGTCGAGGAACTAATGATCAGTAAGGTGAAATATTCCCTTTTAGTCATTCAAACACGTACTTACAGGGGATAACAGCTATTTTTACCACAGTGGACATCAAGATGAGGCAGAGGATTCCTAAGATACCAGCAATGAGCTTCTCTGGACATGATGGTGAGTAGTAGGAAGAGAAAGGCAAACACTGAGAAAGGATGCCTGGAAACAATCATTTACGAGATATACAAGCAAGAGAACCAATAATGCACAGGGAATCACATACAATAACCTGCACCTCAAACCCATCACTATCATTGGAATCTTCTCTCAGAATATACCAATGCATTCAATTCAATACCATATTCCAACCTCCAGCTCTGGTCCTCACAAATGAAAACTATGTGAAATCCTATTCTTTCCCCACACACCTGCACCCTACCTTCACATCCTAAAACAGATATACCTGCTTGTATTAAATGTTTTACCTTTGCAGGGAGAGTTCTTGCCATTCCCTTGAAGGTCCCGAGAAGCATTTTGAAGATTCAATTCTGCATAGGTTATCTCCTCCTCGGTTACTGAAATGGAACTTTTCGTGCCCTTAGGTTGCACTTGCTGTCTTTTTGAGCCCTTAGCATGATGGAGTTCCGCATAAGTCACGCCTTGGTTGTTCATGTCTGCAGCTGAGTAGTGTCAGCTACAATGTGGATGAAACTGCCCTGAAGGTCTTGATCAAGAGTGTGTGTCATGTGCTGACGACATTGCTAGTCCAGTGACACCGTGTGGGGTGCAGGGTGAGGGATACTCCTCATTTGCAGTTGAATAATGTAAAATCTGGTACTAACTTCCATAGAGCTTGAAATAAGTGTTTCATGATAGAATAAATGTTTTTTATTTACAATAATAGCACAATAATACTGATTGGAAAACATGTAAGGCACTAAATTAGTGAAAAAGAAAGGAATTCATGAATAATAATGTCCTCATGAATGTAAGGACAGTTTCCACAGACATATTTCAACACTATGAGAATAACCAGGTTAAAATTAAAATGCTGTATTAGAAACAAAAGTGTTGCACCATTTTTTGACAATGTTAAAGCCATTATTGGTTAAAAATTAAGTGCTCTAAGATGGGAGAATATTATTTTTAGCACATGTAGGAATTTCCTGTTGCAAATGACTTTTATTTGTGGTTTTAAGTTGTTTCCAAAAGTAATGCAGTACTATCAAAATGATATTTTATTTTGAACATCTGGTTAGTTCTGAGAATTGTTAAATTTTAGAAGAAATATTTCATATGTTGCAAAATGTTACATGGCACAATAAGTTATCCAAAGCAGGAACAACAGTGGAAACAGAAAACAAAAAACAAAAAAACATTTTTAAAAGAAGACTTAATGAACATCAAACAGTGACAACTGATTTAATGTCAAAGATATGAAACCTTTATGATAAATAAAAGGGTAGATCATTTATGGAGGAACACAATTGTTACAAACTTCTAGAAAGATCTTATTTCAAAGGCAGTGAGGGTAGACTCTAGTTGTACAGTTATACTAATAAATCACGTAAATGTAATTTCACACTTCAGTCAATGAGCTCTGCAGTCAGTGAACTCTGGAATTACTCCTGGCTCTCAAAGTGCAAAGTATCACCTTTAAAAATTCTTTCATGATGAGGCACCTGGGTGGCTTGGTCGGTTAAGCGTCCAACTTCGGCTGAGGTCATGAACTAATGGTTCATGGGTTGGAGCCGTGCACTGGGCTCTGTGCTGACAGCTCAGAGCCTGGAGCCTGCTTTGGATTCTGTGTCTCCCCGTCTCTCTGCTCTTCCCCCACTCGCGCTCTCTGTCTTTCAAATATAAAAAATTGTTTAAAAAAATTTTAATTATTTCGTGTCTAGCTATCTCATTTACTAATCTAAAATAGGAATTAAAATATGTAGAATGTGATGCATATAAGGCACTTAAACTCAATCTGTTCTAAGATCTCAATAACATATTAGTTATATTAATTATTTTTAACCCAATAATTGTTTATCATTAGTGATTCATATCATTTAGACCATGTAACATAATTCATTAGACAGGAGTGTCTTTCAGTATTGAATATCTTTCTTGGCCAAGTTTTGTTCAATTTTATAAAAATTCTTTGGATTCTTTACAGTTAAGTTTAAGTTAGCATTTTTACAGAAGGTACCTCATTGTGCATTTTATAAAAAATCAAACTGCTTTCATTTATTGAAGTAAATGTATGAGGAATTACATTTGACCTATATGATATAATGGATTCATTTTAAGAATCTATTTTTAAAGGCTGGGTAAATATCAAATAATATGTAATATATCATTGATGACAATTGATGACAAATCCAAATTAAGTGTCCTTCGTCATGTTGCTTATTTGATCTCACCCGAAATTATATTGATTTACAAACCCAATTATGCATATGAATATGCTCTTAATGACTTCTCCACAGGCAAGAATTTGAACATTGTAAGATCTCCAACATATTTCATGCTCATTCTTGTTTGTTACCCTGACTTGTTGGAATGCAGATACCAATGTTCTCTGTGATTTCATTGTATATTAGCTGTGTCTCAGATGCATCCCACCAGCATTTATAATCTCCCACTCACTGAGGTGACTACTAGAAAGGCAGGACCGTGGTGACACATACCTTCTGTTGGCCAGATAGTCATGCATCGTCCAGAGGGAACCAGGTTCCTCTTGTAAACAGAAAATATCTGTGGTCTTCACAGCCTGCCAGCCCTGTGAGAGCTCAGAGTGAGGCAATAATGGAAAAAGTAGATTTCTTATCAATGAGTCACTTCAAATTTGAACAGGAAATTCTTACTCTTGGGCTATTTTGAAGACACTTTATCTCCTCACACACCTCCAGAATGTAGACGCTTTGAGCTGGCAGTGTGTCATTTAGTTTGTCCCTCAGCAAATACCTCTGACAAATTTTATGTTCCACGAGCTACTGGGGTCAGAGACTTAACCACCCAGGCTGTTCACTTGCTTCCCTCTGAATGACAAACACTGAGGATTTAGGCCTTGTGTAAAATATCTTAGATGTTTAAGTTTTACTTTTAGACAATTTTGCTACATCTTGATATTATGTCCTTTTTCTTCTGTCCTTATTGTGTCATTTCCACTATACCAAAAATATTCTAAAATCATCATCCTATCGACAGATATTTAATTATATTTGACACTAATAGAGAAGATTGACTACATTTTCCATTTTATTGTAACCGTCATAAAGACATCAATTTCTGAATTTATCTCATCAATTTTCTACCTTAGTTTTTAATATAGCTACATTCTATTTTTATTATTTGTAAACAAGTTTAAGTTACTGCTAAAAAAAAACAAATCCTGTGGGAAAGATAAAATATTAGACAATATTGAACAATAGCACTGTATGAGATATTTGAATATTAAATAATTATTCATTTTATTTATTTATTCCTCTTCCAATGATAACTAGGTGCCTGTATTTTAATGGGAATATTTGTCGGAAATGAAAAAAAGCCTAAGTCTAACTATGTAGAGGATAATTAACAAATGTTTAAAAATTTCACTTAACTCAAAATATTGGAGTAGGACAGAGAAAGTACTTTTTTATTTTTTTAATGTTTATTTTTGAGAAGGCAGGGGTAGGGGTGGAGAGAGAGGGAGACACAGAATCCGAAGCAGGCTCCAGGCTCTGAGCTGTCAGCACAGAGCCCAACGCAGGGCTTGAACCCACCAACCAGGAGACCATGACCTGAAGTTGGATGCACAACCAACTGAATCACCGAGGCGCACCTCTCATTGTGGTTTTGATTTGCATTTTCTAGATCATTAGTAATGTTAAGCATCTTTTTATGTGTCTATTGCCTATCTGTTTATCTTCTTTCAAAGAATATCTATTCAGGTCCTCAGTCCATTTTTAATCACTTGTATAGGTTCCTTTGGTGTTGAGCTGTAGAAATTCTTCATATATTTTAGACTTTAACCTCTTGTCAGATATATAATCTGCAAATATCATCTCCCATTCAGTAGGCTGCCTTTTTGTTTTGTAGGTAGTTTCCTTGGCTGGGCAAAATCTTTGTAGTTTGCTGTATTATTTTTCATTTTGTCGCCATTTCTATGAAGACAGACCCAAAGAATAAAGATGACACCTCCCTCCTACAGTTTATTACCTACACTTTCTTTAGGAGTTTTATGGTTTCAGGTCTTACATCTATGTCTTTAATTCATTTTACATTTATTTTTGTGTATGTTGTAAAGAAACAGTCCAGTTTTGTTCTTTAACACATAGTTTTCCAGGTTTTTTAAATTACCATTTACTGAAGACTCTCTTTCCCCCTTTGTCTCTTCTTGCCGTCTTTGTCATATATTAATTGACCATATGGACAAAGGCTTATTTCTGGGCTTTCTGTTCCATTCCTTTGTTCTATGTGTCCATTGTTGTGCCATACTGATTTGATTGCTAGAGCTTTGTAGTATAGTTTGAAATGTAAGGCCATGTTTCTTCCAGTTTTGTTCGTCTTTCTAATGATTGTTTTGAATATTCACAGTTTCTTGTAGTTCTATACAAACTTTTAGATAATTTATTCTAGTTCTGTGAAAATGTTATTGGTGTTTTCTGTGGGGGGCCGCGCCCCAGCGCCAGGCTGAGACCGGGTCGAGCAACGTTCCCTGTTGACTTAGCCAACCCGGTGGTTCCCCCTCCCATTCCCCCACTTTCAAGGGCATACGAAAGCCTTGTCAAGGCTGAGAAAGTTAATTCCTGAAGCCTGTGGTCTGCAGGTGTTGGCAGTAATGCTACCTCCCTTTTTCTACCCCGAGTCAGATAGACACAAACATGGGAACTGTGTTTTGCTAGCAATCTATCAACAAGGTCTTGTGACCCGTTCAGAAAGTTCACAAGGTACACAGAACTAAATGTTTTGGCTGGCAGTGATCATGTGAAACCTGTTTATTCTTCGAATGACCTGATCCATAAAAGTCTTATATTATAAAAGATTGTGTACAGCAACAATAAAGCTGTCACTTGGGCCATCAGCCCAGGGGACCCTCCTGTTCCCAAACTTTCTCTTCTCTCTTTTTTTTCTTGCATTCCCCTACCCTCAGGACCCTGACCTCGGTGTTTGTCACGCCGGTCGCGACAGTTTTCATAAAGGATTACATTGAATCTATAGGTCATTTTGCATAATATGGACATTTTCACAATATTAAATCTTCCACTCCATAAGCATAGTATATATTTTCCCATTTATTTATTTGTATCAATTCAAATTTCTTCTATCTATGGCCTATGGGTTTAGAGTATAGGAATTTTACCTCCTTGGTTAAATTTATTCTTAAATAATGTATTCTTATAAATGCAATTATAAATGCAATTGTTTTCTTAATTTCTCTTTCTCACAGTTTTTTTACTAGTGCATAGAAATCTAATGATTTCTGTATATTAATTTTGTACCCTACAACTGATCTGATTTAATTCATTAGTTCTAACAGGTTTTTTTTTGGTGGAGTCTCTCAGTTTTTTATCTAGAGAATCATGTCATTTGCAAATAGTGGCTATTTTGCATTTTCCTTATCAATTTGAGTGTCTTTTATTTCTTTTTCTTTTCAGATTTCTGTGCCTAGGACCTCCAGTACTATGTTGAATAAAAGGGATATGAGTGGACTTCCTTGTCTTGATCCTGATCTGACAGGAAAAGCTTTTGGCTTTCCATTATTGAAAATGTTGTTAGCTGTGGGCTTGTAATATATGGCCTTTATTCTGTGGAGGTGTAGTCCCTCTCTACACTCTTTGTTGGGGTTTTTACCATAAATCAATGTTGAATTTAGTTGAATGCTTTCTCTGCATCTGTTGAGATTACCACATGATTTTGATCTTTCAGTCAGTTAATATGGTGTGTCAAGTTGTTTGATTTACAGATACTGAACCATTCTTGCATATATGGAATAAACCCCCCTTGATCATGCCGTATGATGTATGGTGGAATTCTGTTTGCTAATATTTTGGTGAGAATTTTTGAATGCGCATCAGCAATATGGGCCTAAAATATTCTTTGTGTGTGTGTGTGTGTGTGTGTGTGTTGTGTCCTTGCTTTGTTTAGATATCAAGGTAATGTTGTCCATGCAGAGGTAATTTGGAATTTTTCATTTGTCTTAAATTTTGGGACTAATTTGACAAGTGGTTTAAGTCTTGTTTAAAAGTTTGGTAGAAAAGGCCATATTTCATTCTTTCTCATTGCCAAGTAGTATTCCATTGTGTATATAAACCACAGTTGCTTTATCCATTCATCAGTTGGTGGACATTTAGGCTCTTTCCATTGGCTATTGTTGAAAGTGCTTCTATAAACATTGGGTACAAGTGCCCCTATGCATCAGCACTCCCGTATCCCTTGGGTAAATTCCTAGCAGTGCTACTGCTGGGTCATAGGGTAGATCTATTTTTAACTTTTTGAGGAACCTCCACACTGTTTTCCAGAGCGGCTACACCAGTTTGCATTCCCACCAACAGTGCAAAGGGGTTCCCGTTTCTCCACATCCTCTCCAGCATCTATAGTCTCCTGATTTGTTCATTTTAGCCACTCTGACTGGCGTGAGGTGATATCTGAGTGTGGTTTTGATTTATATTTCCCCGATGAGAAGTGATGTTGAGCATCTTTTCATGTGCCTGTTGGCCATCTGGATGTCTTCTTTAGAGAAGTGTCTATTCATGTTTTCTGCCCATTTCTTCACTGGATTATTTGTTTTTTGGGTGTGGAGTTTGGCGAGTTCTTTATAGATTTTGGATACTAGCCCTTTACCTGATATGTCATTTGCAAATATCTTTTTCACATTCCGTTGGTTTCCTTTGCAGTGCAGAAGTTTTTATCTTCATGAGCTCCCAATAGTTCATTTTTGCTTTTAATTCCCTTGCCTTTGGGGATGCGGATAGAACTGAAGAGTGTTATGCTAAGTGAAATAAGTCATACAGAGAAAGGCAGATACCTTATGTTTTCACTTTTATGTGGATCCTGAGAAACTTAACAGAAGACCATGGGGGAGGGGAAGGAAAAAAAAAGTTGGAGAGGGAGGGAGCCAAACCATAAGAGACTCTGAAAAACTGAGAATAAACTGAGGGTTGATGGAGGGTGGGAGGGAGGGAAAGTGGGTGATAAGAATTGAGGAGGGCACCTGTTGGGATGAGCACTGGGTGTTGTATGGAAACCAATTTGACAATAAATTTCATATTAAAAAAAATAAAATAAAGAATAAAAGTTTGGTAGAATTCACCAATAAATCTTCATGTATGTGTCAAGCAGTTTTCTTTTTCTTTTTCTTTTTTTAACATTTATTTACTTTTGAGAGAGAGAGAGCACGAGCAGGGGAGATTCAGAGAGAGAGGGAGACACAGAATCTGGAGCAGGTTCCAGGCTCTGAGCTGTCAGCACAGAGCCTGACGTGGGATTCAAACTCACTGCGAGATCATGACCTGAGCTGAAGTCGGATGCTTAACTGACTGAGCCACCCAGGCAGCCCTGTGCCAAGCCATTTTCAAACTACTGCCTGTGAGCTGGGACTCAATGCAAGTGAATTTTTCATGGACCCTTTGAGAGCAAAGTTTTGCTTTCCTGTAATATTTTAGGGTAAACCCAGCTAAATTTCAAAGCCAGATGTGATGGGGGCTCACCATACCATCATTTACTAATGATGTTACATGTAAAACTATGGGCTCACATTTTTGGCATGTAACTTTAATAAAATCTATGCCAGGTAAACATTACTTCAAATAATAAAGGTAATTAGAATTTACTTTTTATCACATAAATGTATATAAATATTTAACCTATGATTTCTAATAATGGCAATTACCTAGTGACCTAAAAGGAATGGATAAATGGAAATCAATAAAATGTGAAAGTATCTTTATTATACCATAGCAAAGTGAATTCATTTCAAAGATTGTTTTCAAAAGGAAATATTTAATTGCTAACTCACTCTAACTAAAGAAAATATTTAGGGATATTCTAATGATAAAACATTTATTCTAAGTGAAACTTGCATACACCAAAAGGAAAGACGAGTTGAAGAAAATAAGTTATGTGGATATATCTAAATGGTTCTTGCGTGGATAAAATAAAGATGATAATGTTTGTAATTATAAATATATATCCATATTAGTATTCATTGAGCAAATACAGCATTTCAAGTAAATATAAGTGAGGGTATATAGGTCTTTTCACTGTTTGAGAATGGGTAAAGGTACTAATTTCTTAGACTCTACTGAATAAAAAAATGTATGCTGTAAAGTGTAGGGCAATGTAAAAGGATATTTAAAAGCATATTAAATTACCAAGTTCTTACAGAAGAAAGTTAAAATAAATTATTTATTGTGAAATATAAGAAAACAAAGAAAAAGTAGAGTTCAAAGCAGTGGTAGTGTTTATCTCAAATTAAATGATAATCATCTAATACTTAACAATTACTTATGTCGATACAACTTACACAGAGATGAAATATATAAGTAAAACTTATGTATTGCAATGTTAATATAAATAGAGTAATTTTAACTTCAATTCCAAGAGTGTTTGTATTTAAATAACTGTTTGTTGTTTTAATGAATTCTTCCTCAACAGAAGTAAACAGAACCATGAAAATATAAACATGTAAAAAAATCATGCCACATAAGCCAGCAGAAAACTACTCTCGCTAATGTACTGTCACAATACAAGACAAGAACCACTGTTACAAATACTGGGCATATTTCATAAGGATAGATCGAGTATGCAAAGCATTAGCAATGTTTCATAAAACCTGTATATACTTAATAATACAAGTTTGGGACACCTGGATGATTCAGTTGGTTCAGTAGTGGATTCTTGATTTTGGCTCAGGTTATCATATCATGGTTCGTGAAACTGAGCCCCTTATCGGGCTGTGCTCTGACAATGCGGAGCCTGCTTGGGATTCTCTCTACCCCTGGCTTTCTGCCCCTCCCTCATTTGGGCTTTCAAAGTGAATAAATAAACTTAAAAAAAAAAAACAAGTTCAACATAGATTTGAAAAAAGGGAAGATAAACAATCACAAATAGAGATTTAGACAACTCTATCTCCCTGCTTATCAAACAAGCAGATATATCAGTAAGGCTATTGCAAGACATAAGCTAGACAAGTAATACTTATGTGCACACATACAGAAACGCTATTTAGTAGTATAGAATACTCGTATTTTTAAAATCACATGGAACCTTTCCAAAAATTTTCCAAAATACAAAATAAATTCACATTTCCAAGTATACTAATGTAGAATATATTCATATATTAACTTGTGATGTTACCGCATTCGACACTAGACAATCTTGGCAACTAGGCACGTGTGCCTGAATATTTACATTTAGTTTTTAATAATTAAAAATAAATAAAACTTTAATATTGGTTCCACAGTCACACTAGCCATGTCTAACACAAATATAGACCATTTCCAGTTTCATAGAAAATTCTCTAACTATGGTTCACCTAAAATAGAAGTCAATAACCAACAATTTGCTTTTTGCTTGTTTGTTGATTTGTTTCATTTTTTAAATGTCTATTTATTATTTTTGAGAGGCAGAGAGACAGAGCGTGAGCAGGGAAGGGGCAGAGAGAGAGAGGGAGACCCAGAATCTGAAGCAGGCTCCAGGCTCCGAGCTGTCAGCACAGAGCCTGATGAAGGGCTCGAACTCACAAACCATGCGATCATGACCTGAGCCGAGGTCGGATGCCCAACCAACTGAGCCACAATTTGAAACAATTTTCACAATTTTCAAACAATTTGAAAATCCTTGTGTGGTTTAACTCATTAATATATTTCTAATTAACATATGAGCAAATATATGATCACAATAAATGTTTAAACTTTTTATATGAATTACAAGAGAAATAAAACAGCAAAATTTTGTCTTGTGAAATATTATCTCTAGTATGTATATTACAAAAAGAGACAGAGCAGAAATCTGAGCATATATCATAAGAAACTAAATCCATGAAAGCAAAAATTAGGTGAAATTAAATCCAAATGAAATAGATGAAAGAAAACAATAAAGAAAACTTATGAAAAAGAACAAAACTGCAGTAGTGAGCATCAGAAAAAGATATCCTCATGAAAAGATAAAACAGATAAGACCATCAAAGAAAAAATAAAGATCAAATATTTATGTCTTGATTAACCTTGGGAATACATTATTGTTTTTACTGGTAGATTTTATCATTTATGTGAAATGGAAAATTCCTAGAAAAGGCAAATTGGCAAACTGAAATACAAATAAAGAAACCAGGGCAAACCCACCAGATATTAAAGAAATTGAGTTCATTATATAAAGCTTCATATAGAAAAATTATACTCAGAAGCTCAGATACCATCAATGACACTTAAAAATATATTGATCACCTCCCCGACCCATTGTAAATACTGGGAGACATTGTTGCAAACTTTGCTTTGAATAGGCAAGCTGCACAGAAATTAACAGAAGATTGTCTTTCATATTTACTTAGATATTTACAACTTTTCATGCCTTTCTTACCTTTCCAAATACCCAGTTTTCCATCTGGTACTATAATCTTTAAGCCTGAAGATTTCCCTCCTTTATCACTTCTTGCAATGCAGGCCTGCTGGTGGTGGATGTTCCAAGTTGCTTTTTAAGAATGTCTTAATCCATTTTCATTCTGGAAGATGATTAATGATATCGAGTTCTGGGTCAGCAGGTTTTCTTCTGGAGATGAATATTTTCTTATCTTATAAATGTCATTATTTCTAATGTCATACAAAGTGTTGTTATTACCTCATTTCTGTCAAGATTTTCTTCTTATCTCTTTCAGAAATGTGACTACAATGTACTCACTTGTGATTTCGTTTTTGTTTACCTTATTTCGATTTTGTTGGGCTTCCTGAATTTAACTTGGTGTTTTTCAACAAATTTGAAATCGTTTCAGCCATTATTTCTTCACATATTTGTCTGCCAAATGTTTCCCTCCCCTTGTAAGATCCTAGTAGGCTGGGTCATAACTTTTGTTATTATCACATTCATCTCTTTTAAAAATTACTTTAGTTCCCCTGTCAGATCAGATTATTGTTCTTATCCAACCAGAGCACTTGGGGGAGCACAAGCTAATTTTTTAAACATTTTTCTTCAAGGTTTACTTATTTTTGAGAGACAGAGACACGGTGTGAACAGAGGAGGAACAGAGAGAGGGGGAGACACAGAATCCGAAGCAGGCTCCAGGCTATAAGCTGTCAGCACAGAGCCCGACGCCGGGCTCGAACTCACCAACCATGAGATCATGACCTGAGCCGAAGTCGGTCGCTTAGCCGACTGAGCCACCCAGGTGCCTCCACAAGTTAAAGTTTTAAATGTTTCATTAGTAAGAGGCACAAAAAACAAAAACAAAAACAAAAACAAACAGTGCTTGTAATTATGGGAAGACCATCATGAAATGGAGGTCAGAGCAACAGTTTTTAGAGCTAATGTCTGTTATCTCCAACTTTACATTCTTTATTTACTAGAAGACAAAATTTTCATTACTAAATTTGTTACATGAGATTTAGCAAACACAACTCAGTCCTTCCTGCCTTCTCCTTGGAACTGAGTGCCTGCAACAAAAACATTTTCTGCTCAGTAAATTTTAAAAGGGTGCCATCTTCCTCTGAATTTAGTACTGAAATGGGTACTGTTTAACTCTGGGATCCAGAAAACAAGCTCACTGTGTTCATAACCTAATGTATATTCTCAGAAGGTTAGGCAGAGAAAACTGTCATTTGGATCTTTATATCCCTGACTTCTCCGTGACTCTGTCCTGAATTCACTTCTTATTAGCAGATCTGCATTATTATTTTATATAATGGAAAGATTTAAATATATATAAATAGATATCTCACCTCCCCAACCCATTGTAAATGCTGGAAGACACTTTTTCTAAAGCTACAAACATTTATAGTTTTGTTTTTATTGAAATAAATTAAGTTTGAATAATTGATTTACTTGAAGGTTTCCTATATATTTATAACAGCAATATAATTCTGAATCCCATGGTCTCATATCTGAAGGAGTTTACTATTGCTAGTTGTCAAATTTTAAATAAATTATTTAGATGAATATACTGAAATAACTTAGTTTGTTCCAAAATTGCTTTTTTTCCCATTATTTTTTTAATTTACATCCAAATTAGCATATAGTGCAACAATGATTTCAAAAGTAGATTCCTTAATGCGCCTTACCCATTTAGCCCGTCTCCCCTCCCACACCCCCTCCAGTAACCCTCTGTTTGTTCTCCATATTTAAGTCTCTTGTATTTTGTCCCTCTCTATGTTTTTAAATTATTTTTGCTTCCCTTCCCTTATGTTCATCTGTTTTGTCTCCTGAAGTCCTCACAAGAATGAAGTCATATGATACTTGTCTTTCTCTGACTAATTTCACTTAGCATAATGCCCTCCAGTTCCATCCACATAGTTGCAAATGGCAAGATTTCATTCCTTTTGGTTGCCAAGTAATACTCCATTGTGTATATATATACCGCATCTTCTTTATCCATTCATCCATCAATGGACATTTGGGCTCTTTCCATACTTTGGCTATTGTTGATAGTGCTGCTATAAACATGGGGGTGCATGTGTCCCTTCGAAACAGCATACCTGTATGCCTTGGATAAATACCTAGTAACACAGTTGCTGGGTCATAGGGTAATTCTATTTTTAATTTTTGAGAAACCTCCATACTATTTTTCAGAGTGGCTACACCAGCTTGCATTCCCACCAACAATGCAAACGAGATCCCCTTTCTCCGCATCCTCGCCAATATCTGTTGTTGACTGAGTTGTTAATGTTAGCCACTCTGACAGGTGTGAGGTGATATCTCATTGTGGTTTTGATCTGTATTTCCCTGATGATGAGTGATGTTGAGCATTTTTTCATGTGTCAGTTGGCCATCTGGATGTCTTCTTTGGAGAAGTGTCTATTCATGTCTTTTGCCCATTTCTTCACTGGATTATTTGGTTTTTTGGTTGTTGAGTTTGATAAGTTCTCTATAGATTTTGGATACTAACCCTTTATCTGATATGTTGTTTACAAATATCTTCTCCCATTCCATCAGTTGCCTTATAGTTTTGCTGATTGTTTCCTTCGCTAAAAAAAAGTTTAAAAAAAAAAGAAAAAGGAAAGGACCCATATAAACAAAATCAAGAATGAAAGAGGAGAGGTCACAACCAACACAGCAGAAATAAAAACAATAATAAGAGAATATTGTGAGCAATTATATGCCAATAAAATGGGCAATCTGGAAGAAATGGACAAATTCCTAGAAACATATACACTACCAAAACTGAAACAGGAAGAAATAGAAAATTTGAACAGACCCATAACCAATAAAGAAATTTAATTAGTAATCAAAAATATCCCAAAAAACAAGAGTCCAGGGCCAGATGGCTTTCCAGGGGAGTTCTACCAAACATTTAAGGAAGAGTTAACACATATTCTCTTGAATCTGTTCCAAAAAAATAGACATGGGAGGAAATTTTCCAAACTCTTTCTATGAATCCAGAATTATATTGATTCCAAAACCAGACAGAGACCCCACTAAAAAGGAGAACTATACACCAATTTCCCTGATGAACATGGATGCAAAAAACCTCCACAAGATATTAGCCAACTGGATCCAACAATACATTAAAAAAAATTATTCACCACGACCAAGTGGGATTTATACCTGGGGATGTAGGGCTGGTTTAATATCTGCAAAACAATTAATGTGATTCATCACATCAATAAAAAAAAGGACAAGAACCACATGATCCTCTCAATAGATGCAGAGAAAGCATTTGACAAAATACAGCATCCTTTCTTGATCAAAAACCCTCAAGAAAGTAGGGATAGAAGGATCATACCTCGAGATCATAAAAGCTATATATGAACGACCCAACGCTAATATCATCCTCAACGGGGAAAAACTGAGAGCATTCCCCCTAAGGTCAGGAACAAGACAGGGATGTCCACTCTCACCACTGTTATTCACCATAGTATTGGAAGTCTTAGCCTCTGCAATCAGACAACACAAAGAAATAAAAGGCATCCAAATCAGCCAGGAGGAGGTCAAACTTTCACTCTTCGCAGATGACATGATACTATATATGGAAAACCCAAAAGATTCCACCAAAAATTTGTATAACTGATTCATAAATTCAGCAAAGTTGCAGGATATGAAATCAAAGCACAGAAATCGGTTCCATGGAGGGTATTATGCTAAGCGAAATTAGTCAGAGTAAGACAAATATCATATGACTTCCCTCATGTGAGGACTTTAAGAGACAAAACAGATGAACATAAGGGAAGGGAAACAAAAATAATGTAAAAACAGAGAGGGGGACAAAACATAAGAGACTCTTAAATATGGAGAACAAACAGGGTTACTGGAGGGGTTGTGGGAGGCGGGATGGTCTAAACAGGTAAGGGGCATTAAGGAATCTACTCTTAAAATCATCGTTGCACTATATGCTAACTAATTTGGATGTAAATTTTAAAAACTAAAATTCAAAAAAGAAGAAGAAATGAAGAGTTTCCCAGATAAACAAAAACTAAAGGATTTTGTGACCACTAAATCAGCCCACCAAGAAATATTAAAAGGGACTCTTTGAGTGGGAGAGAAAGACCAAAAGTGACAAAACTAGAAAGAAACAGAAAAAATGTCTAGACACAATGACTTAGCAGGTAATAAAATGGCATTAAATTCATATCTATCAATAATCACTCTGAATGTAAATGGACTAAATTCTCTAATCACAAGACACAGGGTAGAAGAATGGATACAAAAACCAAGACCCATCTCCATGCTGCCTACAAGAGAATTTTACTTTAGTTTTTATTTTATTTTATTTTATTTTATTTTATTTTATTTTATTTTATTTTATTTTATGTTTATTTATTTTGAGAGAGAAAGAGAGAGAGAGAGAAATGTCAGAGAGAAAGAGGGAATCCCAAGAAGGCTTCATGCTGTCAGTGCAGAGCCTGACATGAGGCTCAATCTCATGAACTGTGAGATCGCGACCTGAGCTGAAACCAAGAATTGGATGCTGAACTGACTGAGCCACCTTGGAGCCTCCAAGAGACTCATTTTAGAGCTAAAGACATCTGCAGATGAAAAGTGCAGAGATGGAGAACCAATTACTATACCAATGGATGTCAAAAGACAGCTGAAGTAGCCATACTTGTACCAGATATGTTAGATTTTAAACCAAAGACAAGAGAGAAGAGCACCATATCATAATAAACAGGTCTATCCAAAAAAGAAGATCTAACAATTGTAAATATTGATGCCCCACATAAACATGGAAGCACTCAAATATATAAAATAACTAGTAACAAACATGAAGGAACTCATTGCTAATGATACAAAAATAGTAGGGGACTTTAACACCTCATACAACAATGGACAGATCTAAGCAGTAAATCAACAAGGAAACAATGGCTTCGATGACACACTGGACCAGATTAACTTCATGGATATATTCTGAACGTTTTATCCTAAAGTAACAGAATATACATTCTATTCAAATGCACATGGAACATTCTCTAGAAGAAGTTACATACTGGATTACAGTATGGTTGTATTGTAATATAAGTACTGACTCAACCACTACAGAAAGATTAAGACCACACCATGCATATTTTCAGACCACAACCCTATGACACTTGAAGCTAATCACAAGAAAAATTTAGAAAGATCACAAATAGATGGAGGTGAAAGAATATCCTACTAAAGAATGAATGGGTCAACCCAGATATTAAAGTATAAATAAAAATATACATGGAAACGAATGACAATGAAAACATGGCAGTCCAAAAGCCTTTGAGATGCAACGAAAACAGGCATAATAGGGAAGTATAGAGCAATACAATTCTACTTCAGGGGCAAGAAACATCGGGGCAAGAAAAATCTCAAATAACCTAACCTTAATCTAAATGAGCTAGAAAAAGAATGACAAATGAAGCCTAAAGCCATCAGGAGAAGGGAAATAATAAAGATTAGAACAGAAACAAAGGATATAGAAAAAAACAAGCAAGCAAACGAACAAACTGTAGAACAGACCAATGAAACCAGGAGCTGGTTATAAGATAGGATTAATAAAATGGATAAACCCCTAACCAGACTTATTAAAAAGAAAAGAGAAAGGGCCAAAGTAAACAAAATCATAAATGAGAGAGGAAAGATCGCAACCTGCTGGAGGCCAGTTCCAGCAACCAGGGGTTCCCGAAGGAAGAACGGTGTTGGTGAAAAGAAAACAAAACTAAAATAAAAAACTAGAAAATAAAAAACTAAAATAAAAAACTAAAACTAAAGTAAAAATGGACACAGACAACAGCAGCATGTTGAACTGGCCAATTTATTGCAGCAAATGTGACATTACATATGCTAGTGATTTCCTTGTAACATATGTCATCTATGTTTTTCTAACATTACCTAATTTTGAAAATGTTCCTATGTGTAAACAACCTTCAAGAAATAACATGGCGATTTTCCTCTAATGTTCCTGCATACCTTTGGATTGTTGATTAATTTCTTACATTATCCCATGACGCATCTGCGTGTATCTATAATCTACAAAGCATTTGCTTTGCTGTTCTCATGAAAGGCCCTCCATTTCTCAACACCTGAAGTGGAATAGTTACAGGGACATGACCTCCTAACCACATGAGGCCAAAAGAACAATGTGTTTGCCTCAGTCCAAGGTGCCAGGAAGGGGCCAAAAAAGCCTTAGAAACCCATGCCTCACACGTTCTCAGAGGGACAATGCACCTAGGAACCAATGAACCATTCTGTACCTTAACTGACTAGGTTCAGTCATCATCTGGAAGGCCTCTGGGGGGCCAGGTGGGCCTAGGGGTTGAAGTCACCTGTGTCCAGAGATACACTCCTTAGTTGCCAGAGTGAGGCTTTCAAATCCATATGCGTCTCCTTTACAGGCCATCTTTGCTGGCAAAGGTATGAAGCTATCCTTCCTGTAAGTAGAGGAGTCTCCATAGGGGAAGGTGAGGGCTAAACGTAAGGCCACACAATTTCTTGCGGAACCTTATTTTCTTCCCTAATGGTTCTTTTCCCAGGGGGCCTGTCGAGGGCAATTCCCCAACAGACAATACCCCAAGTACTTAAGGCCAAATTACCTAAAAACGGGAGTACAAGAAGCTTCACTGTCAGTGGCCCGCCCTGCAGTCACCAATCCGTCCACAGCCAGGGCCCTGCCACTCAGGTTGGGATAGCTCGGCTTCCAGCAGCAACCATCACCACAGAAATACAAATAATTATAAAAGAATATTATTAAAAGCTATATGCCAACAAATTGGGCAATCTTAAAGAAATGGATACATTCCTAGAAATATAAACTACCAAAACTGAAACAGGAAGAAATAGAAAATTTGAACACATCCATAACCAGCAAAGATATTAAATTAATACTAAAAAAATGTCACAATAAACAAAAGCTCAGGGACAGATGGCTTCCCAAGGAAATTCTGCCAAACATTTAAAGAAGAGTTAATACCTACCTATTCTTCTCAAGCTGTTCCAAAGAATATACACGGAAGGAGAGCTTCCAAAGTCATTCTACAAGGCCAAGATTACCATGATTCCAAAACCTGACAAAGACCGTGCTAAAAAAGTGAATTACAGGTCAATATCCCTGATGAACATGAATGCAAAAAATTCTCATCAAAATACTGGAAAATTGAATCCAACAGTACATTAAAAGATCATTCACCACAATCAACATTTATTCCTGGGCTGTAAGGGTGGTTTCAAATCCATCACGTGATACACCACATTAATAAAAGTAAGGATGAGAACCTTAGGATTCTCTCAATAGATGCAGAAAAAGCATTCGACAAAGCATACTAGCCATTCTCAATAAAAGACCTCACAAATAGCTGTAGAGGGAGCATACCTCAACATCATTAAGGCCGTATATGAAAGAACCGTAGCTAATATCATCCTCAATGGGAAAAACTGACAGCTTTTACTCTGTGGCCAGGTGCAAGACAGAGGTATGTTCACTCTCACGATTGTCGTTTAAAAGTCCTAACTCAGAATTCGGACAACAAAAAGAAATAGAAGACATCCAAGTCAGCAAGGAAGAAGTCAAACCTTCACTATTGGCCGACATCGTGACACTGTAGGTAGAAACTCAGAAGGACCGCACCAAAAAACTGCTAGAACTGATACATGTGTTCAGCAAAGTAGCAGGAGACAAAATCACCCTACAGAAATCTGTTGCATTTTTATACACCAGTAATGAAGCAGCAGAAAGAAAACTGAAGAAATAGATCCCATTTACAATTGCACCCAAAACAATAAAATAACTAGGAATAAACCTAACCAAAAAGGTAAAAGGTCTCTACTCTGAAAACTATAGAACACATATGAAAGAAATTGAAGATGACACCCCCCCAAAAAAATGGGTAAACATTCCATGCTTATGAATCGGAAAAAGAAATATTATTAAAATCTCTATAGTACCCAAACCAAAGCAATCTACAGATTTAATGTAATTGCTATCAAAATACCATCAGAATTTTTCACAGAAATAGAACAAACAATCCTAAAATTTGTGGGGGACCACAAAGACCACTAATCATAAAAACAATCTTGAAAAAGCAAAGCAAAGCTAGAGACATAACAATTTTGGACTTGAAGTTATATTATAAAGCTGTAGTGATCAAGACAGTATGGACTGGCATAAAAACAGGCACATAAATCAATGGAACAGAACAGAAAACCCAGAAATCAACCCATCACTATATGATCAACTAAACTTCTTCAAAGCAGGAAAGACTACCCAATGAAAAAAAGACAACCTTTTCCACCAGTGGTATTGGGAAAACTGGACAGCAACATGCAGAAGAATGAAACTGGACCACTTTCTTACACCATAAACAAAAACAAATTCAAAATGGATTCGTGCCCTAAGTGTGAGACAGAAAACCATAAAAATTCTATAGAAGAACACAGGCTGCAACCTTGTTGACTCAGGCCACAACATATTCTTGCTAGACACACCTCTGCAGGCAAGGGAAACAAAAGCAAAAATGAATTACTGAGACTTCATCAAGATAAAGGCTTCTTCTGTACAGTGAAAGGAGCAATCAACAAAATTAACAGGCAGCCTTTGGAATGGGAGAGATAGTTGAAAATGACATCTCTGATAAAGGGTTAGTATTCAAAATCTATAAAGAACTCATCAAACTCAACACCCAAAAAACAAATAATCTAGTGAAGAAACAAGCAGAAGACATGAATAGACATTTTTCCAAAGGAGACACACAAATAACTAACAGACGTATTAAACAGTGCACAATGGAACTTATAATTAGGAAAATACAAATCAAAATTCCAATGAGATATGATCTCACATCTGTCAGAATGGCTAAAATTAATACAGAAATCAATAGATGTTGGCGAGGATGCAGGGAAAGGGGAGCCGTCTTACACCGTTGGTGGGAATGCAAACTGGTGCATCCACTCTGGAAAACAGCAGAAAGTTAAACATAGAACTACCTTACAACCCAGCAATTACACTAGTAGCTATTTATCCAAATAATTAAAAAAATACTGATTTGAAGGGGTACATGCACTTCAATGTTTATAGCGGCACTATCAACAATGGCCTAATTATGGAAAGAGTTCAAATATCCATCAACTGACAAATAGGTAAAGAAGATGTGGTATGTATATAAAATGGAATATTACTCAACAACCAACATGAATGAAATCTTGCCACTTACAATGACATGGATGGAACGAGAGTGTACTATGCTAAGCAAAATATGTCAATCGGAAATATAAATACCACATGATTTCATTCATATGTGGAATTTAAGTAACAAAACAGATGAACATTGCGAGAGTGGGGGAGAAGACCATCAAACAGACTCTTAACTTTAGAGAACAGACTAAGGATTGCTGGAGGGGTGGTGGGCAGGGGGATGGGTTAAATGGGTGATGGGTATTAAGAAAGGCACTTGTGATGACCACTGGATGTTGTATGTAAGTGATGAATCACAAAATTCTTCTACTGAAACTAATATTATACTGTATGTTGATTAACTGGAAATAAATACAAACATACATACAAACATACATATATACAGTATCCAAAATATATAAGGAATCCTATAAGCCAGTAACAACAACAAAAACCAAATAACCCAGTGGAAAAATGGGCAAAAGTATAGAATACTTTTTCCAAAGAAAATATATAAATGGCGATAAAGCATATGAAAACGTACTCAACATCACTAACTACCAGAGAAACACAAAGCAAAACCACAATGTGATGCTACTTCATACTCATGAGGATGGATACTATTAAAAAAAAAAAAAAGAAAGTGTCAGTGAGGAGGTGGAAAAAGAAGATCCTTGCACGCTATCGTTGGGAATGTAAATTGATCAGCCATATGAAAAACTGTATGAAGCTTCTTCAAAAAATTAAAAATTGAATTACCATGTGAATCACTAGTTCCACCTATAGGAAAATATATAAAAAACATTAAAAGCAAGATTTCAAAGAGATATCTGCACACCCATGCTCAGGGAAGCATTATTCACAAGAGCCAAGTGATAGAAGCAGCTACTGCCTGCTAATGGATGGATGGAGAAAGAAAGCATAGTACACACATAACAACATATTATTCAGGCTTAAAAAGGAAGGAAATCCTATCACCTGCTACAACGTGTATGAAATGCCAGGGCATTGTTCTAAGTGAAATAAGGCAGGCACACACATGCAATCAATCAATCAATCAATCAATCAAATAGAAGTGTATGATTCCACTGTTGAAAGTAGCCAAACTTATAGATACAGAAAGTAGAATGGTGATCGCTCAGGGCTGAGGGGAAAGTGGCGAAGGGTAATAATGGTTCAGTGAGTATGAATTTCTAATTTTATAAGGTGAAAAAGTTCTAGAGATCTGTTAGGCAATGACTGAATATAGTTAGCTCTCTAAACTGTGCGCTGAAAGTCAGTTAAGACACATGATATAGTAAGTGTTCTGTAAGACGTGAGATAGTTTATTATTCCCACTACAACAGTCTGGAAAAAACACAACTGTGGAGACAGGAAATAGGATCAGTGGTTGACAAGGTTTAGGGAGAAGGAAGGATGGCTAGATGGAGCACAGAGGATTTTCAAGACAGCGAAACTATGCTATATAACTCCATAGTGGTTAATACATGTCATTACATATTTCTGCAAACTCATCAAATTCACAATATTAATAGTAAACCTTAATGTAAACTATGGTCTTTGGATGAAAGAGATTTGTCAACATACGGTTATCAGTTGTAGCAAATGAATCACTACACTGAGAGATAATGACAGTGAGAGACTCCATCCACGACTCATGCATAGACATTTAGACAGTAGGGGAACACAGGAAATCTCTGTGCTTTGTCTGAGTTCTGCTGTGAACCTAAAACTCCTCTAAGAAAGTAGTCTATTTTTTTTCACATGGGTAATGTGGTAAATTTTATGTTATGTGGGTTTTTTTTTTTTTTGCCACAACTTAAAAAATAAAATAAAAGGTAAACAAAAAGAGGTGATCTTGACAAAAGCAAGAGAAAACTACTCATTACGTTTAGAAAAATAATAATATGATTAACAGATGAGTTTTCACCAGACACCATGAAGAATAAAAGACAGTGAAGGTCAAAATCAGAGCTGAAAGTACTGCACTTGTTGTGATGAGCACTGGGTGTTGTATGTTAAGTGATGAATCACTGAATTCTATTCCTGAAACCAGTATCACACCATAAGTTATTTTAAACAAAAACTTGAAACAAGCAAAAAAAAAAAAAGAAGAAGAAAGGAAAAAGTATTTAGCCACAGAGCTGAAAGTACTGTAAAAACAAAAACGAAAACAAACAAATCAGCCCCCCCAAACAAACATACACAAAACCCAGAACAAAACAAACAAACAAAAAAACCCAAAAAGACATGTCAAACCAGAATTATAAATTCAGCAAAACAGTCTTTCAAACAAGAAGGTGCATAAAGACCCCACATCAAACACAACACCTAACAGAATTTCTTCTTAGTAGACCCACCGTCCAAAAATGTTCTTCAAGCTAAAAGTAAATGATGCTAGAGTTAACTCATTTCCACAAGAAGTAATAACGATCACCAGAATGATAAATATGTCAGTAAATTTTAAAATCTGTGTATTGGGGCGCCTGGGTGGCTCAGTCGGTTAAGCAGCCAACTTCAGCTCAGGTCATGATCTCACGGTCCGTGGGTTCGAGCCCCGCATCGGGCTCTGTGCTGACAGCTCAGAGCCTGGAGCCTGTTTCGGATTCTGTGTCTCCCTCTCTCTGACCCTCCCCCGTTCGTGCTCTGTCTCTCTCTGTCTCAAAAGTAAATAAACGTTAAAAAAAAAATTTAAAATCCGTGTATGTATTTTCCTCTTGTAAGTGATCTATGAAATGATATTATTTAAAATCATCATTATAACACCGTATGGTTGGATTGTACTATACAATCTTATGCTGGTATATGGGCACACGGGAGGGAAAAGAAAACGTTTTTTTTTTTGTATTTGTCAACTTTTGTGGTGCAAAATCATGAATGGTTCCTTTCAAGTCTCCAATGTGAAATCGTGAATGTAGAGAACGTAAAGATGTGCATAATTGGTGTTCAGAAACCAGGGTTCAGTACAACATTGTTAGAAGGACAGGTTTCCTGCTCTGAGTGTTTCTATGAAATCTTTCCTAAGCTGAAATGATGTAAATTAAAGAAACAATTACCATTAACTTCTATGGAAGAGTTGTTGAGCATTCCCTGACCCAAAAAACAACCTTTCACGTTTTTTTTTTTTTTGGATACCTTAAGAAATATCTTGCTAATGGATGCACAAAATAAATTGAGATGAAGTACAGATGCTGAAAACCACAGTTTAAAGCTACCCTTGACAGTGAGATGCTGAGTAGCTGGTCTAACAGGACCAGACTCACTGCTTGGGGTGTGCGCTGCCTCTATAACAGCAAAGCCAGCACTGAACACATTTTTCACTTTTCATCTCTTTTTTCAGAAAAGCAAAACTCCCCTTCCCATTTCTGTTGTTCACCAAAAAAAAATGGTACTAATCCAGGTCTTTCATAAAAGCAAAGTGACATAATGCAAACGGTTGGAAAGCTGTAACGGGGGGAGGACAAATTGCAACGTTTGTGCTTAATGTATTTTTACATGTTTATTTATTTATTTATTTAGAGAGCAAGTGTGAGCGGGGGAGGGGGCAGAGAGAGATGGGGACAAAGGATCTGAAGCAGGCTCTGCGGTGACGGCAGAGACCCAGATGCTGGGCTCCAGTTCACAAACTGTGAGATCATGACCTGAGCCCAAGGCAGACGTTTAACCGACTGAACTGCCCAGGTACCCCTCATTGAATGTACTTTGTCCGATTTAATTTGAAGTAGATGGCAACCACTTCATGACATATGAGTAAAGAGTCCCATCCACAAGGTGAAAGGCTAGGAGGTACCAACGCTCATCTGCCCTACAGAAAACAGTAAGAACAGTAATGAAACCACTTCAAACGGTTCAGGGAAAGCTCTGCACAGCAAAGAGCAGCAAAAACTGGGCAGAACTCGAAAATTCAGGGTGGCTCCTCGGAACGTAAAGGAAGCATTTTGCCCACACCACCCAGCCAGCTAGTTGGGAGCCGCTTGGCACCAGGAGGAATCCCCTCAGGGGAAGTCACCTCATGGAGAGAAGGGGGGCAAGAGAACCCAGCAAGGTTTAGCTTTGTGGCCATCTGCAGGTTTTGCAACAGAGGTGCCCCACTGATACTGATCCCACTTGATGGAGCAGCCCAGAGAGCCCCCTCTGCAGCTACTCCCAGAGGCTGGAGCTGTCGCCCTGGTGAGACTTGCCTTCAGGGGCGCCAGTTGAGGCATTTGGGGACTGGGTGCCATAGCACTTCACCAGATACAAGACTAGAGCTACGTCTGAGTTCTTCCACTCCCGGTCCCAGGTTGGGGCTCCGTCTCAACATTACTGGGAAAGCCTGTGCTGTCTTGAGCCCCGTCCCCAGGTTCCAAGAATGCTTTGGCTCCCAGTATGGGTACCTGCGGCTACTTCCGTAAGCCCCACCCACTGGGTTCCATGTCATGACGCTGGGTCTTCGTTGTAAAGGGCCCTCCTGCTGCTCTGAACCCCACCCCTACTTGAAGCCTAGACTCTGAACTGCCAATGGCTGGCACCAGGTTGCTGCTGCCTGGACCCTTCACTCCATCTATGGCAGCTCAAGGCTCTGACCCATCATCTCTATGGCCAACCTACCACTGCCTACAGCCCCATCGCTTAGGTCCCATATCAGGGTTCTGAAACCTCATTGCTGGTGCTGTACTGCTCCATCCCAAGACACACTTTCAGCTCCCAGGTCCCAGCCTGAACTGTCACTGGGGGCTGGGCTGCTAAAGCTCCGCGCCCAGGTCCCTGGGTCATGAGACGTGGTTTTAAGACACTACCACTGGATCGCGGTGCTGCTATCTTGTGACTGCTACTTGGGACAGAGTTGAAACTTTGCCTCACCCTCCCCAGCATATGCCACTTCTACACTCTGCTTCTCCTGCCTAAGCCCCTGCTGAAACTTGTCATTCTAGGGTCTGTGTCTCTGTTATATTCCCTTCACCAACCAGAGCCACAGTTGTGTGCCCCTGAGACCCTGGTACAGTTTGCATAGAGTATCTGCCCATGTCTCTATCCTAGAACCCAGTGCCCCAGCCACAGCAAATGAACTTGTGCTCCATGACCCAGGCACAATGGTAGGTCCATCAGTGCCTAATCTTGGACAACGGCTCCAACACTGCTTTGAGGCCTCTGAGATCAACATGTCACATCAGACACCAAAAAGGATCCTTTCAGCAAGATCTTCTTCCCACGATTAAGACAAGAGAGAATGGGATGCTATTTTTTTTCAATTTTTTAATATTGATCTATTATTGAGAGAGAGAGACAGAAAGACAGAGTGAGAGTGGGAGAGGGGCCGAGAGAGAAGGAGACAGAATCTGAAGCAGGCTCCAGTCTCTGAGCTGTCAGCACAGAGCCTGATGCAGGGCTCCAACTCACGAACCGTGAGATCATGACCTGAGCTGAAGTCAGATGCCTAACCAACTTAGCCACCCAGGTGCCCCTGGGATGATATTTTTAAAGTGAGCAAAGAGGGGCGCCTGGGTGGCTCAGTCGGTTAAGTGGCCGACTTCAGCCTAGGTCACGATCTCGCAGTCCGTGAGTTCGAGCCCCGCGTCGGGCTCTGGGCTGATGGCTCAGAGCCCGGGGCCTGCTTCCGATTCTGTGTCTCCCTCTCTCTCTGCCCCTCCCCCATTCATGCTCTGTCTCTCTCTGTCTCAAAAATAAATAAAGGTTAAAAAAAATTTTTAAAAAAATAAAGTGAGCAAAGGGAAAGAAAAAAACCCAAAAACCTGTCAACCAGAAATACCTTACTCAGGCAGCATGATCTCCAATAGCCAAATTATAGAAAGAGCCCAAATGCCCATCATCCCATGAATGGATAAAGATATGGTATTTTTCAGAGTTAAAAATACCATAGTAGTAGGGGGGACCTTGGGCTTGTCATGGGGAGACTTATCCTCTCCAAGGATAAAAGATCCAGCTGGCCCCTCTGAGTGGGCGTTCAACAGCAGGGCACAGAGGTACAGGAAAAGGACGGGTGAAGTGATCGCATCTTTTTTCCTGTGCCTCACCATAAACTCCAGGCGTCTGCCCAGCCATGCAACAGACCGGTGCCAGGGGCAGTGCTGTGAGGTTCTCCCCTGGAGGAGGGGAATGGGTTCTATGCCTTGCCGCATCCTTTAAGATCTGGAGTTTTGAACCCCAGTCATACACCAAAGATAAAACACAGGAGAACTGTGGCACCACAGTGTGTGGAAGGACTGGGCACAGAAGAGTCGAGGGCAGGGATCTGACAGAAGCCTGGGACATGGGAGGGGAGATGGTTTGCTTGCCCGTGAGGGCTGTCTGAACAGTGGCTCCGCTAGCCGGGGATGACAGAGCTGGGTGATGCCTTTTTCCCCCCACCCACCAGCATGGCCAAACTTCAGACAGCAATCCAGCATCTCCAGTAGAGGCTAGCACCCTTACACCAAACCCACCCCCTGCACCCTACAGGGACATCTCTAGGAGGACAGGTCTGACTGTAAGCCAGCGCAGTTGACCTCTTCCCCAGGGGTTTCGGTGGACCCCCTAACCCAAGCGCACTTTACCGAGTAACTCTCCTGGCTTATTATGGGTACATATAAAACTTTGGGCATCTTATTATGCATGTATTTAGATATGTATTTGGGGAGAAAATTGGGAGGGGTTCTACACCAGAAATACATTAAGCAGCTTCTCTTACTTTTCTCCATTCTCCATGGTAAGAGATGCGTAGGTGTGGATGGGATGCGCCAACATTGAAAGGAAAAGAGCACTTGAGCCTCTTCTTTCCCTGGGCACCTGTAGGTTCCCCAAATCTAGCAGCTGAACAGGTTTGCTCGCCAAGCCTTGACAATGCTTTTCAAAATTTCTTCAATTCCCAACGAGACAGTGTGAGGTGTTGGTAGCGGGTGAGGAGACTGGGCTTTTGGCCAACGAGACAGAACAGGAAATGCAACCTGATTTCAAAAATGGAAACACATGTCCCCCCAAAATTACTCATTTAGTGTCCCTAGATGATGTGTATGAAATTTCTCAAAAACCATTTCTTGGATGTTTTATTATTTACTTTTGAGAGAAAGAGAGACAGAGCACAAGCAGGGAAGGGGCAGAGAAAGAGGGAGACACAGAATCCAAAGCAGGCTCAGGCTCTGAGCTGTCAGCACAGAGCCTGACGCGGGCCTCGAACTCACGAACCACGAGATCATGACCTGTGCCGAAGCCGGACACCCAACCGGCTGAGACACTCAGGTGCCCTTCTCAAAAACCATTTTCAAACTGAGAATGTCTTTGATATATATGATCAAACTCCTAAGTCAGATTATATTTCTAATACCCAGCTAAACAAATATATTGTAACAATAGAGCTTTGGATGAGTGGAAGGAAGAAGACAGTTTTAGGGCTTGGGTTTTCTTAGAAATCAGCCTTTATGAAATATTTGGAAAAGCCAAATATAAAGAGATCACATATAGGAAGAACCTGTTGTGGCTTGGCTATATTTTAAGGATATTTAGGCATTATGTAATTTATTCCTCAGCCCTTGGCGTTGGCTACATATGCAGTTACCATATCACAGGTGATGGAACTGAAGCATCAAGTTTTTAAGTAAAAATGACCAAGATTTAGTGAATACTTAGGTGTCAAAAGGTGCTTTTCAAATAATCTTCAAGCAACTCTATGAATAAGATACTATTTGCGTCATATTTTATGGGAGAGGCAAGCGAGACAGATCAGTTTTCTGACTCACACAACTAAGAGTGTGCATTCAGAATTACATTGAAATGACCTGGTTTCATTGCTGATGTTTTTAAACTTTATACCTTACTGCTTATTCCACAGTTGTAAGTTGATCAAGGCCCCTGGTGAAAACATCTGCATGCTGACGTTTCCCATTATACAAAACCACCTTACAAGAATTTTTGGTACAGAGGAAAGAAAAATCTAGATGGAAGTTAGGAACGTTCTATTTTTTTTTTTATTTCTCATGTTTATTTTTTACAAACAAAGATATCTATCTCATGAAACACAATGAGAAAAATATTCCTATGGTTATTATGGTAAATTGGGTTATTTTTCAGTGAACTTACGTTTCCTCTAACTGACCACTTTGAAAACAGTATACTTTGCAGACAATTAATGACAGGTTTGACCATAGGACTTGTTTTCACAATATAGTGTGAGCGGGAAAGTGATACCTTCTGAGCTCAGAGTGCAGGCATTAAGAAGCACATTTCTGCTGGCCCCTCTGACAGCTGCTAATCTCTGCTCTAAAAGGTCGTATACCACATAGCCCACTGTTCTAAGAATAAACAATACGAAAGGATCTGAGCTGCATCTGTGGTTTGCAGCCAAGTCCATGCAACCCAAGCTCATCAACTAAAACGCAGCCAAACCACAAATGGGTGAACGAGACATAAAGGCTTATTTTTAGATGCCAATGAAATTTGGGTTGTTTGTAACACAAGTTTAGCAATTAGTACATTTGCCACTTACATATTATATGAAATTAACTTTGAATATCCATCTATTTCCTCTGTATGAACATGGGAAATAAATATAAAGAATATGTCTATATTCAAGAGATCAAAGCATATGAAATGCGAATTTATTTTGCGACTTTGAGTTTTATCTCTCTTCCTCTTGTCACTGAATTACAGTAGAAAAATCTCTGAATCACTATCAAATTACTAAAGTTTGTCCTGGGATCTGGCAATAACTAGCTGTTTTACCCACACAAATATCTGTACATTTTTAATTCTTGTTTTCTTCATCATTTACTATTTTATTTTTCATGCCAAAGTATTTATTTATTTATTTATTTATTTATTTATTTATTTATTTACTGGGAGAGTGGAAACAAAGCAAGGGCAGAGAGAGGGGGACAGAGGATCCAAAGCACAGAGCCCGACGCAGGGCTCAAACTCACGAACTGTGAGATCATGACCTGAGCCAAAGCTGGACGTTCAACTGACTGAGCCACCCAGGTGCCCCTGCCAAAGTATATTTTTAAATTTGCTGGCACAGAACGACAGGGTGAGGACTCAGATAATTTAATAAAACAAGATACCTTCCAAAATATCTGAAATCCTGGTGAGGAAAACAGTAGACAAGAAGAAGTACCAAAGGACACTGGTTGTTATTCATTGAAAAAGCAACCTCTCCCCCAAAAATGAACCTAATCTTTGATTAGTGCTGCACTAAAACGGATTCAGAAGGTACAGCTTGGTTCCATTCTCTGAGGAAGTGGGCAGATCTGAATGGCTCTTAGACGGCAACCCTGGGATTGTTGCATGATACCCTGAGTGCCTCGTTATCAATTTAGTACTCTCATCTCCAAATCTATCCCTCAGTGCTCTTTTCTCAGATAACGGTGCAAGATCCTATCAATTTTCTCTCTTGTCATCTCACAGGAGGTTGACTTCTGTTGGTAAAAGGCCATCGAGAGACACTGCAGCAGAAAGGGCTCTTCTTCCTGGTTCCTTGGTGTTTTCTCTCCTTTGGCCACTATGGCTTGGTTGCCAGCTGCCTGTTTGCAGGAAGTCCTGTGTATCCAGCCTCCACGAGTGTCTGTGGCCAGTGCCAGTTAAAGTTTCCTCTTCCAGACTCTACCTGCTAACACTCTGGCAGGGGGTTCTTCCTGCCTGCCAGTCTCAGACCGAGATCCTTCCTCGCCAAGTTCAGCCAGGGGACCAAGGAGCTGCTCTGCCCCAGGTCAATCCAGTGAGCATGTCGGCCATGAAGCTGTGTGCACCCACATCGTCCTCGATGACATCTAAATCCCATCTTCAGAGAGCGGACCTGGCTTCCCAGTGATCCCTCCTTTCGGTACTTTCCTTTAAGCCTAAGGTATTCTTATAACTTTGTTTCATCCCCTCATGCTAGGCTTTCCCATATAGTTAATAATTCTTTATATCAAACTTCTCCTGGTTTCTGTCTCCTACCTCAACACTGACTGATAACCTTGCCACTCGGGGTCATTCAACCTTCACATGCAGCCCCTTTAGGGCTAGAACAAATCAATTAATTTGGAAATATGAGTGGGCTTTTTCACCCTACCAAGGGCTTTATCATAATAATGCTTGATATTACCATTTATAATGTATATGTAATTTACTTTAATAAATAACAAAACTTTAAGAAATGGATGATATATTCCTGAGTATATATTTTTTTATGTTAATATAAATAAAGATTTAAAAATAATTCTACAACCCTAAGGGTAAAACCTCAGGTACTCTTTGGACCTTGGGTCCAAATCTTTGGAGATTAATCCTTGGTAACAAGTAAAGCATTCTAATGAGTGATGTTGATGATGGGAGACGGCATGCATATGTGCATACTGGAGGGTTATGGGAAATCTCTGTACCATTCTCTTAATTCAATTTGCCGTGAACCCAAAATTGTTGTAAAAAATAAAATCTTAAAAAAATAACTCTAAGAAAATAATCATATGGCTTGAAGAAATGAGAAATATGTTCTTTATAGATGGTGAAGCAGCATTATATCAGATTTAGGTAGGTTGAAGTGCCTGGTGCTTACAAATATATGTTTTTATTTCTAAGCAGGATTCAATTAAAATTTTTTTGGCCTGAACGTATAAAAATGTACAATTGTGGTCCCACTCTGAAGATACTGACAACCTGAAATATAGAAAATAATATCTAATTAATCTTGGTAATACATAATTTTAAATCTTAATGAACATGCAATCCATTTGGACTAAGAGTTATGTATCTAAATCTGAATATTTTCCATATTATTTTTCTATGGAAACACTTCAACAATGGTGTTTCTAAAGTTGTTCCAATAAGGGGCGCCTGGGTGGCTCAATTGGTTAAGCATCCGACTTCAGCTCAGGTCATGATCTCACACTCTGTGAGTTCGAGCCCCCTGTCGGGCTCTGTGCTGACAGCTTGGAGCCTGGAGCCTGCTTCAGATTCTGTGTCTCCCTCTCTCTGACCCTCCCCTGTTCACGCTCTGTCTTTCTCTGTGTCAAAAATAAATAAACATTAAAAATAAATAAATAAATAAATAAATAAAGTTGTTCCATTAAAGCTGTTTTTTTTTTCCTATGACAAATTCTTTGAGGCATAAAATAAAGGAGTTGTGAAGAAACTTACGGTTTGGAAAGGAAAGTTAAGCCTTTGGGCCACAGCCATGAACTATTATTTCTTGTCTGGGAGACTCTACACCATGAAGAACGAATGAAGAAGTCCAACATATACTATGAGAAAACAAATTTTATTAGAAGTCACATCAAAGCTCTTATACTCATGTGAACTTTGTAGTAACAAGTCAAGCTCATTCTTTGTGACTTTATAGAATCTTTCAAATTGTAATACAGTGCTATGCACTGAACCCATTGTAAAGATATCTTAGTAGGACTAAGTGAAGAAGACACACTGCCATGGATAATAATCTGGGGTACTGACAATTGCCCTGAGGTTAATAATAATAACTTGTGAAATATTTATTATTTTAAAAACTCCTAGAGATTCAAGTAAGAAGTACCTTTGTAATCTTCTTGCCTAGGACTGCTCCCATGCCTTTCCACCTGCCCACCCTAGTGCAGTGATCAAAAAGAATTGTACTATTGGGGCGCCTGGGTGGCTCAGTCAGTTGAGCATCCGGCTTCAGCCCAGGTCATGTTCTCCCGGTCCATGAGTTCGAGCCCCGCGTCGGGCTCTGTGCTGACAGCTCGGAGCCTGGAGCCTGCTTCTTGTTCTGTGTCTCCCTCTCTCTGCCCCTCCCCTGCTCATGCTCTGCCTCTCTCTCGCCCTCTCAAAAATAAATAAGCATTAAAAAATTTTTTAATAAAAAAAAAAGAATTGTACTATTTATGGGGCACCCGGGTGACTCAGTGGGTTGAGTGTCTGACTTCGCCTCAGGTCACGATCTCACGGTTCATGAGCTCAAGCCCCGCGTTGAGCTCTGTGCTGACAGCTCAGAGCCTGGAGCCTGCTTCAGATTCTGTATCTCCCTCTGACCCTTCCCCACTCGAGCTCTCTTAAAAATAAACGTTTAAAAAAAATTTTTTAAAAAGAATTGTACTATTTACAATTTGGGAAGACTGAAAAAATCATGGTGCAGTTGCCTCAAGGGCAGACATGAGTAAGAGTGGGGAAGGGGATGAAATAACCATTGCTTTTTCAGCTCAAAGTGGTGAGTTTGCTTGATAATGAATGAGGGAAACTCACACTTTCCTTTATCTGAGCTCAAGGCCCCCAGTAAGTAAAATGGGAAGATATTGAAGGGAAAATTACAACAGAAGAGATGATATTAGCTCTCTACACACTTTTAGCTGATGGGGAAAGTGCGCCCACATGTAGAGGAGACCCAGATAAAAGCGAAAGCTGAGACTTGAGAATTGACAGTAAAGTTATGAGCACTCCCCTCCCACACACACCCCCCACCCCTCCCCACACACATACACATACACCTGCACATCCATCACATGGCAGAGGGTGGAAGCCTTACTGATTTGCAGTATTTGAACACAACCTTTAAAAAATTAGTGGTTGACATCTAAGCTGCAAAATCACAAGGGCAATCCCTAGGAAAATAGGCTATAAGTAAATAAATAAACAAACAAACAAACAAACAAACAATAAGAATTAGGAAAAACTGATTTTGCAGTAAAAGCTATGCAAGCTCCAAAAATAAGAAATCTAAGAAAAATGAAATACAATGCATGTTTACTAAACTACATTATCAGAAATGTGTACCTAAAAAACTTTTAAAACACGCAAAGAAACCGGAAAATGTCTTCCATACTAAAGTCAATAGAAACTTTTTCTGGGAAAGATGTTAGAATTACTGAAAAAAAAAAAGTATTTTAAAGTAACATTTATGAATATTTGTAAGTTATAAAGGAAACTATGTTCAAATAATTAAATGAAAATATGGCAGCAACATAACAACTAGGAAATATCAGTAGAAAAATGAAACTATGTGAAAAAAACACAGAGAAATTCTGAGTTTATAAATACCTGAAATGAAAAATGCACTCAATTGGCTCTATAGAAAATTGGAAAATGCAAAAGAAAAACTTGATGAAACTGAAGAAGGGGTAACAGAATTTATTCATCCCATAGAATGAGAGAGAAAAAATAACAGAGTTCAGAGATCTTCAATAATCAGAAAACCACCATGGGTCTGAATAAAATCAAAGGAGGATAAAAGAAGCAGAAGAAAAAAAAAAAACAAACAATCATAAAAGCAATATTTTTTTTTAATATATGAAATTTATTGTCAAATTGGTTTCCATACAACACCCAGTGCTCATCCCAAAAGGTGCCCTCCTCGATACCCATCACCCACCCTCCCCTCCCTCCCACCCCCATCAACCCTCAGTTTGTTCTCAGTTTTTAACAGTCTCTTATGTTTTGGCTCTCTCCCACTCTAACCTCTTTTTTTTTTTTCCTTCCTTTCCCCCATGGGTTTCTGTTAAGTTTCTTAGGATCCACATAAGAGTGAAACCATATGGTATCTGTCTTTCTCTGTATGGCTTATTTCACTTAGCATCACACTCTCCAGTTCCATCCACGTTGCTACAAAGGGCCATATTTCATTCTTTCTCATTGCCACGTAGTATTCCACTGTGTATATAAACCACAATTTCTTTATCCATTCATCAGTTGATGAACATTTAGGCTCTTTCCATAATTTGGCTATTGTTGAGAGTGCTGCTATAAACATTGGGGTACAAGTGCCCCTATGCATCAGTACTCCTGTATCCCTTGGGTAAATTCCTAGCAGTGCTATTGCTGGGTCATAGGGTAGGTCTATTTTTAATTTTCTGAGGAACCTCCACACTGCTTTCCAGAGCGGCTGCACCAATTTGCATTCCCACCAACAGTGCAAGAGGGTTCCTGTTTCTCCACATCCTCTAGAGCATCTATAGTTTCCTGATTTGTTCATTTTGGCCACTCTGACTGGCGTGAGGTGATATCTGAGTGTGGTTTTGATTTGTATTTCCCTGATAAGGAGCGACGTTGAACATCTTTTCATGTGCCTATTGGCCATCCGGATGTCTTCTTTAGAGAAGTGTCTTTTCATGTTTTCTGCCCATTTCTTCACTGGGTTATTAGTTTGCTGAGCCACTGGGTTCCACAAATATTTTTAAAATGCTATTTAAAGAAGTTATTCTTTCACTGTGTGTTAAAAGCAATATTAACACACAGTGAAAGAATAACTTCTTAAATAGCATTTTAAAAATATTTGTGGAACCCAGTGGCTCAGCAAACTACTAACAGAATGAGCACAAGAAACCCACATCTCACGACATGATAATGGAATGACCATTAAGTGACCATTAAGTGTCACTTGCGAACACAGACAAAAAAATAAGCCTGAGGGAACAGGGTGGATTATGAGGTGACTTAAGTCAGTATGAAAATCAGGGAATGGGTGGCATATCTCCCACCTCCAGCAGACTTAAACCACATTTTCTACCACAAAATCCACAGATTAGATCCAGATCTGATCTGTGTTCAGATTAGAGGGGGAATGACACCAGCAACAGAAAACAATAGGAAGCCCAGGCCCTTAATCCCCCATGGAAACAATAACTTAAAAATACATCCAGACGCAAACCCATGTGTAGTCAGGCTAATCATTTTTGATAAGGGTGAGAAGACCATGCAGTATGGAAAGGGTAGTATAGTTCACACATGGTGCCAGGAAACTGACTACCCACACACAAAAGAATGAAGGTGGATGCTTAGGTTTATGCCCCATAATAAAGTTCGTTCAGCATGGACTAAACATCATCGGGACACCTGGGTGGCTCAGTCAGTTTAAGCATCTGACCCCAGCTCTGGTCATGATCTCCTGGTTCATGAGTTCGAAGCCACATCGGGCTCCACACTGACAGTGCAAGAGCCTGCTTGGGATTCTCTCTCCCTCTCTGTCTGCCCCTCCCCCAATTTTGTGTGCACTCTCTCTCCCACACACACAAAATAAATAAATAAACTTTTTTAAAAAATTGGGCTAAACACAAGGCACCTGCTTGGCTCAATCAGTTAAGCATCTGACTTCAGCTCAGGTCATGATCTCACAGTTCGTGAATTTGAGCCCCATGTGGGGCTCTGTGCTGACAGCTCAGAGCCTGGCGCCCACTTCAGATTCTGTGTCTCCTTCTCTCTTTGCCCCTCCCCTGCTCACACTCTGTCTCTCTCAAAAATAAATAAACATTAAAGAAATTTTAATAATTTTTTTAAAAATGGACTAAACACACAAACATAAGATGTAAAACTATCAAATTCCTTGGAGAAAACATGGGGGGAAGTACATAAAATTTTATTTGGCAATGACTTCTTGGATAGGACACCAAAAGCACAGACTACAAAGGAAAAGACCATTGTAGACAAATGGGCTACATCAAATTAAAACATTTCTTTGCATCAAAAGACATGATCCACAGAATGAAAGATAGAGTGGAAAAATGCTTGCAAATCATATATCAAAACAAAGATTATATCCAAAGTATATAAGGAATACAATGTCACTGATAAATACAAAAACCCAATAACCCAAATAAGAAATGGGTCGGGGGTGCCTGGGTGGCTTAGTCGGTTGGGCGTCCGACTTCAGCCAGGTCACGATCTTGCGGTCCGTGAGTTTGAGCCCCGCGTCGGTCTCTGGGCTGATGGCTCAGAGCCTAGAGCCTGTTTCCGATTCTGTGTCTCCCTCTCTCTCTGCCCCTCCCCCGTTCATGCTCTGTCTCTCTCTGCCTCAAAAATAAATAAAACGTTAAAAAAAATTTTTTTTAAAGAAATGGGTAAAGGAATTGAATAGACATTAGAAAATATACAAATGGTCAAAAAGCATATGTAAAGGTGTTCAATATCACTGATTGTCAGAAAAATTCAAATCAAAACCATAATGAGATATCACCTCGTACTTACTAGGATGGATACTATTTAGGAAAAAAGGAGGTGGAAAAAGAGGACCCTGGCACATTGTCATTGGGAAAGCAAATTGGTCAGCTATTATGTAAAACAGTCTAAAGCTCCCTCCAAAAATTAAAAATAGAATTGCCCTATGAATCAGCAATCCCACGTGTAGGAAATTTTCTAAAAGAATTGAAAACAATATCTCGAAGAGATACCTGCACTCCCATCTCACTGCAGCATTATTCACAAAAGTCAACCAGTAGAAGCAGCCCAAATGTCCACTGATGGAAGAAAGGAGAAAAAAAAAAAGCACAGTATACACAGAACAGTGTAATATTATTATTCAGCCTTAAAAAGGAAGGAAATCCTATCACATGCTACAACATGGTTGAAATTCCAGGACACCATGCTGAGTGAAATAAGCCAGTCACACACACACACACGAATACGATTCCACTTCTAGGAAGTATCTAAAGCAGTCAAACTGATGGAAACAGCAAGTAGAATGGTGATTGCTAAGGCTTCAGGGGAAAGTAGAGAAGTTCATTCTGTCCATTGAGTATGGAGTTCCAGTTTTGCAAGGTGAAAGTTCTAGAGATCTGTTGGACAACGATGTGAATACAGTTAGCACTCATGAACTGTATGCTTAGAGTTGGGTAAGATGCATGAAACTGTTAAAGTGTAGTGGATAAGACGTGAGACATTGTGTGATTCCAACTATATGATGTCCTGGAAAAAAAAAATAAAACTATGGAAACAGTAAAAAGATCAGTGGTTGCCAGAGCTGAGCAAGAAGGGAAGGATTGATAATAGGTGAAGGACAGAGGATTTTTAGGGCAGTGAGCCTATATTATATAAATATGTAATGGATGATAAAAGTCTTTACACATCTCTCCAATCTCATGAAATGTACATAATCAAGACTAAACCTTAATTTAAACTATGGTCTTTTGGTGATAAAGATGTGTCAATGTACTTTCATCAGTTGTAGCAAGTGTAACCCTAAGGTGGGAGATATTAACAATGGGAGAGTCTATGCATGTGTAGACAGTAGGCGTATATAGGAAACCTGTGTGCCTTCTCTCAGCTTTGATATGACCCTAAAATTTCTCTCAGAAATAAAGTTTATTTTTTATATAAATGGGTAATATGGTAAATTTTCTATTATTTTTTTACCACAATTAAAAACAAAATAAAAAGCAAACAGAAAGAGGGGATCTTGAAAGCAGCAAGGAAAAAACTACTAATTACATTTAATTACAACTAATAATATGATTAATAGAGAAGTTCTCACCAGAAACCATGAAGAATAAAAACAAGGAAGGTCAAAACCAAAGAGCTGAATGTGCTGAAGAAAACAAAAAAACAAGACACAAACCAAAACCCCTCAAAAAAAAAAAAACCCACAACAAAGCAAAACATGACAAAGAAAGCTTGTCACACAAACTTTCCAAATTCAGCAAAACAGTCTTTCAAAACAGAAGGTGCATGACGACCTAACAGAGTTTCTTAGCAGACCTGTTCTCCGTAAATGTTTTTCAAGCTAAAAGTAGATGACAAGGGATGGTGTCCACAAGAAGGAAAAAAGATCAATAGAAATGGTAAATATGTGGGTAAATTTAAAAGTCTCTGTGTGTGTTTGCTTCTCTCAATTTTTTAAGAGGTAAGATTGTTTAAAGCCACAATTATAACACTGTATGGTTGGGTCTATACCATATATGGATACAACCTTGTGCTGGTAATTGAGCACATCAGAGAGGAAAGAAAACCTTATTTTGTTAGCACTTGTTGATTTCTGTGGTGCACAGTCACTGCGAAAGGTTCAAGTCACCAATGTGAAATCATGAGCACGGTGTTGAAAAAGATATGCATAATTAGTGGTCAGAAACAAGTATTAGCTGGCTTCAGCACTGTTTCAGAAGTACATACAGGTTTCCCTCCCTATCTGAAAGTAGAGCGCTTTTATGAAATCATCCGTAAGCTGAAATGGCGTAAATTGAATAAGCTATTATCTTAATGCATATGCAAAATTTTCAAGCATTCCCAGACTGCCACCTTGTCCCTGGACTACTACACCCTGCCTCTGTGCCCAAGCATCCCTGAACCTCATAATCCCAGAATCTTGTCACTGAGGCATTTGCTTCACCAGCCAGAGTCACAGTGACTATCTATCCCCTGAGATGTAATTACAGTATCCCTCGGATATCGGCACATGCCTCCACCGGAGCCATCAGTTCCAGAGTGACAGCAAGTGAAACTGCCCAGGACCCTACACTGTGGAAGTTCCATTTGCACTTTTCCTAGCACTATGGCTCCAATACTGCTTGGAGGGGTTTGAGTGCCAGCATGCCAAGAAGGGTCACCTCAGCCAAACCTTCTCCCATGCACAAGCCCAGAGAGGGTAGAATGTTTTCTTTTTCTTCTTTCTTCTTTTTACGTGCAGTACAGCTAACATACTATAGTGTTTTATTAGTTTCAGGTATGTAATAAAGTGATTAAGCATCTCTATACGTTTCTCATTGCTCATCATAAGTATAGTCTTAAACCCGTTTACTTATTTCACCCATCCCCCATCCACTTCCCTTCTGGTAACCATCAGTTTGTTCTCCATAGTGAGAGTCTGTTTTTGGTTTGTCTCTTTTTTTCCTGGTTCACATGTTTTGTTTCTTAAATTCCACATATATGTGAAATCATACGGTCTTTGTCTTTCTCTGACTGTCTTATTTCACTTTGCATTATACTCTTTAGATCCTTCCAAGTTTTTTCAAATAACAAGATTCATTACTTTTTATGCCTGAGAAACATTCCATTGCAATAAACACATTGCAATGGTGTCTATACCTTTTCAAATTAATGTTTTTATATTCTGTGGATAAATATTCAGTAGTGGAATTATAGATCATAGGAGAGTTCTATTTTTAATTTTTTTAAGGAATGTCAATACTGTTTCCACAGTAGGCTGCATCAGTTTTCATTCACAGTCATGCACAAGCGTTCCTTTTTCTCCACATCCTTGCCAACACTTGCTGTTTCTTGTGTTTTTTTTAATGCCTTCCATAAACTTTTTTTTTCAACATATGAAATTTATTGTCAAATTGGTTTCCATACAACACCCAGTGCTCATCCCAAAAGGTGCCCTCCTCAATACCCATCACCCACCCCCCCCCTCCCACCCCCCGTCAACCCTCAGTTTGTTTAAGAGTCTCTTATGTAGACTGTTAAAAACTGAGAACAAACTGAGGGTTGCTGGGGGGTGGGAGGGAGGGGAGGGTGGGTGATGGGTATTGAGGAGGGCACCTTTTGGGATGAGCACTGGGTGTTATATGGAAACCAATTTGACAATAAATTTCATATATTAAAAAAAAAAAGAGTCTCTTATGCTTTGGCTCTCTCCCACTCTAACCTCTTTTTTTTTTTCCTTCCCCTCCTCCATGGGTTTCTGTACCATATGTTTTCACTCTTGGTTTTTTTTTTATTTTAGCCATTTTGACAGATGTGACATGATATCTCATAGTAGTTATGATTTGCATCTCCTTGATGATCAGTGCTGTCGAGCATCTTTTCATGTATCTGTTGGCCATCTGTGTTTCTTCTTTGGAGAAATGTCTGTTCGTGTCTTCTACCCATACTTTAATTGGAGTATTTGGAGGGTTTTATTGGTTTTTTGCCTTTTTTTTTTTTTTTTGGTGTTGAGTTGTATATGTTCTTCATGTATTTTGGATACTAACCAACCCTTTGTTGGATATGTCATTTGCAAATATCTTCTCCCATATAGTATGCTGTGTTTTAATTTGGTTATTTCCTTTGTTATGCAGAAGCTTTTTTTATTTTGATTTAATCCAAATAGTTTACTTTGCTTCGGAAAGCATATCTACAAAAATGATGCTGTGGACAATATCAGTGAAATTACTGCCTCTGCTCTCTTCTAGGATTTTTATGGTTTCAGCTCTCACATGGTCCTCAATCCATTTTGAGTTTATTTGTCTGTATGGTGCAAGAAAGTGGTCCAATTTCATTGTTTTTTTTTTTAATTTTAATTTTATTTTTTATTTTTTAAAATTTACATCCACATTAGTTAGCGTTGTTTTGCAGGTAGCTGTCCAGTTTTCCCAGCACTATTTGTTTAGGAGACTTTTTCCCATTGCATATTCTTGCCTCTTTTGTCAAAGATGAATTGACCATATACTTCTGGGTTTATTTCTGGGCTCTCTATTCCGTTCCATTGATCTCTGCATCTATTTTTGTGCCAGTATCACACTATTTTGATTATGACAGCTTTGTAGTGCATCTTGAAATTTGGAATTTTGATACCTCCAGTGATGATCTTCTTTTTCAAGATTGCTTTGGTTATTGGGCATCTTTTATGGTTACATACAAATTTTAGGATCCTTGGTTCTGGTTCTGTGAAAAAATGCTGTTGGTATTTTTATATGGATTACATTAAATCTGTAGATTTCTCTGGATAGCATGCACATTTTAACAATATTGGTTCTTCCAATTCATGAGCATAGAATCACTTTCCATTTGTGTTGTCTTTCATTTCCTTCATCAATGATTTACAGTTTCAGAGTACATGTCTTTTACCTTCTTGGTTTAACTTATTCCTAGGTAATTTTTCATGCACTTTCAAATGAGATTGTTTTCTTTTTTTTTAAATTTTTTTCTATGTTTATTTATTATTGAGAGACAGAGTGAGACAGAGCATGAGCATGGGAAGGGCAGAGAGAGGAGACACAGAATTTGAAGGAGGCTTGAGGCTCTGAACTCAGAGCCTGACGCAGGGCTCGAACCCACCCACTGCAAGATCATGACCTGAGCCGAAGTTGGATGCCCAACTGACTGAGATTGTTTTCTTAATTTTTCTTTCTGCTACTTCACTGTTGGTGTATAGAAATGCAACAGATTTCTGTATATTGATTTTTGTGTCCTGCCATTTTACTGAATCCACATATCAGGTCTAACAATTTTTTGGTGGAGTCTCATGGGTTTTCTAAATAGAGGTATGATGTCATCTGCAAATAGTTAAAGTTTTACTTCTTCCTTACCAATTGGATATCTTTTATTTCTTTGTGTTGTCTGATTGCCGTGGCTAGGATTTCCAGTACTATTTTGAATAAGATTGTGAGAGTGGGCAACCTTTTCTCATTCCTGACCTTAGGGGAAAAGCTTTTAGTTTTTCACCATTGAGGATGATGCCCGCTGTGGATTTTCATATATGGCCTTTATTATATTGAGGTATGTTCCCTGTAAACCTACTTTGTTAAGGATTTTTAACAAAAATGGATGTTGTACTTGTCAAATGGTTTTTCTCCAGCTATTAAAGTGATGATATGGGTTTTATTTTTTCTCTTGTTGATGTAATGCATCACACTGATTGATTTACAAATACTGAATATTTGCATTCCAGCAATAAATTCCACTTGATTAGTGTGAATAATTTTTTAGTGTATTGTTGGATCTAGTTTGCTAATATTTTATTGAGGACTTTTGCATCTGGGTTCATCAGAGATAATAGGCTGTAGTTCTGGGTTTTGTTGTTGTTGTTGTTGTTGTTGTTGTTGTTTTTCTAGTGTCTTTATCTGGTTTTGGTGTCAGGGTTATGCTAGCCTCATAGAATGAATCTGGAAGCTCTTCTTCCACTTCTATTTTTTAGAATGGTTAGAGAAGAATAAGCATTAACTCTTCTTTAAGTGCTTGGTAAATTCACCTGTGAAGCCATCTGGTCCTGGAAGTCTTTTGTTACTGTTCAATTTCATTGTTGGTAATCAGTCTGTTCAATTTTCTATTTCTTCATGTTCAGTTTTGGGAGGTTATATGTTTCTAGGAATTCATCCATTATTTTTAGCTTGTCCAGTTTGTTGGCATATAATGTTCTTTTACAATCCTTTGTATTTCTGTGGTGTCAGTTGTTATTTCTCCTCTTTCAGTTGTAATTTTATTTGATTCCTATCTCTCTCTCTCTCTCTCTCTCTCTCTCTCAGTGAATCTGGTTAGAAGATTATCAGGTTTTTTTTAATCTTTTCAAAGAACCAGCTCTGGATTTCATTGATCTGTTCTATTCTTTGTTTACTTTCTACATCATTTATTTCTGCTCTAATCTTTATTATTTACATTCCTCTTCTGGTTTTTCCTTTGTTTGTGTTTCTTTTTCTAGCTCCTTAAGTGTAAGTTTTCGATGTTTATTTGTGATTTTTTCTTCTTCTTGATGTAGGCCTGTATTGCAATAAACTTTCCTGTTAAAGAGCTTTTGCTGTATCCCAAACACTTTACACTGTTGTGTTTTCAGTTTCATTTGCCTCTATTTATTTTTTTATTTCCTCTTTGATTTCTTAGTTGTCCCATTTACTGTTTAGTAGCATGAAATTTAACTTTCATGTATTTGTGTTCATTCCATATTTTTTTCTTGTGGCCGATTTCTAATTTTATAGCATTGTGGTCAGAAAAGATGCATGGTATGACTTCAGTGTTTTTCAGTTTGCTGAGTCTTGCTTTGTGGCCTATTCTGGAGAATGGTCCATCTGCACTTGAAAAGAATGTGTGTTCTGCTCTTTTAGGGTGGAATGTTCTGAATATATCTGTTAAATCCATCTGTTCCAGTGTGTCATTCAAAGCCACTGTTTCCTTGTTGATATTCTGTTTGGATGATGTATGCATTGGTATAAGTGGGGTGTTAAAGTCCCTTACTATTATTGTATTTCTATCAGTTACTTCCTTGTAGTTTGCTACTAATTTCTTTATGTATTTGGGTGCTCCCATGTTGGTTGCATAAATATTTATAATTGTTTTATCTTTTTGTTGGATGATTATAGAGTGTGATTCTTTGTCTCTTGTTACAATCTGTTTTAAAGTCTATCTTGTCTGAAATGAGTATTGCTACCCTGGCTTTCTTTTAGCTTCCATTTGCATGATAAATGCTTTTCCATCCTTTCACTTTCATTTTCATGTGTTTTTAGCTCTGAAGTGAGTGTCTTGAAGGCACATATACATGGGTCTTGCTTTTTTATCCATTCCATCACCCTGTGTCTTTTGATGGAGCATTTAGTTCATTTACATTCAACGTACTTATTGACAGGTATGTAATTATTGCCATTTTGTTACCTATTTTATGGTTGTTTTTGCCATTCTATTCCGTTCCTTTCTTCTCTTGCTCTTTTCTCTCATGGTTTCCTAGCTTTCTTTAATGACATATTTGGATTCCTTTATCTTTATTCTTACATATCTATTACTGGTTTTTGATTTCTGGTTACCATTAGGCTTATGTTAACATCTTCTGCATATTATAGCAGTCTATGTTATGTTGATAGTCTCTTTTGAACCCATTCTTACCGCTCTCCCACCACACATTTTAGGTGTATGGTGTCATACTTTATATCCTTTTATTTTGTGAATCCCTTGCCAGATTTTTATAGATATACTTAATTTGAGTGCTTTTGTGCTTCCTGTTTTTCTTAGTCCTCCTTGTGGTCTTACCTTTCCACTCAAAAAGTCCTTGTTAACATTTCTTGAAGGGATGGTTTAGTGGTCATAAATTCCTTTAACTTTTGTTTATCTGGGAAACTCTATCTCTCCTTCTGTTCTGAATGATAGCCTTGTTGGAAAAAGTATTCCTCATTGCAGATTTTTTCTTTCATTCAGCACTCTACATGTATCATGCGGTTCCCTTCTGGCCAGCAAAGTTTCTGGTGAAAAAGCAGCCAATAGCCTTATGGTGTCTCTGTTGTATGTAACTGTTTTCCTTTCTCGTGATGCTTTCAAGATTCTCTCTTGATCCCTACTTTTTGTCACTTTAACTGCTATGTGTCTTGGTGTAGATCTCCTTAAGGTAACTTACTTCACCTATTATTTCTTCAAATAAATATTCTACCACCTTTTGTCTCTCTTCTCCTTCTAGGATCTCTATAAAGCAAATGTTATTACATTTGATGGTGTCTCCAAACTTCCTTGTTCTATTTTCATTTATTGTTATTTTCTTTCTCAGGGTCAGTTGGATTGCTTTCCACTACTCTGTACTCCAGGTTGCTGATGTGTTCTACTTCCTTTAGTGAACTATTTACTCCTTCTGGTTTACTTTTAATTTCAGTTATTGTGTATTTTTTCTTTCTCCGTTGAGGGTCTCACCGAGGTCTTCCACTCTTTTCTCAAAGTCAGTGAGTATCTTTATGGCCATTGCTTTAAATTCTCTATCAAACATACTACTTATCAATGTTTCGTTTACATATTTTGCTGTGATTTTGTCCTATTCTTTCACTGAAACATTCCTCTCTCTCCACATTTTGCCTAACTCTGTGTCCATTTCTGTGTGTTAGGAAAGGCAGCTACATCCCTGTTCTTGAAAGTAGCAGCTTTATGAAGAAGAGTTCCTGTAGAGCCCTGCTATGCAATGTCACTTGTTCAGAAGAACCTGGCATTACAGGGGTGTCTCCTGTGTGTTGTGTGAGCCCCACTGTTGTGCCTGAGCTGCTATTGCTTTCACTCCAGTCATCTGCAATGATTCTCTGAGTCTGTTGGGAGCAGAGTTTGGTTCTAGTGTTATTAGTGGGACATCCTGGGGCTTCCTTGAGCTTGACTTGAGTCAGACCAGGCATTTGCCAAAGATTCGGTAGCACAGAATGGCAGGGCATCATCCCTATGTTCTTCCATGAGAAGTTTTGTGAGCAGTGCATGCAGTCAGACTAGATATCAGACCTCAGCCCTCTACTGGGCCACATTTGGACCTGGATGTGTGGTACATTCCCTTGTCTCCCAGGGCAGGAAACCTCTGGAGTGGTGCTGGCCCCTGTTGTGGCTGCTTGCCTACTACCAGGCTTGTGGCACCACTTTGGATAGGCTCTGGCCAAGGGCATATTGAAAGGGGCAGGTTCACAGGAGAATGTGAGGCAAGGAACATGGTATTAACAAGGCTTACTCAGGTCTGCTGTGGGAAGAGACCTGGGGAGGCGCTTGGCAGAATAGGTGGGTTTGCAGGGTAGCACAGAAGTAACATACAGTGTAATCAAGTTTGGTGATCATCGGCAAAGCACTGATTCTCACAGGTGTCTTGGTCACTATGCTAGAGAGCAAGAGAGGGAGATGGCACCAGACAGCTCCTTTGTTCTTGGAAAAGAATCCTAAAGATCCCTGCCCTCCAGCACATGCTCTGAGATTAGTAAATATATATCTTTCTTGTATATCCCAGGTGTTTTTCAATTCATGTTTTTGTTGTGCAGTCTCTTTAAGGGTGAAGAATAAGTGTTCTATGCTCTCTGGGCTCTCCCAGAGCTATAACTACTCGGTTTTAGAGATGCAGGTGTTCATATTAATCAAAGAAAGATTCAGAACAACACAGTCCTCTCAATAGGAGCAGAAAAGCATGAGACAAAAGGCAGCACTCTTCCTCGAGGAAAACTCTCAAGGGAGTAAGAATAAAAGACATACCTCAAGGCCATAAAGGTCATATATGAGAGACCCACAGCTAATATCATCCTCAGTGGGGAAAAACCGAGAGCCTTCCCCCTAAAGTCAGGAATACAACGGGGATGTCTACTATCACCACCACTGTTCGACGTAGTGTTGGAAGTCCTAACCTCAGTGACCAGACAACAAGAAGAAATAAAAGCCATCCAAATCAGCAAGGAAGAAGTCAAACCTTCACTCTTTACAGACAACAGGATACTCTGTGTGGAAAGCCCAAAGACTCAACCCAAAACCTGTTAGAACAGATTCAGGAATTCAGCAAAGTCGCAGGTTGTAAAAATCAATGTACAGAAATCAGTTCCACTTCTATACACCCTTAATGAAGCAGCAGAGAGAGAAATCAAGGAATTGATCCCATTTATAATTGCCCCGAAAACCATAAAATATCTAGGAATAAACCCAATGAAAGAGGTAAAAGATCTGTATGCTGAAAACTATAGAAAGTTTATGAAAGAAATTGAGGAAGACACAAAGAAATGGAAAAATATTCCATGCAAATGGATTAGGAAAACAAATATTGTTAAAATGTCGATAATACCCAAAGCAATCTGCACATTCAATGCAATCCCTATCAAAATAACACCAGCATTCTTCACAGAGCTAGAACAAACAGTTCTAAAATTTGTATGGAACCACAAAAGACCCCAAGTAGCCAAAGTAATACTGAAAAAGAAAACCAAAGCTGGAGGCACCACAATTCCACACTTCAAGTTGAATTACAAAGCTGTAATTATCAAGATAGTATGGTACCGGCACAAAAACAGACACTGATATCAATGGAACAGAATAGAGAACCCAGAAATGGACCCACAAATGTATGGCCGACTAATCTTTGACAAAGAAGGAAAGAATATCCAATGGAAAAAAGTCTCTTCAGCAAATGGTATTGGGAAAACTGGATAGTGACATGTAGAAGAATGAATCTGGACCACTTTCTTACACCACACATAAAAATAAACACAAAATAAATGAAAGAACTAAATGTAAGACAAGAAACGACCAGAACCCTAGAGGAGAAAACAGACTGCAACCTCTTTGACCTCACCCACAGCAATTTCTACTATACATGTCCCCAGAGGCAAGGGAACCAAGAGCAAAAATGAACTATTGGAACCTCATCAAAATAAATACTTCTGCACAGCAAAGGAAACCATCAACAAAACTAAAAGGAAACTGGTAGAATGGGAGAAAATATTTGCAAATGACATATCAGATAAAGGGCTAGTATCCAAAATTTATAAAGAACTTACCAAATTCAACACCTCCCCAAAACAAGTAACCCAGTGAAGAAATGGGCAAAAGACATGAACAGACACTTTTCCAAAGAAGACATCCATATGGCAAATAGACATATGAAAAGATACTCAACATCACTCATCATCAGGGAAATACAAATCAAAACCACAATGAGATACCACCTCACGCTTGCCAGAATGGCTAGAATTAACAACTCAGGAAACAACAGCTGTTGGTGAGTATACAAAGAAAGGGGGCCCCTTCAGCACTGCTGGTGGCAGGCACTCTGGAAAACAGTATGGAGTTTCCTCAAAAAACAAAAACAAAAACAAAACAAAAACAAAAACAAAAAATAGAGCTACCCTACGACCCTGCAATTTCACTAGTAGGTATCTATTCAAAGGATACAAAAATGCTGATTATATATATATATATATATTTCACTAAAAGTTAACTAACTTGGATTTAAATAAAGTCTTAAAAAAATAAATAAATTTCCAAGTGTTAAGCCAGGTTGATTATAAGAACTCACAAAATAAGACCCCTCTGGTTTTTGAAGCCAAATGTAATGGAAATTCATCTTCTCTGAGTGTGTTCCCCATGTCTGGGGTGCTTTGTGTGAGGGCCTTTTCTTCTCCTCTCTTCACACCCATGGCATCCCTTCTTCTCATGCACAGTCCTGAGGGTCTGCCTAGCTTGTGACTGGATCTTTGGACTTTCTACACTCTTGGATGTGTCCTCTTTTCTACATTCAGCTGTGCAGAGTCTGTTCTGTAAGTCTTTGGGTCATTTTCTAGGTTATTCACAGTTATGTGGGTGTTATCTAGTTTTGTCCATGAGATGAGGTGAGTTTAGGACCTTCTTACTCTGCCTCTTCCCCAGAATTTGGGATACTATTTTCAAAGTGATCAAAGGCAAAAAGTAACTGTCAACCAAGAATACCTTACTCAGCAAAGCTATCATTCCAAAATACAGGAGAGATAAAGAACTTCCCACCATCCCAGGGAATGGTGGATTGGATCAGTTTCTACTCTGGCCGTAGGTGGCAGTCACAGGATTACAGCAACATGACTCCCCTGGTGACCTGTTAAAGCCATGCGTCATAAGTATTAGACCTCTATCCCATAGAAATGCTAAAGGGAATTCTTCAAACTGAAACAGCAACCAAAAAAATCATAACATAAAAATGTATGAAAGTATGCAATCACTGGTACAGACAAAAGGAAAATGATCCTTGACAGTGGTCCAGGCAATAATGTCTAGAATATGTCACCACAAGCACAGGCACCAAAAAATAAAATAAAAAGTGAGGCTACATTGAAATAAAGAGCTTTTGCACGGCAAAGGGAACAATCAATAAGCTGAAAATACAATGTATTGAATGAGAGAATGTAATTGCAAACCATACATCTGACAAGGGGCTAATTTCCAACATATAAAAAGAACATTTCCAACAATATAACAAAAAAGAAACTAATCCAATTTTTAAAATGGGGAATGGATCTGAGTAGACATTTTTCTGTAGACATATAAATGGCCAGTAGGTACATGAAAAGGTGCCCAACTAATGACTCATCGGGGAAATACAAATCAGTGAGCATAAAGTAATGAGATAATCACCTCACATCTGTTCAGATGACTTTTATCACAAAGAGAAAAGATATTGGTAGAATGTGAAGAATGGGAAAAATTCAGGTGGGAGTGTAAAATTGGTGCAGCCACAATGGAAAATAGTATAGTGGTTTTTCAAAAAATTAAAAATAGAACTATCAAATGATCCAGTAATCTCACTCTTGGTATATATTCAAAGGAACTGAAATCAGTATCTCAAAGGGATCTCTGCACAGCCATGCTCAATACAACATTACTTACAGTAGCCAAAATATGAAAACAAACGAAGTGTCTTCCAACAGATACATCGTTATGAAGATATGATATGTATAATGACATGATATAGATATAGATTAGATATAGATATAGATGGATATGGAAGTTAATTAAAGTCATAGAAGGAAGGAAGAAATGATAAACATATATTTATTTGAAAGTTGATGCTAAAATATGAATAGTAGAAGAACTCGTGGTAGCCTCAAATGGAACAATACCCCAAATTCCAAGGGCATCATCAATAGAATGGATAAATACGTTGTAGCAGAATCAGACAATAGAACAGCAAGGAAGTGTCGAGAAATTACGAATTCATGCAATTATAGGGATGGGTCTCACGAGTTTAGCTTTACCTAAAAAAGCCAAGTATAAAGTATACACATAGTATGATTTCATTTATATAATGTGCTCTTTAATGAAGAAAAGGACATGAAAGGGGTATTTTGCAGTGCTGGAAAATTCATTTCCTCATTCCATGTGACAGTGACACTTGAAAATTCTGCCATCTGTTGGCATGAATGACATGTGTTTTCATCTGTATGTATATAATACTTCAGTAAAATTATATGAGAATATTATGAAAATATGCAAATATGTTTAAAAATTCTATCAAACATTTAAAGAAGAGTTGATGCTTATTTTTCTCAAATTATTCCAAAAAATTGAAATGGAAGGAACACTTCCAAACTCATTCTATGAGGCCAGCATTACCTTGATTCTAAAACCAGACAAACACCCCACCAATAAAGAGAACTATGGACCGATATCCTAGATGAACATGAATGCAAAAATTCTCAACAAACTACTAGCCTGTTGAATCCAATAGTACATTAGAATAATCATTTACTATGATCAGGTAAGATATATTCCTGGACTACAATAGTGGTACATTATTTGTAAATCAATCAATGTGTTACAGCACATTAATAAAAGAAAGGCTAAGAACCTTATGATCCTTCCAATAGATGCAGAAAAAGCATTTGACAAAATACAACATCCAGCCATGATGACTCAACATAATAACCATCAACAAAGCAGGGATAGAGGGAATATGCCTCAACATAATAAAGGCCATATACAAAAAAACCCACAGCTGATATTATCGTCAGTGGGGAAAAACTGGGAGCTCTTCCTCTACTGTCAGGAATAAGACAGGGATGTCCACTCTCACCATTGTTATTTAACATAGTACTGGAAGTCCTAGCCTCAGCAATCAGACAACAAAAAGAAATAAGAAGGATCCAAATCAGCAAGAGAGAAGTCAAATTTTCACTACTTCTAGATGACATGATACCCTATACAGAAAACCCAAAAGACCCCACCAAAAAGTTGCTGGGACTAACACATGAATTCAGTAAGTTGCAGGATACAAAATCAATGTACAGAATTCTGTTGCATTTCTATACACCACAACTAAAGCATCAGAAAGAGAAATTAAAGAATCAATCCCATATAAAATTGCACCCCAAACCATAAGATACTTAGGAATAAACGTAACCAACCAGGTGAAAGCTCTGTACTTAAAAATTCTGAAACAGTAATGAAAGAAATTAGAAGGTGACAAAAATAAATGAAAAAAAACATTCCATGATCATGGATTGGGAAAAAAAATATTGTTAAAATGTCTATACTGTCCAAAGCAATATACACATTTAATACAATCTTTATCAAAATACCAATAGCAGTTTTCAAAGAGGTAGACCAATCTTAAAATTTGTATGGAACCACAAAAGACCCCGAATAACCAAATCAATCTTGAAAAAGAAAGGCAAAGCTGGAGGCATCACAATTTTGGTCTTTAAGATGTATTACAAAGCCATAGCGATCAAGACAGTATGGCATTGGCACAAAAATAGACAGATCAATAGAACAGAACAGAAAACTCAGAAATGACCCACAACTATATGGTCAACTAATCTTTGATAAAGCAGGAAAAAATATCCAATGGAAAGAGGATGGTCTCTTCAACAAATGGTGTTGAGAAAACTGGACAGAAACATGCAAACAAAAAAAAACAGGATGAGTTTCTTACACCATACAAAAAAAATAAATTCAAAATGGATAGAAGGTCTAAATGTGAGACAGGAAACTATCAAAATCCTAGAGGAGAACACAGTCAATAACCTCTTTCACATCGGCCATAGCAACTTCTTATTAGATATATCTCCTGAGGCATAGGAAACAAAATAAAAAATGAACTATTGGGACTTCATCAAGATAAAAAAAGCTTCTGCATAGAGAAGGAAGCAATCAACCAAACTAAAAGTCAATCTTTGGAATAAGAGAAGATATTTGCAAATTACATCTGATAAAGCCTGAGTATCCAAAATCTATAGAGAACTTATAAAACTGAACACCCAAAAAACAAATAATCAAGTGAAAAAATGGGCAGAAAACATGAATAGACGTTTTTTTCACAGAAGACATACAGATGGCTAGCTAATAGACACATGAAAAAATGCTCAACATCACTCACCATCAGGGAATATTACAATGAGATATCTACCTCAGGTAGAACAGCTAAAATGAACCACACAGGAAACAACAAATGTTAGTGTGGATGCATAGAAAGGGGAACGCTCTAGCACTGTTGGTGGGAATGCAAACTGGTGCAGACACTCTGGAAAACAATATGGAGGTTCCTGAAAAAGTTAAAAAGAGAACTACCCTACGATCCAGCAATTGCATCTCTAAGTATTTACCAAAGGTTAAAAAATACAGATATGAAGGAATACATGCAACCCAATGTTTATAGCAGCATTATCAACAATAGCCAAATTATGGAAAGTGCCCAAATGTCTATCGACTGATGAATGGATAAAGAAGAGGTGTTATATATATATATATATATATATATATATATATATAGGTGTTATATATATATATATATATAGGTGTTATATATATATATATATATATATATATATATATAATGGAATACTACTCAGCCAAAACATAAAAAATGAATGAAATTTTGCCGTTTGTAATGATGTGGATGGAGCTAGAGAGTATTATGCTAAGATAAGTCATACAGAGAAAGACACTTACCATATACTGTATGCTTTTACTCATGTGGAATTTAAGAAACAAAACAGATGAATTTAGGGGAGAAAGAGGAAAGACAAACTAGAAAACAGACTCTTAAATAGAACAGAGTGATGATTACTGGAGGGGCATGGGGGAGGAGATAGGTTAAATGGGTGATGGGTATTAAGGAGGGTACTTGTGATAAGCACTGCATATTGTAAGTGATGAATCACTAAATTCTACATCTGAATCTAATATTACACTGTATGTTAACTAACTGAAATTTAATAAATTGCAAAAAATATGACTTCTCTGTTGCAGAAGGCATTTGATAAAACTAATATTCTTATTTGAAAAAAACTTTTAAAAACATAAAAATAAGAGAAAATACCACTCAAATATCTAGAATAGTCAAGACAACAAAGCAAAATTAATATATATGTATTTTTTTAAAAATATCTTTTTAAACAGGAAATTGAAATAAAAGGGGCGCCTGGGTGGCTCAGTCGGTTAAGCGTCCGACTTCGGCTGGGGTCATGATCTCAGTTTGTGGGTTCGAGCCCCGCATCAGGCTCTGTGCTAACAGCTCAGAGCCTGGATCCTGTTTCAGATTCTGTGTCTCCTCCTCTCTTGGCCCGCCCTCCCCCCCCAACCACCTATGTTCATGCTCTGCCTCTCTCTGTCTCTCAATAATAAATAAATGTTAAAAAAATTAAAAATAATACATAACTAGATTAATGAAACAGATTAGAAGGTGAAAATTTATACCCACACATATAGGGAATGCAGATTTCAACAAAGATGTATAGTCATTCACTGGAGAAAGTATAATCTTGTCAACAAACGCTGTGGAAATAACTGACTATCAAATAATATTAATAATTACATGCCCTAAACTCCATACAAAAATGCTCCAAACTGATTGTAAACCTAAGTGTAAACTATACACTTCTTTTAGTTTTTAGATAGACTTTTTAGAGAGAACTCCAGAAACATGATCCAAAGAAGAACAAATTGGTGAAGTATACTTCATCAAAATAAATGACTTCTGCTTTTTGAAGACAAAGAAAAATCACAGACTTGAAGGACATAACTGCAAATCATACATCTAATAAAAGACTTGCCGCCAGGTTACATAAAGAATTCTCAAAATGCAAATAACAAAAATTAAATATAATCAAATATTTCATGAACTACATCACCAAGAAACATAGAAGATTGGCAAATGAGTACAGGAAAAGATGCTCAAAACTGTTTGTCTTAGGAACATTCAAATTAAAACCACCACAGACCAGACTTCCTGTTTTGGAAAAATATAGAGGATAGACTTTTCCTTATTCATCCCACTAAATATAGCTAGAACCCCTGGACATTATACATAATAAGACAACATAAGAAGATTTAGAAAGGTAATGAGAAAGCTGGCAGATCCCAGCCCTGGAAAACCCAGGAATGACAGGGAGGTCAGCTCCCTGGAATTTCTCTTCACCTCACATATCCCAGACTGGTGCCTGAGAGGCCAGCAAACCACAGACACAACAGGTACACACAAAAATCCCCCCAATATTTTTTCTCTCCAGTCAAAATAACGGGGAAAAGGCATGCTGGAAAGACAGAAAAGTTTTTGATACTAACTGCATTATTCCAATCCAAAACCATTGACTATCCAATAAAAATATAACTCAGGCTTGCAGGGGAAATCAAGAGATTCTCCAATAAAGGAAAACTAAGAAAATGTACCACCACCAGATCCGCTCTGAAAGAACTGCTAAAGGGAATTATCTTAACAGAAGTTAAATGATAAAAGGAGTCCTGGATCATCAGGAAGAAAGAGGGAACAAAAGAAAGAATAAAACTACCATTAGGCTTAATGGACGGACTTTCCTTCATCTCTTGTATTTTCTAAATTGTTTGATATTTGAAGCAAACTTATCAGTTGAAGCAAAATTATAAAATCCATGTGATTCTCAACATAAATAGAGAAATATTTAAGACAATTCTATTGTAAATGGGACACAGCAGAAGGACATAAAGAAAAGTAAGGCTCTACATTTTACTTAAGCTGCTGTGGGTTGTGATAGACTGTGTAGTTGTGATATATGTATATATAATTTTATAAAGATATATAATAGATTACTATCTTATAAAGCATATTAGAGCTTATATACTTACATATATAACTCTCTATATAAAATTAAATGTAAAGAAAAGAATCTACTTTGCTATAAATTTTGTTCCATCAATTATGTAGTGATGTAGAAAAGTATAACCTTGACTTTTATCTCACAGCATCACAAATACAGCATCGCAAATGGATCATAAACCTTAGTTAAAAGTTAATAAATAAATCAACAAATCCTAGAAAGTCATATAGGAAATTATATTCATGAACTCTAACTAATTTCTGAAATGGGTCCCAAACAAGCACCAATGCCCAAAATGATAAATTGAATTATAGTAACATTAATAAATTTTGGTCATTAAAAGAGTAAACATGCAAGTCACAAGAGTCAAAGATCCATTTGCATCTTAAAACTCAAAAAAGAGCTCTTATCTAAAATATGACAAGGACTTCTAAAAAGGGAAAAGAAGACACCGTTTAGGAGAAATGGACAAGAGTCACACTTGAGCACTTCTCACTAACACAAAAGAAACGATCTTAATGAGTTACAGCCCCAAAAATGGTACTGTTATGAAACATTCAGAGCTTATTATATTAATTTTGTCAGACTACTGCGTTTTGGATCAAGAATCCATCTGGTACAACATGTATTCACGCAATAAGCTAGAAAAATGTTGGAATAATCTAATAAATTGAAATACACACATACCTGTGAAGGTGAAATTTCATTCTAATGCGTAGAGGAAAATGTGTTATGATTACTCATAAATACCATGATAGTGTTATATTTCTACATTATTATTTTATTGTGATAAGTATAATATTGACATGCCTAAACATATTATATACTATATAGTTATGCCTCATATATATTATTATAATTACAGAGTAATATATAAAAAAGATACAGTAAAGGCTTTTCTTTTTTTAAGGTTTTATTTTTATGTAATCCCTATACACAGTGTAGGTCTTGGACTTGGAACCCCAAAATCAAGAGTCGCATGCTACACTGACTGAGTCAACTAGGTGCCCCAAAAAGGCTTTCCATAAAATAATTCTTCATAGTGCCCTCACCACATATTAAAAGTAAACTAAAGTTGTATCTGAGAATAGATTTTAAAATATCATATTCTGTCGCGACCGGTGCGACACTGAGGTCAGGGTCCTGAGGGTAGGGGAATGCAAGAAAAAAAGAGAGAAGAGAAAGTTTGGGAACAGGAGGGTCCCCTGGGCTGATGGCCCAAGTGACGGCTTTATTGTTGCTGTACGCAATCTTTTATAATATAAGACTCTTATGGATCAGGTCATTCTAAGAATAATCAGGTTTCACATAATCGCTGCCAACCAAAACATTTAGTTCTGTGTTTCTTGTGCATTTTCTAGACGGGTCACAAGACCTTGTTGATAAGATTGCTAGCAAAACACAGTTCCCATGTTTGTTTCTATCTGACTCGGGGTAGAAGAAAGGAGGTAGCATTACTGCCAACACCTGCAGACCACAGGCTTCAGGAATTAACTTTCTCAGCCTTGACAAGGCTTTCGTATGCCCTTGAAAGTGGGGGAATGGGAGGGGGAACTACCTGGTTGGCTAAATCAACAGGGAACGTTCTCAGCCTGGCGCCAGGCCGACCTCCCACATGAATGGGAGGGGGAACCGCGGGGTTGGCTGAGTCAACAGGGAACATTGCTCGACCCGGTCTCAGCCTGGCACCGGGGCCCGGCCCCCCACAATATTCATATAAGACAGCAGTGAAAATTCACAAACTATAGACAAATGCGATAGCATAGATGGATTACACATACATGAGGGCGAAGGGAAACACATATAAAAATTCATACCGCATGATTCCATTGACATAAAGTCCAAAAATAAGCGAAGATATTTCATAATATTGAAATTGGCAGGGCTGACAAAGGCCTGATGTGTGGTAAAATTAAATAGCAAACTTTATTTCTGGCAAAAGAGCATTTATAGAAGCACAATTTTCTATGAAAAGCAAGAAGTGGAAATTATCAAGTGTACCTTAAAATATAAAAATATAAATAAAATATCATAGGGTCAAACTAGGTAATATTAACAGACTTTGAAATAAACTATAAATATGACAAACCTATGAATGAACTCTACAAATATTCTATTAACTGACAAGCTATTAATAAAATCTGGAAAATATTTGAAATCTTACCACTTCTTCTTCATCATCTATGTACAGCAGGTTAGAGTTCTTAGAAGCACAGGACATAAAACTCTCATTCCATGATTTTCTCTCAGTGCTAATGTAATAGCAATTGTTGGAATACACAAACCACTCTTTTGGACAACCACAGTGATGTGCTGGAGAAAGATTATGAGATATTACCCAAAAGCATTTTTTTAAGTTTTTTTTTTCAATATATGAAATTTATTGTCAAATTGGTTTCCATACAACACCCAGTGCTCATCCCAAAAGGTGCCCTCCTTAATACCCATCACCCACCCTCCCCACCCTCCCACCCCCCATCAACCCTCAGTTTGTTCTCAATTTTTAACAGTCTCTTATGCTTTGGCTCTCTCCCACTCTAACCTCTTTTTTTTTTTCCTTCCCCTCCCCCATGGGTTTCTGTTAAGTTTCTCAGGATCCACATAAGAGTGAAACCATATGGTATCTGTCTTTCTCTGTATGGCTTATTTCACTTAGCATAACACTCTCCAGTTCCATCCACGTTGCTACAAAGGCCATATTTCATTCTTTCTCATTGCCAAGTAGTATTCCATTGTATATATAAACCACAACTTCTTTATCCATTCATCAGTTGATGAACATTTAGGCTCTTTCCATAATGTGGCTATTGTTGAGAGTGCTGCTATGAACATTGGGGTACAAGTGCCCCTATGCATCAGCACTCCTGTATCCCTTGGGTAAATTCCTAGCAGTGCTATTGCTGGGTCATAGGGTAGGTCTATTTTTAATTTTCTGAGGAACCTCCACACTGCTTTCCAGAGCGGCTGCACCAATTTGCTTTCCCACCAACAGTGCAAGAGGGTTCCCGTTTCTCCACATCCTCTCCAGCATCTATAGTCTCCTGATTTGTTCATTACCCAAAAGCATTTTGAACACTAACAAATTGTAGTAAATTTACATACTTGTATATGGATATACATGCGTACATATTTGTGCACCCTCACAGACCCATACAAATAAAACAAAATATGCTCACGTACACACAGAGAGAATGGTCAGCTTCTCATTCCCTAACTTATGTGTCCATATAAAGCAAACACACAAAAATATCCATCTCAGCATGTCCTGAGATCACTGAACAAAGCCACTTTTTTAGAATAGTAAAATGATTTATGTCTCATCATGTTATACCAGAAGAAAATTGAGGAAATTGGTAACAATGGGTATGGCAATTTTAAATGGGTATCTCTTCATATTGTTGCCTAAGAAGTAATACTCTCGTATAATCATCATTTCTGAATGATTATTACCAGTTTCGTCATTAATTTTCCTCCAAAAACTCCAGTACCATTGTTGCCCAGCCAAAGGTAGAGATAAAATAGAAACTATGTTAATATTAGAATTTTGAAAATCACTTTGTACCTTTCTGGATCTTTGTTGTCAGGGACAAATTTTTCTGCTCTGGTATTTCAGTAGCTGAAAAAATTAAATGAAGCCTCATAAAAATTTAATATTAAACCAAATACATCGTAATGATTTGAGTTTCTCAATTTAAAACTTTCTGTATTGTTTAGAATTAGAAAACTGTAATAAAATTTATATTACTAAGCAATATTAATAAAGTAATGATTAGGGAGAAAATATTTCGAAAGCCTACAAAACCAAACCTCACCATCTCTTACAGTATTTGGCATAATCGATCTCAAGAATTAATTTGTATTTCTCAACAACATTTCTCCTAGATCATCTCTTTGAGTAATGACATCTGAACACATGTGTAATGCTGTCTGCAATTATTCTTTTATATTTTTGGCAAATTCAGAATAACCATTGCACATTCAGAGCACATATGCATTAAAATGAAAATTCTATTCCATAATAGTAGGAGACATTTTGAGGCACTGACAGTCATTAAAATGAAAAGTTCCCAAATAGTCATTCAAACACTTACGGGTAACAACTACTATTGTTACCACAGTGGACATCAAGACAAGGCAGATGATTCCCAGGATCCTAGCAATGAGCTTCCCTGGAAATAATAGTAAATATTTAGAAGAGAAATGAAAACACTGAGAAAGGATGGGAGGAAATAATTATTTAGGAAAGTTACATATAAGAGAACTACAGATGCACAGGGAGTCACAAATAAACACTTGGACCCCAAGCCCATATCTACCATCGTAATCTTTTCCCAGAATATAAGATTGCATTTTAAGTAAAGGTAATACTCCATGAGCTTTTGGTCAAAGACTACAAATTACAATAGCTGAGTAAAGTTAGTCTTTAGATTTCAATTAGAATACCATTATCCAACTCCAAGCTCTGATATTCACAAATGAAAACTATGAGATCATTCCCGGCTCATTCTCTACACCCCTGCACCTTAACTGCACATCCTAGAACAGTTATACTGTGTGCATATTAAATGTTTTACCTTTGCAGTGATAGTTCTTGTCATTCCCTTGAAGATCCTGAGAAGCATTTTGAAGATTTAATTCTGCATAGAGCAGTTCCTGCTCAGTTACTGAAATGGAAATATTAGTGCCCTTGGGTTTCATTTGCTGTCTCTTTGAGTCTTTCATCAGATTAAGTTCTGCATAAGTAACTTCTTGGCTATTCATGTCTGCAGCTGAGTCGTGACAGGCACAGTGCTGTATGAAACTGTACTGAAGGTCTTGATAAATAGTGTATGTAATGTAAGGACAAGATTGCTCACACGGGGTGGAGTGCGGGGTAAGTGATACTACTCTTTTGCAGTTGAACAATGTGAAATCTGGTACTAATTTCCTAAGAGCTTTAAAGGAGTGTGTCATGATAGAATAAATGGGTTTTACTCTGATATTCTATGTTTGACACAGTAGTATTGGTTGGAAAAACGTAAAGCAATAGATTAGTGAAGAAGAAAGGAATTCATGAATAACACTGTCCTCATTAATATAAGGCCAGATTCCACAGAAACATTTCAACACTATTAGAATAACTGGGTTAAAACTAAAATGCTGCGTTAGAAAGAAAATGTTGCACCAATGTTTTTGACAAGTTTTAAATCCATTATTGGTTAAAAGTTGAGTATTCTGATTGGGGAATTGTGTTTTAACACATATAGAACTATCCTGTAATAAATTACTTTTATTTGGTGACATACTTATTTATTAAAAGGTGATGTGTTATTATCAAATGATCTTTTGGGTTATTGTGGAGTTCTGAGAAATTATTAAATTTTAAAAGAAAAAAACGTATATGTTCAAAACTGTTAATGTGACACACTAAACTTATCCAAAACTTGAACACTGAAAACAAAATTTTAAAAAATGACTTTCTTAAAGAACTTTTTTAACACCAGAAACTGCCATTAATTGTAATATGTGTAACCATAAAATGATAAAATTACAAAAGTATAGATCATTTGTGGAAGAACTGTTTTGGTACAAACTTCCAGAAAGATTTGTGGATGTTAAAAGTTGTTAGGGTAGTCTTAGTTGTGTAAGCAAGTGTAATAAACAGAAATTAAATGTAAATTAATAGTTCAGCCAATGAGCTCTGTAGTCAGTGAGATCTGGACCTACTTCTGTCTCTCAAATTTACAAAGTATGACCTTTAAAAAGTTACTTTGTGTCTAACTACCTAGTTTACTAATGTAAACTTGGAGCAAAATATGTAAAAATATAACACATATAAAGCATTCACTATTCAATCTGGCTTTTATAAACTCTCAATATTAATTATTTTAAGTATTTTTAACACCATAGTCACATTATAACTACTGATTTGTTAGAGCATAAAACATTATTCATTACACAGTAGTGCCTCTCAGTATGGATTCTTTTTTTTTTTTTTTTGAGTTTTGGTTAATTTTTAAAAGGTCTTTTGATTGTTTACAGTTAAGTTTAAATTAGCATTTTACGGAAGGTAGCTCATCCTGCTTTTTATGAAAACCAAACTGCTTTCATTTACCTAAGTAAGTGTGTAATGTTGGACTCTCACGATGCGATGAATTCACTTTAAGAATCTATTTTTAAAGGCTGGGCTAAATATCAAATCATACCTGTAATTATATCTATACTGATGACAAATTCAAAATTAAGTGTTTCTTGCCATGATGCTTATGGGATTTCACTCGACATTATATTAACTTACAAACCCAATTATATGCATCTGTGTGTGTACATGATTACTTCTCCACAGGCAAGATTAAATATTTTTAAAAACTCTCCAATGTATCTCATAGTCATTCTTGTTTGTTACCCTGAATTGTTGGAATGCAGATGCCAATGTTCTCTGTGATTTCATTGTATATTAGCTGTGCCTCAGATGCATCCCACCAGCATTTATAATCTCCCACTCACTGGGGTGACGGAGTAAAGAGACAGGACAGTAGTGACACATGCCTTCTGTGGCCCAGACACTCATGCATCTTCCAGAGGGAACCAGGTTACTCTTGTAAACAGATGATATCTGTGGTTTTCACAGCCTGTTGGCCCTGTGTGACCTCAGAAGGGGGCAATAATGGAAAGAGTAGATTTCTCATCAATGTGTCACTTCAAATTTGAACAGGAAATTCTTACCCTTGGGCTATTTTGAAGCCCATTTATATTATCACACGCCTCCAGAATGCAGAGACTTGCAGCTTGTAGTGTGTCGTTTAATTTGTCCATTGGCAAATGCCCTTGAGAAATGTTTAGGTTCCACAAGATATTGGGATCAGAAACTTGACCACCCAGGCTGTTCACTTGCTTCCATCTGAATCACAAACACTGAGCACTTAGGCCTTGTGAGAAATACCTTAGATGTTTACGCTTTAGACAAAGTTGCCAAGTATTACATACTTCTTTCTCTTATGCCCTTGCTATGTCATTTCTATTATACTGAAAATATTCTAAAACCATCATCCCCATAACAAGTATTTAATGTTATTTGGCACTAATTCTGAAGACTTGCTATATTTTTGGCTTTCTTGTCACTGTCACAAAGTCATTAATTTCCAAACTTTTCTTCTCAATTTTTCTTCCCTAAGTTTTAAAATACCTTCATTCAATTTTGTCATGCATAAATGAGTTATTAGGTTTCTGCGGAAAACGAGAAATTTCTGGAAAGGAGAAAATATCAAACAATATTGAACAATAACACCATGGCAGAAATTGAAACATTAAATAATTTTTCATATTATTCATTGATTCATCCTCTCATGATAACTAGTTGTCTGTATTTTAATCAGTATATTTGTTCTCATTGACAAAAGCCTGAGTCTAAGTCCATAGGGGAAAAATGAAGGTAATTTTTAAAAATTTAGTGAGGGCAGAAAAAGTACTTTTTAAAAAATGTTCATTTATTTATTTTTGAGAGAGCGACAGAGACAGCACAAGCAGGTAGAGACAGAGAGGTAGAGAGAGAAGACCAAACAGGCTCTGTGCTGTCTGCACCAAGCCTGACACGGGGCTTGAACTCATGAAACGTCACATCATGGGGGCACCTGCGTGGCTCAGTCGGTTGAGTGTCCGACTTCGGCTCAGGTCACGATCTCACAGTTCGTGATTTCAAGCCCCACATCGGGCTCTGTGCTGACAACCCAGAGCCTGGAACTTGCTTCAGATTCGGTGTCTTCCTCTCTCTCTTCCCCTTCCCTGCACACACTCTGTCTCTCAACAATAAATAAATGTTAAAAAAAAAAAAAATGTGACATCATGACCCGAGCTGAAATCAAGAGTTGGCCGCTTAACCAACTGAGCCACCCGGGTGCCCCCAAAAAGTACTTGTAAAATGCAATTTCAAGGATTTTTACATACATGTAGGTTTCTACTGGTCTGTAGTTTTTCCTTTGCAACAGTGGGGGATAATTTTATCTGTTAATGATGCATAGTTGACATACAATATTATATTAGTTCCCGTGTATAACACAGTGAGTCAAACTCTACACAGAATGAAATGTTCACCCTTATAAATCTTATGACCATTTGTCAGCACACTAAGTTATAAAAATATTATTGACTATATTCCCTACACTGTAATTAATACCCCGGTGACCTACTTATTTTTTAAGTGTTTATTTAAATTCCAATTAGTTAACAAATAGTGTAACATTAGTTTTAGGTGTACAATATAGGGATTCAACACTTCCGTGCAACACCCGGTGCTCATCACAAGTGCACTCCTTAATCCCCATCATCTATTTAACCCATCCTCCCACACGTCTCCCCTCCGGCAACCATCAGTTTGTTCTCCATAGTTGAGAGCCTGTTTCTTGCTTTGCCCCTCTCCCCACCCTCTTCCCTTTACTATTTGTTTTATTTAATTTCCACCTATGAGTGAAATCATATGGTATTTGTCTTTCTCTGGATGACTTATTTTGCTTAGCATAATACACTGTAGCTCCATCAACATTGTTGCAAATGGCAAGATTTCATTCTTTTTGATTGAATGATATTCCATCGTGTGTGCGTGTGTGTGCGTACATGTGTGTGTGTATGTGTATGTGTGTGTGTGTGCTCAACCGTCTGAGCCACCCAGGAACTTATCATAAAGAAAAGATAAAGGACTCAAATAAATAAAATCACAAATGAGAAAGCAGAAATAACAACTGACAGCACAGAAATACAATTATAAGATATTATGAAAAACTATGAACCAACAAATCGGACAACCTGGAAGAAATGGATAAATTCCTAGAAACATATAAACTCCTAGAACTGAATCAGGAAGAAATAGAAAACTTGAACAGATGGGTAACCAGCAACAAAAATCATCAGTAATCAAAAAACTCCCAACAAACAAAATTCTAGGGCCAGATGGATTCACAGGTGAACTCTATCAAATATTTAAAGAGGAGTTAATACCTATTATTCTCAAAGAATAAGACATTTCTTCCCTCCTTCCTCCCTCCCTGCCTCCTTTCTCTCTCCCTCTCTCTCTCCTACCTCCCTCCCTCCCTCCTTCCTCCCTCCCTCCCTCCTCCCTTCTTTCCTTCCTTCCTTCCTTCCTTCCTTCCTTCCTTCCTTCCTTCCTTCCTTCCTTCCTTCCTCTCTCTCTGTCTCTCTCTCTCTCTTTCTTTCAACACAAACTCCACCAGAATTGAGACCCTGAAGAACTCTCTGGTCAGAGGTGTGGGCAGGGGTTTGTGCTGGTCTTTAGGGGAGGGGTCCACCACTCTGGGACTGACATAAACTTGACTGAAAAGGCCAGTCCTGCCAGGACGCAGGGATGATGGGCTTGGTGTAAACAAGTTAGGCAGCCAGTGTTTCACTGCAATGCTTCCTGCAGGTGGGTGGGTGTTTATGCTAGATACAGGAGAGGGAAATGGCATAGGCCCCCTCCTTTTTGCCAGGAGAGGCATTTCAGTCAACACTGCCTCTCAGGGGTGTGCTCCGATAAGAGTGAATAATCACCCCCCGCGTGTGCCCCGGGTATTCTTCAGATTGCTATTTCCATGCCATCTGCCCCCATGTTGTTTGCTTGTCTTCTCTCCAGGAGCAGGGTGGTGCCTTCAGGGCTCTATCCTAGTCAAGCTCACGGACCCTTAAAACTCCAGACATTAAGCCCTATAGTTGCAAAAACTCGTGAAATTCAGCCTCCTGTTTTCCAAGCCATGGCTTTGGGGAAAGGTTCTCTTTGTGTTCCTGTGTGCACCTCTCTCTCACCCTTATCCGTGACCATGGCTCCCTTCCCTCCACAGCACTCATGATCCCTTTCTTCCCTAAACCACATCTCTGCACTTCCTTCTTTCTTTGATGTGGCCTCTTCTGTCCCTTTAGTTGTTGAGTTTGTTCTGTCAGTTTTTAGGTCACTTGCTGGGATATTTAGGATGATCTGATAGTTATCTAGTTGTGTTTTTGGAACAAGGCAAGCCTAAGTTCCTTTTATTCTGCCACCAACTTCCTCCATCCTCCTGTGACTTATTTATTTTTAACTGAGTGCTTGTACCACTTAATTCCTTTCACTTATATCACCCATCACTCCTCTCCCCTCCCCTGTGGCAGTTAGCACTTTGGTCTCTATATGTATGAGTTGGTTTCTCGTTTCTGTTTTTGTTTTGTTTTGTTTTGCTTTGCTTTCCTTTTTCTATTCCATATATATGTAAAATCACACAGTGTTTGTCTTTCTCGGTCTGACATATCCTGGGTATTTTAAATAATGCCACAGTAAAAATAGGGTGCCTACAACTCCTCAATTAATGGTTTCATTTTATTCAGAGAAACACCTGGAAGTGGAATTTTTGTATCTTAAAGTGTTTTTACTTTTAATTTTTTGAGTAACCTCCATATTCTTTTCTCTTCTGGCTACAGTAATTTACATTCCCACCAGCAACACATGAGGGGTCTTTGTCTACATCCTCACCCGCACTTGTTATTTATTGTCATTTTGATTCTATCTATTTTAACAAGTGTGAGGTGATATCCCATGTTATTTATTGTCATTTTGATTCTATCTATTTTAACAAGTGTGAGGTGATATCCCATTATGGTTCTGAATTGCATTTCCCTGATGATTAGAGATGTGGAGTATCTTTTGATGTGTCTGTTGACCACTATACATCTTCTTTGAAAGAATGTTTATTCAGTTCCTCTGCCCATTGCTTTAATTGTTTGGGGGTTTTGGGGGGGTTTTGAGTTGTAAGAAATCTTTGTGTATTTTGAATATTAATCCCTTGTGGATATATCATTTGCAAGTATCATGTGCCACCAGTAGGTTGCGCTTTTTTATAATTTCTTTTGCTGTGTGAAAGATTTTTAATTTGACATATATATATACATATATATATATATATATGTATATATATATCCCCACTTGTTTATTTTTGTTTTTGTTGCCTTTGCCTGAGAAGACAGATCCAAAAAATAGTTTAAGACCTATGCCCAAGAATTTAGTGGGTTTTCCTTTTTTGTGTTTTATGGCTTCAAGTCTTTAAGCTTTGAGTTTATTTTTATATACAGTGTAAAAAAGTTGTCCAGATTCTTTTTGTTTGTTTGTTCGCATGTAGTTGTCCAATTTTTTCAACACCATTTATTGAAGATGGTCTTTAACCCGTTGTATATTTTTGCATCCTTTGTCATATTAATTTACCATAGAAGTACATGTTTCTTTCTGGGCTTTCCATTGTGTTCCATTGATTTATATAAGTCTATCGTTGTGCCAGTACCATATTATTTTGATTGCTATAGCTTTTTAGTATAGTTTGAAATGTAAGAAAATAATATCTTCAGTTTTGTTCTTGTTTCTAAAGATGGCTTTGGATATTGAGTCTTTGGTAGTTCCAAACAATTTTAGGATAATTTATTCTAGTTCTTTGAAAAATTCTATTGGCATTTTGATAAAGATTGCACTGAATCTGTAGGTTGTTTTGGGAGCATGGATATAGTCACAATATTAATTCATCCTGCCATAAATACAGTATATCTTCCCATTTATTTATGTCATCTTCTAATTTCTTTTATCAATGTCTTATTTCAGATATAAGGCTTTATTGTGCTTACTTAAATTTATTCCTAGGTATTTTATTCTTGTAGATGCAATTACAAATGGCATTGTTTTCTTAATTTCACTTTTTGATAGTTTGTTATTAGTGTGTAGAAATGCAACAGATTTCTACATTTAAATTTTGTATCTTGCAACTTAACTGATTTCATTTATTAGTTCTAATAGTTATTTAGTAGAGTCTTTAGATTTTTCTATCTACAGTATCATGCCATCTGCAAATGGTGACAGTTTTACTTTTTCCTTATAAATTTGGATGTCTTTTATTTATTTTTTTTTTTTGTTTTTTCAGATTATTGTGGCTAGGACCTATAGTACTGTGTTGAATAAAAAATGATAAGAATAGGTATCTTGTCTTTATCTTGGTCTTAAAGCAAAAGTTTCTGGCGTTTCACTGTTGAGAATGATGTTAGTTGTGGGCTTGTAATATATGGCCTTTATTATGTGGATGTACATTCCCTCTCTATACACTTTCTTTGTAGTTTTTATCATAAACAGATGTTGAATTTTGTCAAGTGCTTTATCTTAATCATATGATCATATGATTTTAATCTTTCATGTAGTTAACGTGATGTATCAAGTTGATTGATTTGCAGTTATCGAACCATCCTTGCATACATGTAATAAATCCCACCTGATCATGGTGTGTGATCCTTTTAATGTGTTGTTTAATTCAGTTTGCTAATATGTTGGTGAGGATTTTTGCATGTTTACTGGGAATATGAGCATATTATATTTTTGAATTTGGTGTCCTTATCTAGTTTTGATATCAGGGAAACGTTGGCCACACAGAATGAATTTGGAAGCTTTCCTTTGTTTTCAATTTTAGAACTAATTTGAGAAGAATAGGTATTAATTCTTCGTTAAAAGTTTGGTAGAATTCACCTGTGAAACCATCTGGTCCTGGATATGTGTTTGTTGGGAGTCGTTTGATTAGTAATTCAATTTCTTTACTATTAATTGTTTTTCAGATTTTATTTTTCTTCCTGATTCTGTTCTGAAAGATTGTATATTTCTGGAAAGTTATCTTCTTCTTCTAGGTTATCCAGTTTGTTGGCATATAATTGTTCACCCTAAGTCTCTCATGATATTCTGTATTTGTCAGGTGTCTGTTGTAATTTATCCCTTTCATTTTTGTGAATGTATTTATTTGGGCCCTCACTCTTTTTTTCTTGATGATTCTAGCTAAAGATTTTCCAATTTTCATATTTTTCCAAAGAAGTAGCTCTTAGTTTCCTTGATCATCTCTGTGGTGTTTATAGTCTATGTTTCAATTATTTCCATTCTCATCTTCTTCATATATTACTTTTTCATATATTTCCTTCTAGTATATTTAATAGATATGTGTGTATGTACATATATAAATAGATAGATATCTTTTTCTAATTCCCTTAGATATAAAGATAGACTGTTTATTTTAGATTTTTTCTTATTTATTGAGATAGGCCTGTATCATTGTTAACTTTTCTCTTTAAACTGATTTAGATGTGTCTCAGAGATTTTGAGACATTATTATTTAATTTTCATTTTTCTCCAGGAATTTTTTATTTTCTCATTGATTTCTTCGTCAAACCATTTTTTGGTTAGTAACATGTTGTTTAGCCTCCACATGTTTGAGTTTTAGCAAATTTTTTTCTTGTAATTGATTTCTCGATTCATACCTTGATGCTCAGAAAAGATGCATGATATGATTTCAGTCTTCTTTAATTTAATGAGACTTGTTCTGTGACCTGACATGAAATCTATTCTGCAAAATGTTCCAAGTGCACTTAAAAAGAATGTGCACTCTGCTGATTTGGGATGTAATGTTCTGTACATATGTATTAAGTTCATCTAGTCTAATGTGCCTCTCTTTCCTTATTGATTTTCTGTTTTGATAGTCTACCTACTGATTCAAGAGAGGTGTTAAAGTCTCCTACTATTACTTCATTACTGTCAATTTCTCTCCTGTGTCTCTTAATATTTGCTTTATTTGTTTAGGTACTCCTATGTTGACTACATATATATTGACAATTGTTCTATCCTCCGGTTGGATTTTTCCCTTTATCATTATGTAATGCCCTTCTTCCTTTCTTGTTACAGTTTTGTTTAAAATCTATTTTGTCTGATATAAGTACGGCTACCCTACCTTTCTTTTTATTTCCATGTGAAATGGGATTTTTTTTCCATCTTTTCTCTGTTAGTCAGTGTGTGTCTTTAGGTCTGAAATGAGTTTCTTGTAGAGGGCATATAGATGGGTTTTGTTTCTTATCCAGTCAGTCACTATTCAGTCCTTTGATTGAAGCATTTAGTTCATTTACATTTAAAGTAATTATTGATAGGTAAGAACTTACTGCCATTTTGTTAATTGTTTCCTGGTTGGTACTTTTTTTCTGTTTTTTTTGTTTGTTTGTTTGTTTGTTTGCTTGTTTATTTTTTGGTTTGAGGGTGTGTTGTGTTTTGCTTTATTCTCTTGTGTTTTGATGACTTTCTTTAGTGTTATGTTCTGACTCCTTTCTGTATTTTGTGTGTGTGACTATAGTAAGATTTCGGTTTGTGGTTCCAGTAAGGTTCATAGATATAACACATGTACATAACAGTCTATTTTAAGTTAATAGTCGCTTAGGTTCAAACACATTCTGTAAGCATTACATTTTTACTACCCTCCCCCAACATATTTTGTGCTTTTGACACAATGTATTAATTCTTTTTACATTGTGTATCATTTAACCAATTATGTTTAGTTGATATTTCCACTTTGGTCTTTTAATCTTCATATCAGCTTTATAAGTGGTTGATCCATGACCTTTAATATATGCTTGGTTTTTGCCAGTGAGATTTCTTCTTTCATAACTTTCACACTTCTATTTATGACTTTTTCTTTTTCCTTAAAAAGTTTTTTTAACATTCTTGTAAGTCCAGTTTAGATGTCATGAACTCTTTTAACTTTTGTTGGTCTGTGAAACCTTTTATTTCTCAAATCTGAATAATCTTGCCAGTGGAGAATTCTTGGTTTAGGCTTTTCCTTTTCAGCATTTTGAGTATACAATGCCAATTCTTTCTGACCTATAAAGTTTCTGCTGAAAATTCAGCTGACAGTTTTATGGGGCTTCTCCTGTATATAACTAGTTAATTTTCTCTTTCAGCTTTTAAGATTCTCTGTATTTAATTTTTGCCATTTTAGTTAGTATGTGTCTTGTTGTGGACCACTTTGCATTCATCTTGTTTGGAGTTTTCTGTGCTTCTTAGACCCAGATGTCTGTTTGCCTCCCCAAGTCAGTATAGTTTTCTGCTATTATTTATTCAAGTAAGTGCTTTTGCTTTTTCTATTTTCTTCTTCTGGGATTCTTGCAATGCAAATATTAGTAAACTTGATGTTGTCCAGAATTTTCTTATTCTCATTTTTAAAAATTCTTCTGCTTCTATGATTTCCACTACCCCATCTTCCAGATCACTGATCCCTTCTTCTACATCACCTAATTTTCTGTTGATTCTTTCTAGTGTATTTTTAAGTTTTAGTTATCATACACTTCAGTTCTGATTGATTTTTTTATATGTTCCATTTGTTTTTGAAATTTGACTGTGCTCATCCTTTCTTCTCCAGAGCTTGGTGAGCATCTCTTTCACCATTACTTTGAACTTCTTATCAGGTAGATTGTTTACCTCCATTTCATTTTGATCTTTTTCTGAGATTTTGTCTTGTTCTTTCATTTGAAACATGTATTAAAGTAACTGAATTCATTATATAAACCTTCATACAAAAAAAATCTGTAAACTCAGATGGCATTAGTAGTGAATAATGACACTTAAAAATATAACATAATCATATTGTTGCAGCCACTATGGAAAACAATATGCAGTTCCTCAAAAAATTAAAGATAGAAATGCCGTAACACCCAGAAATTCTACTTCTGGTTATTTATCCAAAAAAAAATGAAAACCTTTATTCCAAAGATATAAGCACCTGTATGTTTATTGTGGCATCATTTACAATAGCCTAAATACGGAGGCAGCTTAGATGTCTATAATAGATGAATAGATAAAGAAAATGTTATATATATATATAAATATTAATTTATTATTATATATAATATACTATATGTATTATATATATGTAAAGATTATATACATATAATCTTTACATATATAATCTTTACATATATATAATCTTTACATATATATATAATCTTTACATATATATATAATCTTTACATATATATATATAACCTTTACATATATATATATAAAACCTTTACATACATATATATATAACCTTTACATATATAAATATATATATAGATATTATATAATCTTGCCATTTACAACAACATCAATACACCTAGAGGATATTATGCTGAGTGAAATACGTCAGAGTAAGACAAACACACCATACATTTTACTTAGATGTGGAATCTAAAATAAAACAGTTGTACAACCAAAAAGAAATCCGAAATGCACAGAACAAGCTGGTGGTTGCTTGGTGGGGGTGTATAGGACAAAATAGGTGAAGAAGATTAAGGGGTACAAAAATTCCAGTTACAAAATAAATAAATCACAGGGATGAAAAGTACAGCATAGAGAATATAGTCAATAATGTTGTAATAACTTTGTATGGTGACAGAGAGTAACTACACTTATCATCGTGAGCATTGAGTAATATACAGAATTGTCAAATCACTATATCAAACACCTGAAACTAATATATGTCAACTATACTTCAATTAAATATTTATATATATTACATGTATATTATATTTATATATAATATAGATATGTATATGTAGTGTACATATGTACATTTTATATGTAATATAAATTTATATGTAATATAAATACATGTAACATGTAGTAATATGCATGTGATAATATATATGTAATAATATATGTAATAATATATATATATATAATATATAGTAATCTGAAATACATATGTATATGTAATATAATATGTATGTAATACATGTAATATATTACATATACATATGTATATGTAATAAATATGTATATCTAATATACATATGCATATTATATATGTAATATAAATTTACATGTAATATAAATATAATATATATGTAATATATGTGATAATATATATGGAATATGTGGAATAATAATATATAATAATATTTAATAATATATGTAATATATATATTATAGCAGTACTCTTGCACAAAGAAAGTTGAGGATTTACCTATATGGATATAAAATCTTTCAGGCGCTAGGGAAAGAGATATGCTTCCCAATATATAGCCTTTATAACAAAACATAGCTATCAATGAAAACTCAGTCTAATCTCTTTGTGAATGGGTGAAGAAAAAATTCTTGTATACACTATTATATCTCACAAGACAGATTTTTGCTGTTATGTTTTCCTTGTACTTCATATAAAAATAGTGAATATTCATTGTGAATATCCATTTCTTTGGCTGACGTGTTAATTAGGAATATATTACTAAATTTAAAACTATATAAGGATCTTCAGATTTTTGGTTACTGACTTCTATTTTAAGTAAACTATAGTTAGAGAATTTTCTGTGAAGCTGGAAATGGCACATTTCTGTGTAAATGTGACTAGTTTAGTATAATATATGCACTGATTTTTTAAAAAAGAACAATACAGAATTATCCTTGTGGTTTTATTTCAGAAGTGTAAGATGACTTTAATATTTTAAAGAATAATTTAATTACTTTATAAGTACTGTACAGAGAAAACATCATTCCAAATGATGGAAAAATAATATAAATGTAACTGATTATAAAATCTGTTAGAAAAAAGGAGTATTATGGAATTGCTTTAACATGAGAAAAGTGTGATTTAAACAAAGAAACCTTAAAACAAACCTCATACTTGAAGATAAAATATTGAAATATTAACCCCTAACATAAGGAATGCTGCATATAGAACATTTACTGTATCTTCTATTCAACATTGGAAATAAAACCCTAGCCTGTGAAAATAAGTCAAGAAAAAAATACATAATTACACCTAGAAAGAAGAAATAAAACTGTGATTATTTACAGCTGAAATAGCTTGTGTATATAAAACATCCAGAAGAACATTTATTTGAAATGGTAGAATTAATACATAAAATCAGCAGTCGTTCTATATAATACCAACATGTAAACTTCAATTGTATTTCTATTTACAATAGCAAAAGCTTCTAAAAATTTAAAAATAAGGATGCCATTTACAAAAGCATAACTGAAATACTCATATTTCTGTAAGACTTCAGTATAGAAACATACAAACTATAATAGGAAGAAATTAAAGAAAACCTATTTAATGGAAGAATCCAACACGATACAAATCAGAAGAGGCAATATTGTAAAAATGACTAATCTTTACAGATTAAAGATTAAATGCAAACACAATTTCAGGAGTTTATTTTTAACAGCTTTATTGAGGTTTCATTTACACAGCATAACATTCATCCATTTGAAGTGATTAATCAATGAATTTTAATATATTCACACGGCTTGCAAACATCAGCACTATCCAACTCTAGAAAATTTCATCACCCCAGAAGGAAACACTGTATAACACAGTTGTTTCCTATCCTACCTCCCCTTAGCCCTTGGAAATCACTAATCCTACCAGAGAAAGGTAGGACCAGCGAAAGACATCCCATGATAAAAATACTAGACCCAGGAAACCTTTGTATTCTTGTGGGCATAAGACTCACATCCTCACTCCCAAGACACATCAGTAGAATGTATTTTAAAATGTTATATTCACACAGTTTAGAAGTAAGAGTTAACACACTATAGATAAGTGGGATAATATTGGTGAATTCCAAGAAATAGCATATGGGAATGAAAAGAGGAACAAAAATGCATGCTGCATGACTCCATGTATATGAAGTTCAAAACCAAACCAAGAGACAAAAAGTCAGGACAGTGGTTGAAAAGGAAGGAGGAGGAGGAATGATAAGAGAATACAAAGAAGCAGGAGCAGGACTGCTGGAGAGGGGAATTCCTGTTCATGATCTGATTCATAATTACATGCTTCAATTCACTTTTGCATCAGTCTGCGTAATCATATTTACTTTCTTTGATGTCTGATCAATTAAATAGCAAAGTTTATTTTAGACAAAAAAAAATTACAGAAGCATGGTTTTCTATAAAAAGGAAGAACTGGAAATTATCAAACATGCATCAATAGTAAAAAATATATAAATAAAATATCATGAAGTCAAATAATGGAATATTAATAGGCTTTTAAATAATAAACTACAAATACACACCAAAAATATAATATTGACTGAAATAAGTTTTTAACAAAATGCTGGAAACATTTGAAATCTTACTATTATCTCTTCATCATTGATGTAGAGCAGGTTAGAGCTCTTAGAAGCACGGGCCTTCAAACTCTCATTCCATGTGTGTTGTGTTTTTTTCTTCAAAATTAAAGTAATAAAAATTGTTGGGACATGTTAACCACTCTTTTGGACAATAACTACAATGATACACTGAGGAAAGATTATAAATTATTATCCAAAACAGTTTGAATTTTTGAAATGAAAATTAATTTACCTATTTGTAATAGTTATAAACATTACATGTACATAACATAGCTATGCACACTCATAAGCTGGTAATATACAACAAAACACATTCACACACACTCACAGAGAAGGGTTAGTCTCTTATCCCCTACTTTATGTGTCCATATAAAGGAAACAAACAAAATACCCATCTATTCTTGTCCTGAAAGTCATTGAACAAAATCACATTTTTAGAATAGTAAATTTTTTATCCCTTATAAAGGGAAGGAAGAAATTTGAGCCAATTGGCAACAATGGATATAATAATTTTAAAAGAATATTTCTTCACATTGTTAGTGAAGAGGAAATAGTTTTCTCTAATCAGTATTTATGAACATGGATTGCCTAATTTTATAATTTACATTCCCTCAAAAAATATTTATCATTTTGTCTACCCTAAGATGAACACAAAATATAAACTTTACTAATATCAGAACTTTGAAAATCATTGTATATGTTTATAGATCCTTGTTACCAGGGAAGAATTATTCAGCTCTGGTATTACAGTACTTAAAAAAATTAAAGTAGTCCTCATAAAATTAATACTGATCTAAATAGATCTTAATAATTTTAGTTTCTTAGTTTGATATTTGATGTATTGTTTTAGATTAGAATGATCTGAAATAAAATAGATATTTCAAAGAAAAATTAATAAAGAAATGAAGATGTGGAGGGAAAATATTTCAAAAGCCCAAAGGACCAAACTTCACCATCCCTTACAATATCATTTTTAGCCAATCTCAGAAATTAATTTGTATTTTTCACAAAGGTCTTTCAGTCCCCTAAAGCATGTCTTTGAGTCATTATATATATATATATATATATATATATATAATATTCTCATATATATGATTTTCTCGATGGTCATTCTGTTATTATACCTAGGAAAAATTCAGAATAATTTTAGTGCAAAAAAAATACATTAAAATGTAAGTTCTATTGTGTAATATTGTGAAATATTTAGAGACTCTGACAATCATTAAAGTGAAAAGTTCCTTTATCATCTTTCAAAAATGACTTACAGGGAATAACAGCTATCAGTTACCCACAGTGGCTATCAAGATAAGGCGGATGATTCCTAGGATCCCAGCCTTGAGCTTCTTCAGAGATGATGGTAAATCTGCAGGAAGAAAAATCAAACACTGAGAAAAGATGGATGAACACAATTGTTTAGAAAAAGAACCCATATGTAAAAGATATCATATATTTAAACTTGGATATATATATATCATATATATAAACTTGGATAACGGGGTTATCCACCATTGTAATCTTCTCTTAAAATATGCCACTGTATAATGCTCCATGAGATGTTGGTAAAGATGAGGAAGTATAACAACGCCTGAACAAAGTTAGTCCTCAGATTTCAATCAGAATACCGTATTCCAACTTTAAGCTCTGATCCTCTCAAATGAAAAATATGTGAACTTATTCTCTATGCTTACCCCATAACTTGGCACCCCAACTGCACATGCTAGAATAGTTATACTCTTGTGTCTATTAAATGGTTTACCTTTGCAGTGTTAGTTCTTATCATTCCCTTGAAGATCCTGAGAAGCATTTTGAAGGTTTAGTTCTGCATAGGTTATTTCCTGCTCAGTTACCAAAATGGAAGTTTTAGTGCCCTTAGGTTTTATTTGCTGCCTCTTTGAGTATTTAGCCACATTCAATTCTGCATAAGTTACTCTTTGGTTATTCATCTCTACAGCTAAGCAAAGTCAGGGACTGTGGTCCAAGATAAGAGTACTTGACAATAAATGGTACATCTAATGCAGAGATACCTAGTTCTATAAAACTGGGGGTGGGGGTGGGGGTGGCAGGTAAGAATTAGTGTTCATTTTGAAACTGAAAAATCTAAAGATCTAGTTCTAAATTTCTTAAAGAAACAGGCTTTTCCTTATTCATCCCACTAAATATAGCTAGAACTCCTGGGCATTATATATAATAAGACAACATGAGAAGATTCAGAAAGGTAATGAGAAAGTTGGCAGATCCCAGCCCTCAAGACCTGAGGAATGACACGGCGGTGAGCTCCCTGGAATTTCTCTTCACCTCACATATCCCTTAAAGAAGAAAAAATACATTTATGATGCTGTATTGTTAAAAAAAAATGTGTGTAAGTGGACATATCTAGTTCAAACCCATGTTTTCCAAGGGCCAACTATACAAGTAATTGTAATAATCCAGATAATACGATTTAATAATTCAATCAATGGGCTCTCAGTCAAAAAGATTTGGAATTAATTCTGGCCTTGAAACATATAATGTGTGACCTTTGAAAAGTTACTTAGTATCTAGGATCTTAGTTTACTAATCTAAAATGGTAATAAGAATGTGTAAAATATAATTCTTGTAACACTTAGCACTCAACCGGAATTTATAAGCTCTCAATAAATATTATTTTAGTTATTAGTTACAAGTCCATGTTATTATTTCAGATTCATATCAAATTCTATAAAATAGTTTATTAAGTAGAATCTCTTTTACCAGGATGATACACTTTGTTTGCAATGTTTGTTCATTTTTTTAAGTTCTTTGTCTATTATTAAGCTTAAATTAGCATTTTACGGAAGCAACGCATCCTGATTTTTATTTAAAAAATCAAGGTGCTGGGGCGCCTGGGTGGCGCAGTCGGTTAAGCGTCCGACTTCAGCCAGGTCACGATCTCGCGGTCTGGGAGTTCGAGCCCCGCGTCGGGCTCTGGGCTGATGGCTCAGAGCCTGGAGCCTGTTTCCGATTCTGTGTCTCCCTCTCTCTCTGCCCCTCCCCCGTTCATGCTCTGTCTCTCCCTGTCCCAAAAATAAATAAACGTTGAAAAAAAAAAAAGATTTAAAAAATCAAGGTGCTTTTATTCAATCCACATAAGTGTAGAAGGAATTAAGTTTGGCCTTTATCATGCAGCAAACTTCTTTGCAAGAATTTATTTATAACGGTTGAACGAGATATAATTCAACATATTAGTATGTAGAAAACACCTTGTACTGATTATAAAATCCAAAATTGAATGCTCCTTATGATGTTTGTGGGTTTCACTTTAAATTATATTGATTTACAAACCCAAATATGAGTGTGTATATGTATTCAGCTAATTTTCTACAGGCAATAACTTGAATATTTTAAGAAATATTTTTATGCTTTACAGACATTTTGTATGCTGAATTATTGAAAGAAAAACACCAATATTCTCCATAATTTGATTATATATTAGTTGTGCCTCCAGTGCACCCCATCTAGCATTTGTAATCTCCCCCTGAATGAGGTGGCTAATAGAGAGAAAAGAAGATAATGACCATCCCTTCTGTTGGCCAGAAAGCCGTGGATCCTTTTGGGGGAAGGCCAGGTTACTCTCATAGAGGCCTGCTATAGCGGGGGTATAAAAGGAGAAACTTGACAACCCAAATCCAGGACAAGAATACATATTTTCTGTGACCTTCACAGATTGCCCTGGAAAATCCCAGAGTGAAGCAAGCATGGAAAAAAAGAGATTTCCCATCAATGCGTCAATTAAGGTTTGAACAGGAAATTCTCACATCTGGGCTATTTGAAGTCCATTTATCTTGTCACACACTTTCAGAATGCAGGACACTTGGGGCTCTAATTGAAAGGGCAAATGGGCCTCTAAGTGAGTCATTCAGATTCTCCATTTTTAAATGCGTCTGAAAAAATATCTTCATTAACGTACAAGATTTGGAAGGATGGTGGGGTTGTTTCTATCTCAGTCACAAACCCTGCAAGCTTAGAGTTTATCTCAAGTTTAGCCTTCAGAACTAGGTTGCTGAATCTTGGCATTGCATATATCTTTTTCTCATATCCACATTATTGCATTTCTATCATCACAGAAAATTTTCTAAAAATCATAGTCTTATCATCAACAGGTATTTAATGATATTTGTTAATACTTATTCTGAGGAGTTATTACATTCCCACCCATATTATACCTAGCACAAAATCAAACGTTCCCCACATAACATCTCTAGCCCTCCGCCCCAGTTCTTGCATTCAGTTTCATTCTTTTTAAATAAATAATTTAATCTGCAGATTTCCTCTGGTAAAAATAAATGTCCCTTGGCGAGATTTAACATAAATAATATTAAACTATATCACCATGCCAGAGGTTGAAATATCAAATATAACTAGTCATTATATCATTCATTAATTCATCACCCAATTATGACTAACAACTTATAACTTATACCAAACGTTTCCTCCAGACCTATGAGAGGTACAAGAAGTAAAAGCACGAGACTTAATCAAATGTGTGTTGTTTGATATGCATTAATTGATTCACTAAACATAATTATGAAGATATTATAAGGTACCCAGATTTCTGTTATACAATGAAGAGAGACAATCGCTGGAATACAGTGGTTTGACATGAGGAAAAAAATGGAAATAATTACAATAGTGTAAGAGCAATGACAGGGATGTGCAACTTGAAAGAGAACCACAAAATCAAATTCTGGTGTGCGTTGACCTAGGGAGGAGGTTAAGAACAATTTGATTTTGAGAGATAGTATCTGATTTGAGTCCTAAAGAAGTATTACGCGTTAATGACATAACTTAGGGGAAAAGCAGACCAGAGAAAACCACATGAAATCACAAATAAACAATTATGGTCCTCATCGCAGCATTCAATGTTAGGAGGGCAGTGAGAGGAAATGAAGTTGGAGAGAGAGCAGGGATAAAGAACAACCCTGTATCTCTTTAAGCAGCTTCGTTATGATGCATAGGCAATGGAAGCTTATTGGGTTGCATATATCACCTGATATTGACTGATTTAGAGTTTTAAATATGCAACTGCCTGTTATAGAGAAAGGAAACCGACCTTTAAGAAATGCTAGGAAGAGGGGCACCTGGGTGGCTCAGTCGGTTAAGCGGCTGACTTGGGCTCAGGTCATGATCTTGCGGTCCGTGAGTTCGAGCCCCAAGTCGGGCTCTGTGCTGACAGCTCAGAGCCTGGAGCCTGTTTCGGATTCTGTGTCTCCCTCTCTCTCTGACCCTCCCCCGTTCATGCTCTGTCTCTCTCTGTCTCAAAAATAAATAAACGTTAAAAAAAAAAAAGAAAGAAATGCTAGGAAGATGTGAGAGAGTTACAAGGCACCAGAGGCAATTCAAGAGATGCATGATAAGAGTTTTAATAAGAGACATCATGATGGGAATATAAAACGTACCAAATAATAATTATAATTAATAATAATATTTATAAAAATAGATTTTGGAGTGATGCAGTACAGGGTTTAATAAATGACTGAACTTTAGGAGGTGACAAGGAAAGAGGATAGGGAAAATCAAGAAACACACAAGCATTTCTTGGGAACTGATTTAGTAATGGAAGTAGAGATTACTTAACATTTGCACATGTTTAACATGAGGTGCCCATCCCCAGAGTTTGGGAATTCATCCTACAAAAACCTGGAGTCTTAAAATGGTAAAGGACAGCTTTCAAATAACTAGTGTGGACCCACACTGTTGTCTAGAAAACAAATTGTCTGAGTCCCTGACAAAGATGTTGAATCGAGCCTTCTTGACTCCAGCCTGGGATCTATCTGTTCAGAAGGACTGCTTTTAAAGAAACGAGACAAACCTATATGGCTTCCTGTTTGCTAAGTCTGACTTAGACCAGATACAAAGGTTCTAAGTTAGCAATCTTTTGCTAAATACATCAGTATAAATTAAATTAACTAACACATCAATTTTCGCATTATTTTCATATAAGCCCCATTTTAAACCTTGCTAAGATCTCTGCAGTATTTCCTGAAGAAAAATGACAAACAGAAAATTCCACAAAAGGTCTTTGAAATCTGACCATTCAGATGAGTAAGCATATAGTTAGGTCTACAAGTCTAAGTTCTGTAACAAAATGTATTTCAATAATTACATTTTTTTCTTTTTCAAATAAGCATTAGCAAATAAATTTCCCAATAAGACTAGATTTAATTGAAATATCACTAGAGCTCCAATTGAATTATAACTCATGAGTTAAACTTCCCACTTTACTAGGTCCTAGTACAATCATTCAAAAGTAAGCAACAATTTACCCTTCATTATGAGAGTATAGGGTGCTTTGCAATTTTTTTCTGGATTTATAATGGCACATACCATTCCATTAGGCTTCATCTTTTATTATTAGTTCTTTAAAACAGCAAAGACTTTTCCCAAATTCCCCAAGTTTACACACACCAAAGAATTGAAATGCCAATTTATATAATCTTGAGTCAGGATTTTTCTAGAATTTAGCAAGATTTGAAACTACACCTTCAAGAAAACCTTGCCTGTGAGAGCTTTTAGGAATTTAGTCTTGTATTTCCTTTTCCTTTCTCAGCGAATCTGTAGTTGATCTTGTATCTGGTATGCCAAAGACGCTCACTTCTGTTAGACTAAAGGGTTTTGATAAACCCATTTTCCAAAAATGAAAAGAACTAAAACAAAGAACTAAAAAACAAAAAACTAAACATTAAACACATCATTTAAATACAAAAACTTAGTAAATAGCGTTTTTATATATTAATCCCCAACAGATCTTACCTTTATGTAGCAAATTCCAAATTGTAAGACATACTTCTCTGGTTCTATAATGCAAAAGCTAATTAGCAATACAAATTACTTTTGGAACATATCACTTTCAACCAGGAAAAAAAAGAAAAAGAAAAAGAAATTAGTCTTTTTAATACTGTTTTCATACTACCAAAACCAGTATGAAAACATATAAAATTTTATACATACAGGAAAACCCACAACACGTGCACACATAGATCTTATATGTTTAATTAAATGGTATTTATTTATTTATTATTTATTTATTTATTTATTCTCAAGTTGGCTAATATACAGTGTGGTCTTGGCTTCAGGAGTAGGACCCAGTGATTCATCTCTCACATGTAACACTTGGCGCTCATCCCAAAAAATGCCCTCCTTAATGCCTGTCACCCACTTAACCCACCCCTCCACCCCCATCCACCCTCAGTGTGCTCTCCACACTTAAGAGTCTCTTATGGTTTGCTTTCCTCCTTGTTTTTATCTTATTTGTCCTTCTCTTCCCCTATGTTCATCTATTAAGTTTCTCAAATTCCACATATGAGTGAAATCCTATAGTATCTTTCTTTCTCTAACTGACTTGTTTCACTTAACATAATACCCTCCAGTTCCATCCACATTGTTGCAAATGGCAAGATTTGATTCTTTTTCATTGCTGAGTAGTATTCCATTGTGTGTGTGTGTGTGTGTGTGTGTGTGTGTGTGTGTATACCACATCTTCTTAATCCATTCATCAGTTGATGGACATTTTGATTCTTTCTATAATTTGCCTACTGCTATACACATTTCATGTGCTCCTTTGAATCAGCATTTTTGTATCTTTTGGATAAATTCCTAGCAGTGTAGTTGCTGGATCATAGGGTAGTTCTAGTTGTAATTTTTCGAGGAACCGCACACTGTTTTCCAGAGTGGTTGCACCAGTTTGCATTCCTACCAACAATGCAATAGGATTCCCCTTTCTCCACATCCTCACCAACATCTGTTGTTTCCTGAGTTGTTAATTTTTGGCCATCTGACTGGTGTCATTAATTTTTTTTAAGAAAACAACATTCCTCAGAGGAATAAGATATTCAATGTTTTCAACAGGTTTGTAAAGCCACCTTTGGTCACTGACTCACAAGTATATTTAAATTTCTTTCTGGCAGATCCAGTTTGTGATTCCAAATTTCATATTTATTTTATTGTCCTTATAAATGAAATCAATGATAAAACATTAATTCATAGATTTAATATTATGTTTAATAAGTGATTGAATTTTGACACAAGCCCTATCGACACAATCCCTAAACTTCCTGATCCCCTCCACATATGTACGCATGGCCAAATTTTGTATGCTCATAAAAATGGAAGGTTAGCCTTCCTCTTTTATATTTGTGAATATCTTTAGTTCCATCCCATTTTCTCTGCTAGTGTCTTATTGACTCCATTGCCCTGAAACTTCCTCATTTCATTCTTTGTAGGATTTCTGTTGTCAAGAAATATATTTACAGAAACAGCTTCACTTCGGACCTTTCCATTACACAATCCACGCATCATTCAGGCCATTATTTCAACTGCATAGTCAGTAAACAGCCCCTCTGACAATGGTGACCTCCCAGGCTGAGCCACATGTCCCTGAAAGCCACAGAGTTTCTACCACATCACAGCTTTGGCAGTGCTAGTGCTTGCTCTGTACCTACAGGTGTGAGCAGGCATGCCGTGGCACACACCCACCAACTCACGCTCAGAGTGATTTCTCTATCTACTCTTCTGTTATACATATATTCAGCTTTTGCATACACTCGACTCTATTGGTCACATTTCACTTCTAAGTGCTTCTGAGTACAGGAGTTACACCTCCTCTTTTCAATGCCTCTTATGCCCTGAGAATCCACAAGTATCTTATCCTTCTGCTGTTGTTACTTGACAGAGCCTATGAAAAACATCGAGACAGAAAACAGGGTATCTTTGAACATGCGGTGTCTTGTCTGAAATACTCTTTACTCCCTTCCATGTGGTTAAATCTTCAATATCACAGAAAGTTAGTTGCAGAATACTTTTCCACAGCCTGCCTTTGTGTGACGTATGCTGCTAACACAGCCTGGACTCACCTTAACCCATATCTTATCACACTACACCATGGTGTCTATGCCTTATTTTCCCAAAGACCACAAGTGTCTTGATGAGTTATGCTTACTTATCTTTGCAATATAGGACTAACACAGTAATAAGCTGCATATACTAACTTACTAAGTGTTAGTTCAGTGAATAAGTAACTGGGGTAGAATTTATGCTACTTCCTAGAACTTCTACTTACTCTCTATCACAGGTATTAAAGCACAAAATAATGCTTAAGGGATAAACAAGGTAAGTATCTTTTTTTTTTTTTACTTTTCTAACAGTCATAATTTTTATTTATATATATATATATATATATATATATATATATATATGAAATTTATTGACAAATTGGTTTCCATACAACACCCAGTGCTCATCCCAAAAGGTGCCCTCCTCAATACCCATCACCCACCCTCCCCTCCCTCCCACCCCCCATCAACCCTCAGTTTGTTCTCAGTTTTTAACAGTCTCTTATGTTTTGGCTCTCTCCCACTCTAACCTCTTTTCTTTTTTTTTTTTTTTTTCCTTCCCCTCCCCCGTGGGTTCCTGTTAAGTTTCTCAGGATCCACATAAGAGTGAAACCATATGGTATCTGTCTTTCTCTGTATGGCTTATTTCACTTAGCATTACACTCTCCAGTTCCATCCACGTTGCTACAAAAGGCCATATTTCATTTTTTCTCATTGCCACGTAGTATTCCATTGTGTATATATACCACAATTTCTTTATCCATTCATCAGTTGATGGACATTTAGGCTCTTTCCATAATCTGGCTATTGTTGAGAGTGCTGCTATGAACATTGGGGTACAAGTGCCCCTATGCATCAGTACTCCTGTATCCCTTGGATAAATTCCTAGCAGTGCTATTGCTGGGTCATAGGGTAGGTCAATTTTTAATTTTCTGAGGAACCTCCACACTGCTTTCCAGAGCGGCTGCACCAATTTGCATTCCCACCAACAGTGCAGGAGGGTTCCCGTTTCTCCACATCCTCTCCAGCATCTACAGTCTCCTGATTTGCTCATTTTGGCCACTCTGACTGGCGTGAGGTGATACCTGAGTGTGGTTTTGATTTGTATTTCCCTGATAAGGAGCGATGCTGAACATCTTTTCATGTGCCTGTTGGCCATCTGGATGTCTTCTTTAGAGAAGTGTCTATTCATGTTTTCTGCCCATTTCTTCACTGGGTTATTTGTTTTTCGGGTGTGGAGTTTGGTGAGCTCTTTATAGATTTTAGATACTAGCCCTTTGTCCGATATGTCATTTGCAAATATCTTTTCCCATTCCGTTGGTTGCCTTTTAGTTTTGTTAGTTGTTTCTTTTGCTGTGCAGAAGCTTTTTATCTTCATAAGGTCCCAGTAATTCACTTTTGCTTTTAATTCCCTTGCCTTTGGGGATGTGTCGAGTAAGAGATTGCTACGGCTGAGGTCAGAGAGATCTTTTCCTGCTTTCTCCTCTAAGGTTTTGATGGTTTCCTGTCTCACATTTAGGTCCTTTATCCATTTTGAGTTTATTTTTGTAAATGGTGTGAGAAAGTGGTCTAGTTTCAACCTTCTGCATGTTGCTGTCCAGTTCTCCCAGCACCATTTGTTAAAGAGGCTGTCTTTTTTCCATTGGATGTTCTTTCCTGCTTTGTCAAAGATGAGTTGGCCATACGTTTGTGGGTCTAGTTCTGGGGTTTCTATTCTATTCCATTGGTCTGTGTGTCTGTTTTTGTGCCAATACCATGCTGTCTTGATGGTTACAGCTTTGTAGTAGAGGCTAAAGTCTGGGATTGTGATGCCTCCTGTTTTGGTCTTCTTCTTCAAAATTCCTTTGGCTATTCAGGGCCTTTTGTGGTTCCATATGAATTTTAGGATTGCTTGTTCTAGTTTCGAGAAGAATGCTGGTGCAATTTTGATTGGGATTGCATTGAATGTGTAGATAGCTTTGGGTAGTATTGACATTTTGACAATATTTATTTTTCCAATCCATGAGCAGGGAATGTCTTTCCATTTCTTTAAATCTTCTTCAATTACCTTCATAAGCTTTCTGTAGTTTTCAGCATACAGATCCTTTACATCTTTGGTTAGATTTATTCCTAGGTATTTTATGCTTCTTGGTGCAATTGTGAATGGGATCATTTTCTTTATTTGTCTTTCTGTTGCTTCATTGTTAGTGTATAGGAATGCAACTGATTTCTGTACATTGATTTTGTATCCTGCAACTTTGCTGAATTCATGTATCAGTTCTAGCAGACTTTTGGTGGAGTCTATCGGATTTTCCATGTATAATATCATGTCATCTGCAAAAAGCGAAAGCTTGACTTCATCTTTGCCAATTTTGATGCCTTTGATTTCCTTTTGTTGTCTGATTGCTGATGCTAGAACTTCCAGCACTATGTTAAACAACAGCGGTGAGAATGGGCATCCCTGTCGTGTTCCTGATCTCAGCGAAAAAGCTCTGTTTTTCCCCGTTGAGGATGATGTTAGCTGTGGGCTTTTCATAAATGGCTTTTATGATCTTTAAGTATGTTCCTTCTATCCCGACTTTCTCAAGGGTTTTTATTAAGAAAGGCTGCTGGATTTTGTCAAAGGCCTTTTCTGCATCGATTGATAGGATCATATGGTTCTTCTCTTTTTTTTTTTGTTAATGTGATGGATCACGTTGATTGATTTGCGAATGTTCAACCAGCCCTGCATCCCAGGAATGAATCCCACTTGATCATGGTGAATAATTCTTTTTATATGCTGTTGAATTCGATTTGCTAGTATCTTATTGAGAATTTTTGCATCCATATTCATCAGGGATATTGGCCTGTAGTTCTCTTTTTTTACTGGGTCTCTGTCTGGTTTAGGAATCAAAGTAATACTGGCTTCATAGAATGAGTCTGGAAGTTTTCCTTCCCTTTCTATTTCTTGGAATAGCTTGAGAAGGATAGGTATTATCTCTGCTTTAAATGTCTGGTAGAACTCCCCTGGGAAGCCATCTGGTCCTGGACTCTTATTTGTTGGGAGATTTTTGATAACCGATTCAATTTCTTCGCTGGTTATGGGTCTGTTCAAGCTTTCTATTTCCTCCTGATTGAGTTTTGGAAGAGTGTGGGTGTTCAGGAATTTGTCCATTTCTTCCAGGTTGTCCAATTTGTTGGCATATAATTTTTCATAGTATTCCCTGATAATTGTTTGTATCTCTGAGGGATTGGTTGTAATAATTCCATTTTCATTCATGATTTTATCTATTTGGGTCATCTCCCTTTTCTTTTTGAGAAGCCTGGCTAGAGGTTTGTCAATTTTGTTTATTTTTTCAAAAAACCAACTCTTGGTTTCGTTGATCTGCTCTACAGTTTTTTTAGATTCTATATTGTTTATTTCTGCTCTGATCTTTATTATTTCTCTTCTTCTGCTGGGTTTAGGCTGCCTTTGCTGTTCTGCTTCTAGTTCCTTTAGGTGTGCTGTTAGATTTTGTATTTGGGATTTCTCTTGTTTCTTGAGATAGGCCTGGATTGCAATGTATTTTCCTCTCAGGACTGCCTTCGCTGCGTCCCAAAGCGTTTGGATTGTTGTGTTTTCATTTTCGTTTGTTTCCATATATTTTTTGATTTCTTCTCTAATTACCTGGTTGACCCACTCATTCGTTAGTAGGGTGTTTTTTAACCTCCATGCTTTTGGAGGTTTTCCAGACTTTTTCCTGTGGTTGATTTCAAGCTTCATAGCATTATGGTCTGAAAGTATGCATGGTATAATTTCAATTCTTGTAAACTTATGAAGGGCTGTTTTGTGACCCAGTATATGATCTATCTTGGAGAATGTTCCATGTGCACTCGAGGAGAAAGTATATTCTGTTGCTTTGGGATGCAGAGTTCTAAATATATCTGTCAAGTCCATCTGATCCAATGTCTCACTCAGGGCCCTTGTTTCTTTATTGACCATGTGTCTAGATGATCTATCCATTTCTGTAAGTGGGGTGTTAAAGTCCCCAGCAATTACCACATTCTTATCAATAAGGTTGCTTATGTTTATGAGTAATTGTTTTATATATTTGGGGTCTCCGGTATTCGGCGCATAGACATTTATAATTGTTAGCTCTTCCTGATGGATAGACCCTGTAACTATTATATAATGTCCTTCTTCATCTCTTGTTACAGCCTTTAATTTAAAGTCTAGTTTGTCTGATATAAGTATGGCTACTCCAGCTTTCTTTTGGCTTCCAGTAGCATGGTAAATAGTTCTCCATCCCCTCACTCTCAATCTAAAGGTGTCCTCAGGTCTAAAATGAGTCTCTTGTAGACAGCAAATAGATGGGTCTTGTTTTTTTATCCATTCTGATACCCTATGTCTTTTGGTTGGCGCATTTAATCCATTTACATTCAGTGTTATTATAGAAAGATACGGGTTTAGAGTCATTGTGATGTTTGTATGTTTTATGCTTGTAGTGATGTCTCTGGTACTTTGTCTCACAGGGTCCCCCTTAGGATCTCTTGTAGGGCTGGTTTAGTGGTGACAAATTCCTTCAGTTTTTGTTTGTTTGGGAAGACTTTTATCTCTCCTTCTATTCTAAATGACAGACTTGCTGGATAAAGGATTCTCGGCTGCATATTTTTTCTGTCTAGTACACTGAAAATCTCGTGCCAAGTCTTTGTGGCCTGCCAAGTTTCAAAAGAGAGATCAGTCATGAGTCTTATAGGTCTCCCTTTATATGTGAGGGCACGTTTACCCCTTGCTGCTTTCAGAATTTTCTCTTTATCCTTGTATTTTGCCAGTTTCACTATGATATGTCGTGCAGAAGATCGATTCAAGTTACGTCTGAAGGGAGTTCTCTGTGCCTCTTGGATTTCAATGCCTTTTTCCTTCCCCAGTTCAGGGAAGTTCTCAGCTATTATTTCTTCAAGTACCCCTTCAGCACCTTTCCCTCTCTCTTCCTCCTCTGGGATACCAATTATGCGTATATTATTTCTTTTTAGTGTATCACTTAGTTCTCTAATTTTCCCCTCATACTCCTGGATTTTTTTTATCTCTCTTTTTCTCAGCTTCCTCTTTTTCCATAACTTTATCTTCTAGTTCACCTATTCTCTCCTCTGCCTCTTCCATCCGAGCCGTGGTGGTTTGCATTTTGTTTTGCATTTCATTTAAAGCGTTTTTCAGCTCCTCGTGACTGTTCCTTAGTCCCTTGATCTCTGTAGCAAGAGATTTTCTGCTGTCCTGTATACTGTTTTCCAGCCCAGTGATTAATTTTATGACTATTATTCTAAATTCACTTTCTGTTATATTATTTAAATCCTTTTTGATCAGCTCATTAGCTGTTGTTATTTCCTGGAGATTCTTCTGAGGGGAATTCTTCCGCTTGGTCATTTTGGATAGTCCCTGGTGTGGTGAGGACCTGCAGGGCACTTCCCCTGTGCTGTGGTCTATAACTGGAGTTGGTGGGCAGGGCCACAGTCAGTCCTGATGTCTGCCCCCAGCCCACCGCTGGGGCCACAGTCAGACTGGTGTGTGCCTTCTCTTCCCCTCTCCTAGGGGCGAGATTCACTGTGGGGTGGCGTGGCCCGTCTGGGCTCTTGCATACTGCCAGGCTTGTGATGCTGGGGATCTGGCGTATTAGCTGGGGTGGGAAGGCAAGGTGCACGGCGGCAGGGGGGGGCAGGCTTAGCTCGCTTCTCCTTAGGTGATCCACTTCAGGAGGGGCCCTGTGGCAGCCGAGGGAGTCAGATCCGCTGCCAGAGGTTTGGCTCCGCAGAAGCATAGAGTTGGGTGTTTGCGCGGAGCGAGCAATTTCCCTGTCCGGAACCGGTTCCCTTTGGGATTTTGGCTGGGGGATGGGCGGGGGAGATGGCGCTGGCGAGCGCCTTTGTTCCCCACCAAACTGAGCTCTGTCGTCCGGGGGCTCCGCAGCTCACCCTCCCTTTGTCCTCCAGCCTTCCCGCTTTCCGAGCAGAGCTGTTAACTTATGACCTCCCAGACGCTAAGTCGCGCTTGCTGTCGGAACACAGTCCGTCAGGCCCCTCCGCTTTTGCAAGCCGGACTCGGGGGCTCTGCTTGGCTGGCGAGCCGCCCCTCCGCCCCGGCTCCCTCCCGCCAGTCCGTGGAGCGCGCACCGCCTCGCCACCCTTCCTACCCTCTTCCGTGGGCCTCTCGTCTGCACTTGGGTCTGGTGACTCCGTTCTGCTAATCCTCTGGCGGTTTTCTGGGTTATTTAGGCAGGTGTAGGTGGAATCTAAGTGATCAGCAGGACGCGCGGTGAGCCCAGCGTCCTCCTACACCGCCATCTTCCCCTCCGAAAATCTAACAGTCATAATTTTTAAAGTGAATGAAGAAAAAGAGCACCAGGTGATGTATGGAAGTATTATCACTATATTGTACACCTGCAACTAATATTATACTGTATGTTGACCAGCTGGAATTTAAATAAAAAAAGCTTTTAAAAAAGAGAGAAGTGTTTGTGGAAGATATAAAATACAAGCAATTAGAATCCAGTATTTTTTAAATAAACACAATGGAAAAACTTTAATGGTTAATACCGTTGGATTTCCATCTTTTCTACTTTTTTTATTTAAAAATTTTTTTTTAATCTTCTATTTATTTTTGAGACAGAGAGACAGAGCATGAACGGGGGAGGGTCAGAGAGAGGGAGACACAGAATCTGAAACAGGCTCCAGGCTCTGAGCTGTCCGCACAGAGCCTGACGCGGGGCTCAAACTCACAAACCGTGAGATCATGACCTGAGCCAAAGTCGGACGCTTAACCGACTGAACCACCCAGGCCCCCCTGTCTTTTCTACTTTTACCTGCAGCCGTCCTCAACACTAGACTCAACCATCTGCAATTCAAACTAAAAACTGCTCGTTTTAAATTACATTCACATTAGTGAATTCAGTTAACAAGTATTAAAATGGTAATTATTTTTTTATTTAGTTATTTTCTTTGTCTTTTGGGAATCTTTGATTGTTCTTTTGGCATCAATGTTACAAAAAACCCAATAAAATTCAATGATCGCACTTCTATACTTGGTTATATTTGGAAATTTCTTCTTCTAAGAAATAATTTTCTTATGACAGCAAGTATAGGTCTACACACCTATTATCTTTTGCAGGGGGTAAGTTGCAATTAAACTGAATTTTGTTAAAAGCATAGATAGAGAGTCACAGCCATCTAAGAAAAAAACTTGCTTAGTTGTCAAAGCAAAAGAAACAGAACACCTACCAGCTGTAACTTTATTGAAAATTCTTTCAGGAATCAAAACTACAATTAGTTCCTCAAACTTCAGAGCCACATTCTTACGTCTTTTATTTTCTAAGTTGATGTAATCTTCACCATCTGATTTGGGACTTTTTCTATTTTATCGGTCCGTTTTTCCCGAAGTCAATTTTTCTGAAGTCTATGATCATCAGAGGTAGTACTTTTGTTAACATTTTATAAAGGGCTCAGCCAGCATCAATTACATGACAAAGTATCCAGATGTGTGAAAATACACATAAAAAGAAGAAACTAGGTAGAGTTTAATGGTCAGAAGAACGCAAATGTGTCCTTTGATATGATAGATGTAAATAAAAACTGGGAAGTGAAAATTTATTGAGGTTAGAAGTTATCCAACATTGTATGTTTTCTGAAAAACTTTACATGAAGATAAAAAGTGAGTGTAATAAATATTTATTCGGGGACACTGATACTGAAAGAGAATAAAATAAAGGATGCTATGAGGAAGAAGCTTGTAGCGATAAACTCTGTTATTTATATGATAAAATTCCCTATAATAATACATGAATAACAATGGGAGAAGGGAGAATTGTGGCACTTTTTTCTATGCTAGTTTGCTCCTAAAGTTGTGAATTTTTTATTCAGTTGTGTAATTTTTGTTTGTTAGGGTGTTTAAATCAGGTTAGAGTGTTGTATTACGGTTTTCTTCTGTTTCATGTTTGGTTTTTGTGGGAGAATTTTCATCAGCTTAAATGTCTGAATTCTATTTTCTATGTTCTTCCTGTAATATCTGAAAATACGTGACACACACTTTTTAAAGAGTGGAGTGGTAGTTGGTTGATTTTTTGGGTTCCTAGGTGAAGAGTGGCCTCTTCTGTCAAGAGAATGCAATGCAGCACCTTCAGTGAGTGGATTTGGGAGACAGAAAAGGGTTTTTGTGGGGTTTTTTTTAATGTTTCTTTTTGAGAGAGAGAGAAAGAGAGAGCACAAGCCGGGGAGGGACAGAGAGTGAGAGAATCTGAAGCAGGCTCTATGCTGATAGCTCAGAGTCTGAAAGAGGGCTCGAATCCATGGACTGCGAGATCATGACCTGAGCCAAAGTCAGACGCTAAACCAACTGAGCCACCCAGGTGCCCCTGTTTTGTTTTTTAAATGTCATTTTGTCTAACATATTATAACACCCTCCCCGCTTCACGTGCATTTATCTGCTTCTTTTTTGAATCAGCTAACTAGGGTTGCATTTTTATTGCCAACAACCATTGACGACTTCTCTCTACCCAAACAAGCATGAACTCACTGGTTTTATGTTCAACTTCAGTTAATTTTCTAGAATGGAATCTAGGAGGAGGTAAAGAATCCCTTTTACTTATACATCTAGTGGAATCACGTCTCATCTGAATTCAAATACAGTTTGAAACAGGTATTATTTCTCCATTGTTGCAAAATGTAAGAGAAAACATCTAAAAATTTGGTCCCTGTCCAGCATTTATTTCAGTGACAGAATAACAAAAACACTTGCCAATATTACCAAGCAGAGGGTTTTAAAGTTACACATTAATCTCTTTTTCTTTCATTACTTCTTCTTGACCAGAAAGCGTCATTCTAGCATTATGTATCCTATCCAGTTTTTAGTCCTCCATTGTTTCTCTATATCCATTGTTATATAGTTCTTTTAAATGTTTAAAGAAAGATTAAAAACTACACTATTGTGAGATTCTTATCAAGATTCTTATCATTGTTAGAATATCATTTTATGCCACTGTCTGTTCCTTCACAATATTTCCCCGGCGCCTCAGAAAGTATATACAGTCGCCACCCCCCCCCAACCCCCATCTGTGGTTTCAGTTGTCCAAGGTCAACTGCAGTCTGGAAGCAGATGATCCTCCATCTGACATTGTCAGAAGTAGCCTAACACTAAGTCACAGTGCCTACCTCAATCACCTCACTTCATCTCGTCACATAGGCATTTTCCCATCTCACATCAGCACAAGAATGAGGGGCTCCTGGGTGGCTCAGTTGCTTAGGTGTCCAACTCTTGATTTCAGCTCAGGTCATGATCTCAAGGTCATGAGATCTAGCCCTGCATTAGATTCTATGTTGAGCATGGAGTCTGCTTGGGATTCTCTCTCTCCCTCTCTCTCTGCCCTCCCATACTCGTGCTTTCTCTCTCTCAAAATAAGTAAAAACAACAACAAAAAAACAAACATAAACACACACACAAACAAAAGAAAGAAGGATGAGTACCCTACAAGATATTTTGAGAGAGACCACATTCACCTAACTTTTATTATAGTATATTATTATAATTTTTCCATTTTATTATTAGTTATTGTAATTAATCTCTTACTGTGTCTACCTAATAAATTGAACTTAATTAGTGGTAGTATATATAGAGAAAGCAGTATATATAGGATTTTGTACTTATCTCCCACAGATAAGGGTGAATTGTACATGACTTTGAGATTTTCATTATTTTTTTATGTATGTACAAGACATATTTAGATGTTAAGAGTATTAACTCATGTCTATCATGTAGCTTATAAGTATATTTTTCAGTTTATCTTTGTCTTCCTTTTTTAAAACTTAATTTTTGTCAGAGTTTAATTATAAACCATCACAAATTTCCTGAAAAGATTTTGCTTTAAAAAGTCTTTCACATTTTTTTGCTTTAAAAAAAAAGCCTTTTTTTGCTTTGAAAAGTCCTTCATATTCTGATTCTGTTACTGCATTTTCATTGTTTTTTTTCAGTTTATATTTCTCATTTTATTTTCCTTTTTGGGTATATGTTGGTATATAGTGTGAAGGGAATACGCAATTCTATAATTTTCCAAATTATACAATTATTATAAAACAAACTGTCTTTTTTTAGATTATTTGAAATGTCACTTGAAAAAGAGAGGGAAACAAACGACAAGACACTCTTAACGATGAATAACAAACAAACTGAGGGTTGATGGAGGAAGATGGTCGGAGATGGGCTAGATGGGTGATGGGTATTAAGGAGGGCACCTGTTGGGATGAATACTGGGTGTTGTATGTAAATGATGAATCAACTGAATTCTACTCCTGAAACCAATATTGCACTGTAAGTTAACTAAAATTTAAATTAAAAAAGAAAAAAAGAAAAGAAAGAAAAGAAAAAAGGAAATGTCATTTGAATGAGAACGACTATTCATATTTTTATAAGTTTGTGTGTTATTTTAAAATATGACAGTAAAAGCTTAACTCAGTAAAATTTTCACTTATTATTATTCATAAAAAGTTTTCTTATTTCACTTTCATCCAGATAGACTCTACACCAAACTCCTAACTAGTTTATATTAAATGAATATTTAAGGAATGAAAGCCAAGTGCTGGGATTTGTCTACATAAAACTCTTATCTTTTCCTTAACTTTTTGGTAACATGATGAAAGAGTCTAGTAAAATTTCTCTAACAATATAATTAAGATGGGCTCACTCAATCAGCAAGAGACTACATGAGGATATAAAACAACACTTTTCAATGCATTTTTTCATGTTTCCTCACATTCTGCTATGGCTGTGCATAATCAATTATCAGAAGACTTCCTGAGTGATAAGAAATATTTCAATCACTTTGATGTAGTGCATTACCTATTAAGAGTTAGGTAAGTATTCTCAGCCCTCATTAAACTAAAACTTACGAAAACTGCTTCATAGCCCCCTCTCGAGTTTTAATCCATCAACAACTACAACACTGGCTCTCTAGCTTTGATTTGGCTCCCTATTTATCTCCCTTTCTTAATTGAAAGCTCACATAGGAATAAAAAAAATGTTTCTTACATATTAAACATTCACTTTTAGTGGGATGATTTTAATTAGTCAATCTGTTCTATCTCCAGAACCGTAAGTTCTAGGATTTTTTATCCTTTAGCACAGAACATGAATGTTCTAGGGCTTAGAAAAATAAAATAAAAATGATAAAAGAAAGGCAAAGAGTTTAGCACCATTGAGACACCTTCAATTTGTTCAAAACAAAGAGGAAATTAAATATAGTGTTATGCTTACATTACAGTAAGTATTAGATGTAAGGAATATAGTGGGGAAAGCATAATAATGTAAGAGATAATAAATTTAATTTTAACCACCTTTACTCAGCATTTAATGCCAGACATGTTCCAAGCTCTTAGATGATGCTAATGGTGGATACATGATAGATGATAGATAAGTAGATACAAAGACGATAGATGATAGATAGATAGATAGATAGATAGAAAACTATAGGTGAGAGAGAGAGAGAGATAATAGATTGAATGGTATGGGTTTTCCTTGGCAAATGATACACCAAAATATTGAGAATTTTACTGTTCCACAAAGCCCACCACTACCATTTTAGCTTCAATTTCACATTGAGATTGGCCATTTTTGAAGAATCTTATATGTCCATAAAAGTATTTTTTATTTTAAGTGTGTGTCTAGTCCCCACAGCACTAGGCTTTTTTGCATTCCCTTCTTCCTAACTGAGAGCCCTCAATCAATGTTTTTGAGGAAGTAACTGAGAAGATCCCTGAAGTGTTGTTACTTGTTTAGTGACAATCAGCTAGTTCAGTATGATAGCCTCAGTTCCCAGACATCTTCCATATTTCCTTGTAAAGCGAAGGTAAACAAAATGGAGTCTGAGACGATCTACTCATTGACTTGGGTCTTCTTTTTGAAGTTACAATTTTCTAGTTTCCATGAGTTTACCTTCCACATAACCAATGTGTAGAGAAGAGCAACCTTATTATTCACTAATATATATTCATAGATCCTTAAAAGTAGAGGCCAAATATATAACATGGGTTATAAAATTATTCCTTGAGTTCACCTGAATATAACTGGGTTAATATAAAAAAAATCCTTGGGCAATCTGACTATGTCTTAATTTCATGGCATTTATGCATTATTTTTTTGGCTTTCTTTCTTTCTTTCATATACAATCAAGAACTAATTTTACTGTGGGAATTGCAGCTATGATCTTTGCTGTAAGAGAAAAATGAGAAACAGAAATGAAAGCTGTATATTTGGCTTAATCACATAGGAGTAAATAAGACAGTTTGAATCATCTACAAGATACCATCATAGGCACTGAGTTAAACCAAGGTCTCAGACATATTCATTTTTCTTCAATTAAACAAAAGCAAGGACAAGTCCAGAATTGAGGACGAATGTGACCATGCTGTTACAACTACTTATTTCTCTAAAATTCCAAGGGAAGACAAACTACTAAGTGTTGCAAATGTTTTTCAGTTAAAATATTTAGTCAGCCATACTGACATGCAAACTATAATTTCCACCTAAAATAGCCATTTTTTGTTCACATACTTTGCAACGTCATTGATATTGTCTCCTTACCAAAGCCTTGAAGCTACTTAAGCCCTGATCTCACAACAGAAAAATAAAGACACCACTGTGACCATATTGGTTTAGAAGTCTGCTGACTAGAGAGGATGTTGGGTGACCAATAAGTCAATCTACCCCAAACCCATCACCTTCTCAAGGTATTGCCCAATCAATCTCTCCTTATATTTAAACATCCTGGGACGGGGGGGGGGGGGGAGACTTATCTAAACCTCCTTTCTCCATCTCATAAGCCACTGTAACCTAACTTTTGTTCTTTTTAAAAACATTTTTTTTGAGTGTAGTTGACATACGATGCTGCATTAGTGCCGGGTATTTGACAGAGTGATTCCACAAGTCTATACAACATACTGTGCTCACCATAAGTGGAGCCACAATCTCTCACCATATGATGCTGTTACAACACCATATTCCTTATGCTGTGCCTTTCATCCCTGTAACTTACTCATTCCATAGCTGGAAGCTTGTATCTCCCACTCTCCTTACACCATTTTGCTCATCTCCCCAACTCCCCCCCCCCTCTGGCAACCATCAATTTGTTCTGTGTGTTTACGGCTCTGTTTCTGCTTTTTGTTTATTTATTCTTTTGTTTTGTTTTGGTGTTCGTTTTGGGGGGGCTTTTTTTTAGATTCCACGTATCCGTGAAACCGTATCTTTCACTCAGTCTGACCTACTTCACTTACAAGCCATTAAAAAAAAAAAAAATGAGATCATGCCATTTGCAACAACGTGGATGGACCTAACTTTTGTTCTTTTACCGTCTCATTAAAACTGGTAAAGCCAAGATCACAAATCGTATCTCTGCAGCTAAATCCAATGGATATTCTTTAGCATTCGCCATATTTATCATTCCATCATTCTTGAAATACTGTATTCCAAAAACTCCTAAGATATCAATTTTCCTCCTTCTTTCCTTCTACAGGACTATATAACAATGCATTCTTCTGTGACTCCATTTATCCATATGCCTCATTTCGATATTGCTGCTGCTCGGATCTTCTTCTCCAGCAGGATCCTCCTTTACTAACCTTTACTAATGAAAGGAGATTGTCAGCTATATTTTGCTGACTTTGTATTTTTGTATCGTATATAAATGTGTATTATACCTGCACAACATGTCAGCAAAATAGTTATCAGCTGCACAAGCAGATAGTGGGTGTGATCTTGACATCTCGTCACAGAGAAATGAAAGTGACATATGACAGTTATAGTGGCTTTTATTTTGGTCTCCAACTGATTGAAACGTGATTGCTTTTCACTCCATTCCAAGTGTGCAAACTATGTAAATATAGGCAAAATGATGTTTCTATGCTCACGAATTTTTCATACCCACTCTCCTACTTGTTGCTGTGTTCTATTTTCAGTAACACTGTTGCTGAATGGGTTTTTTTAATGTTTATAAGAAGAGTAGATTGTAAGTTTCTTTATCAGAACGTTTAATATATCACTGGCTGGGACTAGAGAAATGAAATGCAGAAGAGAAAATGTCTTTTGATTTACGGCTAAGTCGGTATAAGTCTCTCACAATCCCCCAACACTCCTTCTTCTATCTTTTCCACAGACATTTTTGGAACAATGAATTTTGGAACACCTTGGTAGGGCCTAGGAAGAACTACATCATCATATGTTCTCTTAATTCCATGCTGCCGGTTGTGTGTGTGTGTTTATTTACTTTCTCTCTGGTCCATTCACAGACTGAGAGGCATTAACAGCAACATGAATCTGAATTTGTAGGAGAGGACTTTTCAATAGTGGGTTTTTTTTCTCATTCCCTTCTATTTCATTTGAGAGTATTTTTTAGAAGCTATTTTTACAGGTAAAAAAAAAGTACAATTGCAGAACTAATTTTATGAGAATTTTTGTTTAAGCTACATTTGCTCTATTGTTGAGTTAAAAAGAGAAGTTTATAAAACGGAAGGGTCTGAGCATTCTATTCTCATTAAACCAACTGGACTCTGATTTTAGAGCATGTTACCAACTGGATATTTCAGATATACCAAATTTATTATACCAAAAATTTGTCATTCTGGAATTCCAGAAACCTTTTATTCCTCCTGTATTCCCCACTGAGTGGAGTTATCAGCCAACTAGATGTCCAGCCATATCACTGGACTTAGTCCATGATTCTAATCACCCGATTCAAATAGGAAAAAAAAAAGAGCCCCTCTTTATTCCATCTCCTTTCAGTCAAAAGTTGAGTGATTACTTAGTGAGTATTCCTTTCTATGTGCTGTTTTCTCTGTTGAAAACTTTGTATGCATAACATTGACTTCTGACCAATTCTAACTCAATCCTTCAGATCTGAATTCTTAATGTTTATTTATTTATTTATTTATTTATTTAATATATGAAATTTATTGTCAAATTGGTTTCCATACAACACCCAGTGCTTATCCCAAAAGATGCCCTCTTCAATGCCCATCGCCTACCCTCCCCTCCCTCCCACCCCCCATCAACCCTCAGTTTGTTCTCAGTTTTTAAGAGTCTCTTATGCTTTGGCTCTGAATTCTTTATTCTATCATGAATCCTGTGCTGTGCCCTGATTCCCCTCTCAGGGATGTTGATGCATGACATCAACAGAAGAATTGCCCTCAGCTAAAGACATCTGCCTCACCGGGGATCACTACCCTTCCTACTGGATAGCTACATCCCTTGTCTGGGTGATACGAGAGGGATAAAGACCTGGCACTCACCCCCCATTGGGGATTATTCTGAAGGACCTTCCCAGCTTCAGAGATTCCCATGAAGTTGGCTAAAGCTTGAAGTTGGTTGTGAGTTCACTGCAGCTCGCTGGATCCAATACTGTCTTTTTTTCCCACAGAGTGCTGGTCCCAAGAGCATTTTTGATACAATAACCTCTGTCTCAGACACTATTTCTCTTGGAAACTGATTTGCAACATATTCAAAAAGCAATCTGAGACTTCTGCTATATATCAAGATGTAATTCTAGAAATCCACTGGAATTGCTCTTCTGGTTTGGCCTTAAATCTGAGTTGTGTCCCTTACATATACTCCCCAAAGAGCATGTTCTTTAGCTGTCACTGCAATTCTACCACAAAACTGTATAGTTTACATATGATATATATATATATATATATATATATATATATCGTATATATATCTCACATATATATATATCGGGTATATATATCAGGTGTGTATATATATATATATATATATATACCGTGTGTGTATATGTATATATATATATATATATATGCCTGTATAGTCTTCTGAATTCCAAAATATTTTGTATGAATATGGAGTTGTTAATTTTTTTTATTCACTATTTTCCAAGGCTTCTAGTATAATCTTACCTGCCATTAGATGGGCAGGTATGTGAGAAGATACGTATGCTAGTGTGTTTGGGAGCATGGACTCTGACATTAAGGTGTCAGAGTTCAAATTCCAGCTCTGTCACTGACAAGTTCCACGACTTTGCAAAGCTTCACTTAGCCTCTTCTTTCTTCTATGAAATATATGAAATATTGCCATCTACCTTGTTGGTTTGAGAATAGATTTGATTAACACATACAAATCACTTATAATAGCACTTGACAAAGAGTGAATTTTAAATATGTGCTTGGTATTATTTTGTTCAGGTTTTTAAAAAAAATCTCTATGCTTTCTTGAGGAATATATTTGATTTGTGGCACCTTTGTTTGTGCAAGAAAAATTAGTGAATAATTGTAAGGGCATCTATGCTCTTGTCAGCCAGCATGGATCCTTCCATCTGAACACTTCCGACCCTTCAAAATATACACTTATAGCTAAGGTGGCCATATTTTGAGGGCTTAATCCTCCCTAGCTAGACCTTATTTATTATATTTTCTAGTAAAAATTAGATAAGAACCTCTCCTATAATAAAAGCTATAAGATGAAGCCCTGAGAGTAGTTGTTGTCAGTGTTTGCAATTATATGGAAGGAATCTATCTTCATGAAACAAAAGGAATAAAACCCACATGGAAAGAGAAAGGCAGAGAAAAGCAGTGCAGGCAGCTGGTAGACTTGAATTCCATAGCTCATTTTCCCTGTGGCTAAGCTCTATCGCTACCTTTCCTATGGTTTGTTTATTCAAATTCTTCTTCAATTATACATAATAACCAAGTATATTTCTAAAAGTTTTCCCACTTTTCCAAGCCAGATTGAATTCTGTTTCTGTTACTTGTAATCAATTAAGTCAACCTGACTTGTAGAACAGGCAAAAAGAAAGGAAGATCGTAAAGAAAGTGTGTAGAGAATTGGATGAAAAAGGAAGGGAATAGAACCGTGTGGAAGAGGGGCACCTGGGTGGCTCAGTCAGTTAAGTGTCCGACTATGGCTCAGGTCACGATCTCACGGCTTGTAAGTTCGAGCTCCACATGGGGCTCTGTACTGACAGCTTAGAGCCTGAAGCCTGCTTCTGATTCTATGTCTCCCTCTCTCTCTGCCCCTCCCCCCACTTGTGCTCTGACTCTCTCTCTTTCTCAAAAATAATTTAAAAACATTAAAAAAATTTACAAAAAAAAAGGAAAGGGTTAAAGACATAAAAAGGAAAATAGATTAAGGAGGTAAAGAAGTTAATCTTATATTATGATGTATATATGTATGAATAGTATGCATTTATATGTATGAATAGTATGCATTTCAATCGCCAACATTTCTACATCGTATCATCATTATTTATAATAAGACTACTTTTAAGTCATATAATGTTCCACTGTTTACAAGAAGCTTAAGATTTTTCTTCTCGTCTATGACAATAGCTAACCCCAATGGAACATTTACTCTGATCTAGCCATTCTTCTAAATGCTTCAAACATACGATCCTGTTTAATCCTTAAACAGCTAGGAGCTACAGCTATTATCATCCCAATCTTATGAATCAGGAAACTGAGACTTACACATGAAAAACATGCCCGATGGCAAATATATAAAGAATGTAATAGAAGATATTTGAGCCCAGGCCTCCTATCTATCTTACAGCAAAAGGTTTCTTTACCACAGATAAAAAAAAAAAAGTATTTAGTAAGGATATATATAAGATTTGAAAAACATAACACGCCCAAGTTTTAACTGATGTATACAAAACACTGCAAGATTTCAACCCAGTTCTCTCAAGAACTAATGCAACAAACAGACAAAACTCCCAAAAGGTAGACTCAGAATAGCCAACACATTACTGAAGGAGAACAAAGGTGGAGGACCAAGACTCTGACTTCGAGACTTACGAAAACGCTAATACTCAAGACAAAGTGGTTTGGGTGAGGGAACAGACAAAACAGAGAGCCCAGAAGTAGGTCCACGTAAGTACAGCTGACTGATCTTTGAGAAAGGAAAAAAGGCAATTCGAAGGAGAAGGGGTAGTCTTCCCACCACATAATGCTAAACCAACTGGACATCCACGCGCAAACAAAACAAAACAAAAACAAAAACAAAGACAAAGACAAAAAAAAAAAGACTTTAAACACAGATCTTACACCCATCACAAGAATGAATGAGCTCTAATAGCTATATATTTACATATGAACATATAAGCGATTCTCAGATGTTTTCATTTATTTTATACAAAAGCAAAGATGGATGAGGCAGGCGTTAAGGGAGTTGGAGAACCAGTGAGGATATAGCCACCAACTGAGACAAAACACACCTATGTCAATAAATCAAATGTCGTCCTAAATGGAATGAATGCTCTTTAATGAAAATTTAAAGCTGAAAAAGATGAGGGAGAAATTAGAGATCCATAAAGGAGACTAAAACTACAGGACCTGGGTGATAGGAAGAAAACCAAGAGAGAGCAGAACCATTCAAAGTAAATAATACTACATCCAAAGATGATGATGATGATGACGACGACGACGACAGCAAAGTGTCAAGAAGCAGGAAATAAGTAACATAGAAAAATTCTGTCCATAGGACAAATCATACAAATATTGAAGTAAACTGGATTTATGTATTAAACAGACTGCCTAACACAGAAACATATATAAAAAAAAAATCAAAGTCAATGAATGACAAATAGACCATTAGTGTTTTAAATAACAGCAGTCTTGATAAAGAGGAGAAAAAGAAAAGTCAAACAACAATGTTCTGAGTGAGTATTGGAATGTGAGAAAGTACATAATCCGTATAGATTCTTCCCTCAAGTACATTTACTTTGAAAAGAAACCTATATAAGGTGTGAATTGAAAGGGTACATGAGTAGAAGCAGATGGGAAGAGATGCACAGGTATGTTCATGTCCATTTTGAAAGAAAGAGATAGAAAGCGAGCAGGGGAGGAGCAGAGAGAGACGGGGACAGACTCCCAAGCAGGTTCCGCACCGCACGGTCAGCACGGAACCTAATGCAAGGCTCAAACACAAGAACCATGAGATCATGACCTGAGACAAAATCAAGAGTCGGATGCTTCACCAACAGAGCTACGCAGGTGCCCCTGGAAAGTAATATATTTGTTTCATTTTTTAAAAATTCACATCCAAGTTAGTTAGCATTAGTGCAGTAATTATTTCAGGAGTAGAATCCAGTGATTCATCCCCTACATGTAACACCCAGTGTTCATCCCCACAAGTGTCCTCCTTAATGTCCTTTGCCCATTTAGCCCATCCCCCCCACGCACAACCCCTCCAGCAATCCTCACTTTGTTCTCTATATTTAAGAGTCACTTATGTTTTGTCCCTGTCCCTGTTTTTATATTATTTTTGCTTCCTTTCCCTTATGTTCATTTGTTTGTATCTTAGATTCCACATATGAGTGATATCATATGATATTTGTCTTTCTTTGACTGACTTATTTCACTTAGCATAATACACTCTAGTTCCGTCCATGTTGTTACAAGTGGCAAGATTTCATTCTTTGTGACTGCTGAGTAATCCTCCATTGTATATATACACCACATCTTCTTTATCCATTCATCTGTTGATAGACATTTGGATAACATATTTTAAATGGAAGTGGTTACCTGTATGTGATGGGAGAATTAATAGCATAAAAACTTGAAACAGTTTGAGGAGTAGTCAGGAGTTGATCCAAAGTCTGCTCAAGAGTAATATTTATTTATTTATTTATTTATTTATTTATGTATTTGTTTAGAGTGAGAGAGAACAGCGTGTACACAAGCAGGATTTGAAATAACTGGGTTTTTATTTAGGTGTTAAGATATTCAGGGCCACGTGGATCTTTTCCTCTTACCCAAATTTGTCCTGCAATTCCTTTCTTTAAATTTTTTTTTATTAATATTATTTTTAATTTGAGAGAGAGAGAAAGAGAGTGAGTGAGGGAAGAGGCAGAGGAAGAAAAAGAGAGAATCTTAAGCAGTCTCCACCCTCAGCACAGAGCCCAATGCCAGGCTCGATCCCACGACCCTGAACTGAAATCAAGAGTCAGACACAACCGACTGAGTCACCCGGTCACCCCCAAAAGTAATCTTTAACAGAAAATACTCTTTTCACCGAGAAGAGAAGCAAGGGATTGAAGATAATAGTGAAATTGATGTTTAAATCTGCTAGGAAGGCTTCTGTAAGCAATTTGGGAAAATAGGTGACTTCAGAAATTTATCTTATTTTTTTTTAATTTTATGTTTTTGTTACTATTGATACTCCTCGTAGTTTTCACATCCTTTGTATGCTATGTGTTAAATTATTTAATACTTATATTTCCCACTGTATTTGTTCTAAAGGTTTATTTCCATAGGGTCACAACTATAAATGAATAAATAGACTCTGAAATGTAAAAGACAGCCAAAAAGACTAAGTAGTCATGACAGATAATGTTTATTAGTTCATTTATACAATTCTCATGAAATCAAACAGGTTCTGAATTTGTAACTTTTTGGTTCTCCTCTGATATTTCTGCTAAAACTCTAGGCTTTGCCTTCGTCTATCATAAAGTCATTTGACAGTTTCTGCTATGAGATAAAAGGGTTACAAATAACATGAAAAAAACAATAGAACAAAGACAAGCAGGTCTTGAGTCTGGAATGTTATTGAGATGTGACCCTCATAGCTTTTCTCATAACTTTCTTCTTCTGATTTTTAGTGGACAGCCTTCTCACACAGGCATGAAGAGGGTATGGTGCAGTTATCAGTACCAAGAGTGTGTGCCTTTACATACACACATTTTCCCTGGAAATCCAGACTTGGCTCTGGTAAACCCCTGAGAAATTTAGAAAACACAGGTCACTGGCCATACTCATTATGTGTATACTAAATAGCATTAAGAACTACTACGTGAAATTCACCACACTTAGCACTGTCAAGAACTCAAGGCAGTAAAGACACTCTCCCTCTTGCATAAAGACCTCATGCATTTACAGAAGAGATAAGATAGGCATGATGTGACAATTATTTACAAGTGGGAAAACACACACCAGTGTAAAAAGAAAGAGAACGCTCTGGCTGGAAAACTATGGCAATAGCATGAAAGGACATATGACCTGGGATATAAAATTATGGTTTAATACAGATTGGTATGATGGAAACCATTCAGCTATGCATGTACAGCTGCAATTGGAGGAGAGATATTTTGCTTGTAAATACATTACATTAGATAGCCGATATTAGTAATAAAATTTAGAATGTATATATACGTATATATACGTGTGTGTGCGTCTGTGTGTGTGATATTACAGGATGCTTCTCTCTGCTCTAATGTGTACTTCAATTTACAAAATCACCACTGACTTTAATGCCATACAGTAGATGCTATCTAATACTCGGGTTGAGTTTAGTCCCTAACTAAAGTTCTAGAGCATTTTAGGTCATTGTCAATAAAACTACCTCTCATCAACTCTACAGCAAAATTGGTTGTCTAATATTGTCTGGAAAAAGGTTAAGTCTGTCTACTGAAACATTAGATGCATATTGCCAACGAAATTAGAAAACAAAAAAAAGAATTCTGAACTGTGTAGGAAAAATAAATTGCCGAAATATTTTATACTTTCTTCCAGTCATTAATCACATACATATTGAGTATTCTATGTACCAAACATTGTACAAGGCTTGAAGTAGAGGAAAACATTCAAGTCCCAAAATTCTAATAACTATAAAGATCAACCAAAGCCATCCCATGTCATCCTGAGTCTGGTTACTAAAATTATTAAAACATGTTTTTGTTGTCATAATGTTTACAACATTCATCATTCTCCAGAAGACTGATGAAATTTATTGTGATTGGGGGACTGTGATTTAACTATATAAAGAGATCATGATCACATAAGAAACCTGATATAATAATATCAAAGCCTTCGTAAAAAAACAGCATACTTAAGCCAACTTTGAGATGGAAATAGTAAAGCCCTTTATCTTTTATAATTTTTAACTTGAAAATGACATCGCTTATAAGGCAAAATTATCTGGCCACTTAGAATAAAAATATGCCAGAGATATATCTTGCCTTTCTGAACAGTTTGAAATGAAAGAATGTTATTTCAAAACAAATATGATGTTTCATTTGGCAAAGGAAGAAGAATAAAATTCATATTTAAAGTCAGAAAAAGTAATAAAAACTGAGAAAAGGGCGCCTGGGTGGCTAAGTCGGTTAAGAATCCAACTCTTGACCTGGGCTCAGGTCATGATCTCATGGTTCTTGAGTTCGAACCCCCGCGTCAGGCTCTGTGCTGACAGGTAAGAGCCTGGAGCCTGCTTCAGATTCTGTCTCCTTCTCTCTCTGCCCCTCTCCCGCTCACACTCTTTCTCCCTCTCTCTCTTAAAACTAAACATTAAAAAAAGTAATAAATAAAATTGTCAACCATGAAAATAAGCATAGACTCATAATTTGAAACTACAGCACAGGCAAGACCAGAAAAATATTCATGGTTTTTTACACATTAAAACATTTACTATGAAATATTTAAATGACATATTAAGTGAGTTAAATTATTTAAATATTACATTTTAGTGTATCAAAAATGTGACATTAAATCCAGTGATGAAAAAATAATCATTTAAACAGTACTCTGACAATTAGTTACCTAACTGAAATATACGTATTAGGAACAGATATAATTATAATTATACATAAACACACATGTACCTGCTTCTCCAGGTACATGTGTACCTGGAGCTTTCTCCATTATATGTCAAAACAAATTTCAAATGAATAAAGACAATCTCTGTATACCTAAATGTTAACTTCCCGTTCATGTAATAAAGGCAAATAAACTAAAAGGCAAATTACTAAAGGGAAAATCTGGTAAGATGTCTGAAAGAGAGGTTAGACACTTAATATATAAGAAACCATTCCAAAATAAAAAAAATAAATAAATATGATAAAATGGTCAAAAGTGTTATTATAGGTTGTAGGAAAAATGGTCTCACTAAATATCAGAAGACTATAACATAAAAGGACAAAATAAAGTCAGCTATCAAAATTATCAAAACTTTGAAATATTACATTTGTCATAGAGTGTTGAAGTAGATTTATATACATATTTTTTCAGTAGCTATCGAATGTAAAGTTTCTCGATCACAATTGACCAGTATGTGCTTAAAACCATAAAAAGGAAAAAAAATAAATAAAGAAAAAAAAATAAATAAAACCATAAAAAGGACTCAAATTCTTTGGCCAGGGAATGACAATTCTATACTTCTTCCCAAAAGAGCAACATAGAGGTCCTAAAATTTACATATAATCATATTCTTGTCCATATTACTTTTCTTATCTAAAATTGTAATTAATCAGATTCTATAATTAGAGAGGCATATTTACATTAATTATAAAATACGTGACTTTATGGTTTATAATATTGCTGACGGTATAATTGAAATAACAAAGGCAAGGGGGAAAAAAAAGTCTAAATTTTGTCCCCAGTCATCTCTATTTCCTCAAGCTCTTTCAGCAAAAACCATTGGGAAAGGAAAAGAGAACTAAATTATATATTGGAAACTTACAGCCCAGGAGAAGGAGAGGAGCCATCTTCCCACTTCCATTCATTGTCCTTTTCCCTGTAAGACAGGCCAAGCCAAGTAGGACCTACTGCAATTAATTCCATGACATTCTGCACAGAAGCAAAAAATATAAAGCTATTAATACTAAAAGCACATTACAGACCAAAAATATGGAATTTGTGTCAGGTGAGAAGTAAAGAATCACAAAAAGAAAATATATATATATATATATATATATATCCAATGATAAAAGAAACATAAAAAAATATATTTCAGTTCTTCAGTGCCCGTGCTTTTCTCAAACCAGGAATTACATACAAAGAAAAAAAGAAAGACTGCTAATAGAAAATCTTATATTCAAGAGGACACCACACAGCAAAAATGAATTTCTTCTATTTACTCATTCTATTGCTTAATCCAACTCTGTCTACTCTTCCACAGGAGACATATCATTGAACAAAAATGAGAACGCTTCCTGCTTTGGGCGATTGGGTACAGACAGAGATAAACATACATGCAAGTGATACATAAGGTGACACCAGCTATAAAAGAAACTAGAGCAGGGGACCACAGTGAGATATCATCTCAGATCTGTCAGAATGGTTAAAATCAAAACCACAAGAAACGGGGTTGGGGAGGATGTGGAGAAAAAGGAACTTTCCTTCACTGTTAGTGGGGAATGCAATGGGGCCACCACAGTAGAGGACAGTGTGGAGGTTCCTCAAAACATTAAAAATAGAACTACCCTATGATCCAGTAGTTGCGCTGCTGGGTATTTACCCAAAGAATACAAAAACACTAATTTGAAAAGGTATGTGCACCCCTATTTTTATTGCAGCAGTATTTACAATAGCCAAGCTATGGAAGCAGTCCAAGTGTCCATTAATAGATGAATACATAGAGAAGATGTGGTAGGTATGAATAACGTGATGTTACTCAGCCATAAAAGAATAAAATCTTGACATTTGCAGCATGGATGGATCTAGAGGGTGTAATGCTAAGTAAAATAAGTCCGCAAGAGAAAGACAGCCACCATATAATTTCCAACATATATGGAATGTACGAAACAAAACAAATGAACAAAGAATAAAACCAGACACACCAAAAAATGGACTCTTCACTATAAGGAGCAAACTGACGGTTACTAGAGGAGAGGTGGGGGATGGAGTGAGAGGTGAAATGGGTGATGGGGATTCAAGAGGTACGCTTATCAAAAGATAAAGAATGATTTCCTTATTTTAGCCCCTGGATTCAATAGAATAAGGTTAATTTGAAAAAAAAAAAAGAGTACATTTATCATAATGAGCATTGGGTAATACATAAAATTGTTGAATCACTATGCTGTGCACCTGAAACTACTGTAACACCGTATGTTAACTGTACTGCAATTAAAATAAGAAGTGGAAAGGCAAGGCAAGGCAAGGCAAGGAAAGGAAAGAAGAAAGGAAAGGGAAGGAGAGGAGAGGAGGAGAGGGGAGGGGAGGGGAAGGGAAGGGAAGGGAAGGGAAGGGAAGGGAAGGGAAGGGAAGGGAAGGAAAGGAAAAGGAAAAAATTAAAGCAGGTTAGACTAGGAGTACAGAGAAGGGCATCTGTGGGAGACCGGGGGTGGACACTGATGTACAAGTTGCAAATTTAAATGGGGATGTCAGGGCAGGTCATTGAGAAGGTGGTAACTGAATGAATGCATACTTGAAGGAGGTGAAATAGTTCTTGGTCACATGAGAAAAGAACATTGCATGCAGAGGGAGCAGCAAATGCAACGTTTCTACAGGAAACCGAAAAGAACGGCTTGCTGAAGTGGAGCAGGCCAGGAAAAGATGAGTGAAAAACAAAGCAAGAGAGTACTCCTTTCTCTGTTTTTAGAGCCACAGGTGAACACTTCCTGTGACTGGTATCTACTATATATTCATATCCCAGAAGTAAAGAAGAAAATACAATCTCACCTTTAACCTACTCCCTTCTGTCTTTAAAAATGTAGCATTCAAAGAGACACAAATATCGAAACAGTCTAACCAAGAAACCATTTCCATGGTTTGGTGGTAGCAGTGGTCATTGGATTGAACCCAGTGTTTCAGAGGACGTCCACACCTGACTCCTAGGAAAGAAAATATTTTTTATTAAAAATTCAAGTCGGTTAACATACAGAGTAGTCTTGACTTCAGGAGGAGAACCCAGTGATCCATCTCTTACCTAGGACACCCAGCATTCATCCCAAAGAGTTCTCTCCTTAATGCCCATCACCGTTTAGCCCATCCCCCACCCATCACCTCCCCTCCAGCAGCCCTCAGTTTGTTCTCTGTGTTTAAGAGTCTCTTATGGTTTGCCTCCCTCTCTGGTTTTCTCTTATTTTTCCTTCCCTTCCCCTATGTTCATCTGTTCAGTTTCTCAAATTCCACACATGAGTGAAATCATACGATACCTGTCTCTCTTTGCCTGATTTATTTTGCCTAGCATCATACCCTCTAGTTCCACCCACATTTTTGCAAATGACAATATTTCATTCGTTTTCATTGTGAAGTATATATATATATATATATATACATACACACACACTTATATACATACGTGTGTGTGTGCCTGTGTATATATATACACGTGTATTTATACATGCACACACACATGTATGTATATACACATACATACACATACCTCATATCTTCTTTACTCATTCACCAGTCAAAGGACATTTGGGCTTTTTCCATAATCTGGCCTTGTTAATAGCACTGCTATAAACATTGGGGTGTATATGTGCCCAGGAAAGAAAATATTTACAACTCAGAGCCCACAGACCCTCAGAACCCACAAACAAGGCCTTATTGCTTCATACCTTTCCCTTTTCAGATAAATAAGACTGTTATTAAGAATTATTATCAACTCAGAATTTTTTCACTTCCAAATTACCTTGTTTCTGATTTAGTTCATGTAAAGCCTCAAGGAGATACTCCTGGCTTTGCAGCCACTCTAGGGTTTCCACATAGGACAATAAGGCTTCGTAATAGACGAGAAGACACATTACATCAGATATAGTCACAATAGGGAAATTATAATAATGAAAATTACCAAGTCACAATAATGAAATTACCACGCGGCAAAATACATAAATAATTTTGGTCAATTCCCCTCTCTTCTGAATTACTTTTACCTTTAGCTAAAATAATCAATCGCTTAGAAACCAGCCTTTTAAAATGCACAACTTAGCGATCGTAATCAACAATACTGTATTAGAAATTCAAAGCTCCTAAGGCACTGAATCTTCATTGTTCTCAATACAGAATTGAAATGGTAATTATGCAACATGATATGCTACTGTAGTAATCATACTGCAATATACAAATGCATTAAGCCAACATTTCATACATCTCAAACAGACACAGTGTTAGATGTTAAGCATATCTCAATAAAAAAAAGAAAAAGAAAGAAACCAGTCTTTTATCACAGCCTGTCACTAAGGGCTCCCACATGGTTGATTTAAGTATTCAAGATAGATTTGGTACCTCACAGGAAACAAACTAACATTCTAATGCATGGCCTTTGTAAAATACTTATTTATTGTAAATATAGACTATTTTATGTTACAATTACTTAACATAAAAGACACTTTATGACGACTCTAGTATTTTCAACTCTTATTCTTAGGAGTTTGAAACTATGAAAACACCATGACTTTTCAGGTATTTAAATTCTTCCATTTCTATGCTCCACGAACATCTTGCACACCTCTATGCACACCTGGACATTTTGATTTATTTTTGGTTTATATGCTTTCTCCTGAGCCTCCCAATGGTAGGGTTCATACTGATCACTAGCCTAGTGGCTGGCATTTAGTGTGCATTGAACAAATGTGGATGAATAAATGAGTGAATGAGCTAATTAATTAATATAGGAAGCCTTGTCTCATAAATATGTGACTCACTCAGTTTCAGAAGATTATGTGAGGAACTAAGAGGCAAGAAGTCGTCAAAACAGCCATGCTGTTGTGTCAGAGGGCTCCTGTTACATTATGCAACCAACTATTTCGGGACCGCAAGAAGAACAATCTAGCATTCTGTAAAAAGAGTTTGTTCTAGCTTTCATATTACCTTTATTTTGGTCAAGAACATTTTGGACATGAAGAAATTTGTCTGCTTTGCTTTGAAAAGACTCAATCAATGCGTTAAGGCTCTTCATCTTGGTCGCTGATGCCTCAACAGTATGAAAGTCTAAGAACAAGAATTCCCAATACATATAAACCACATTCTTAATTATGATGTAGCAGTGTGTTCAATTACAAGGTATAATTTTTATAGTTTCCTCCCTAATAAAGGTCTCCATAAATATTTTCCAAGACTTTAAAAAGATCTATGGCTAAATACACTTTCATTTATCCACTATCATTTCTAAAGTCTATGACTAAATCTGAAATATCAACCTAATTTCCTTAGAAGTTTGAATGCACGTTTCTATTAATAGAAAAATGGTACAATTCAAAACAGACAACGAAAACAATGAACATAGTCTTGAATAAATCTTTTGGCATCATGAGTGGTTGATTTAATGTGTAGAATTTCACTTCCTGATCAAAATTACAGAATTTTGAGTTTCGAGCTGATGTTATCAAAGAGGAACACTTATTTTCAAATCACCAGTTGTGAATAATTTTAGTAGCAATAAAAACATTCTGCCAATCTAATTTAGGCTGCTGGAGGCACTGACAATTTACGCAAATTACAGAAGAAATTACTTTCTGTTTTCAAAGTAAATACAGTCGTAAATTCATTGAACTTATTTCTTAGCTAGTGGTAGTTTTCAAATAACAATAATAATCATTGCTATTACTATCTCTACAGCAATTGCAATAATATCACCTCCCTGGAAAAACAGGTGCAGTTACTGAGAGCTCACAGAGTGAAATTATTTCATATGGTAAAAATTGTGATAAATTTCATGTCATTTTTGGGGCGCCTGGGTGGCGCAGTTGGTTAAGCGTCTGACTTCAGCCAGGTCACGATCTCGCGGTCCGTGAGTTCGAGCCCCGCGTCAGGCTCTGGGCTGATAGCTCGGAGCCTGGAGCCTATTTCCGATTCTGTGTCTCCCTGTCTCTCTGCCCCTCCCCCGTTCATGCTCTGTCTCTCTCTGTCCCAAAAATAAATAAACGTTGAAAAAAAAATTTCATGTCATTTTTTACCTGTTCTTTTTTTACTTATGACATTAAAACATTCACCAAAAACTATTATCTGATAATGGTTTAAAACAATATGATAATCTGAGAAATCTTTTCCCCTAATAAATCAGACTTACACTGATAACCAAAGAATCCACATAATGCCAAGAGCAGCAAGCTGAAGATTCCCAGGACCACAGGAATGATTCCATACAGAAAAAAGGGAATAGGAGAAGCTAAGAAACAGAGTGAGTGATAATCAGAGATATTCTGAGCTCCCATCGTTTGAAAGATTAATACCATTATTAGCCATTGGCTATTGCTCTTAAAATATCCCAAATTTTCTGAAACATATTGTCCAATGAACTTTTAGGCTGAATGAGAAGGGAACAAAAGCTACTTAAGAGGATGTGCAGAAATGAATTAACATAGCAGACCTGACTACCATCCTTTGAAAGGTCTGCTTGTAAGGTTGGCCTTGGCTGGCTTCTGGAAACCTAGATTTCAAGAGGGTTTCCACAACAGTCATTGATAAGAGTGGCTCACTATTCCTGAACTGTTTATGCACACCATGTAGTTCATGATAATCTCCTGCTTTCCTTCTAAAAGTCTGGAGTTTTGTTACATGCCAGCCAGAGGTTGCCTGTGTAATCAGCCCCAATAACGACCCTGAACACCAATAGTCTAATGAGTTTCCTGGGATGGCAACATTTGACACACATTGTCACAACGTGCAGGGGGAATTTGCGTGGCCTGTGTGACTCTACTGAGAAAAGACCCTTGCAAGCTTGAGTCTAGTGTCCCCCGTTCTTTATTCCATGTACCTTTTCCCTTTGCTGTTTGGGCTTGGTATCCTTCCATTGTCATGAATCTTTGCTATAAGTATGAGTGTCTATGTGAGTTCTCCCAGTCAACCATCAAACCTGAGCATGATCTTGGTTTAGTCATGGTCAGATGAAAAATTTACGTACAGGTATTAAATACCCTTAAACAACAGGTATAAAATTTCAGCTCAGATTACCTTATTCTCATTAATATAATCAGATGGGAGAAATGGTTAATTATTTTAAATATCTTCTGTTATTCAAATAGAATTCTTTCTGTGATCTTTCTCACTAGTGGTACATTCTTCTTAGAAAGAATTACTTTATAATAAATCTTGGGGACTATTTTGGATTTAGGCCAAATATCTATAATTTCTTCAGTTTCACAACAATAAGATGCTACATCGCCACATTTTAGAAACCAAACTTTTAGCCATCGTGGTTTATAGTCTTTTCTTGGTATGTTTATTTCTTCTGAAATAAACTTATAGACTCTAGTTTAAAAAAAAAAACGATTATACTTCTGAAGAATTGCACTTCTGAAATGAGGCGAAACGCTGCCATAAAGAAAATGGTTATGTTAATAACTACTGTCCAAATCACGTCTCTTTCTGAATAATGTAATGGCGGTTATCGACCAGAGGCATTTGTAACTGTCTGGAGACATTCTTGGTGTCATAACTGAGGGGCAAGGGCTACTGAGGAGCAATGTGACTGGTGTCTAGTGAGTAGAAGCCAGAGATGCTACTAACCATCCTACAATTACTGGACCATCCCCCACAACAAAAAGTCATTTAGCCCAAAATGTCAGTGGTGCTGAAGCTGAGAGATTGTGCTCTACTAATGTTTCATTATGATCAAAAGGATGCAATCATATAGTAGGGCTCTACCTTTCTCGTCGTTTTATAAATCTGCTGAATTTTAAATCATGATCACATTTCAAATTTTGCACCTTGATCATGTTTAAGTCTCTCCGTTTCATGCCAGGAAACAAGTCAAAATTTGGACAAATGGCTTCTTTTGTATTTGAGTATTCTCCTTAATGTATGAAATTTTCAAATGTCTTTGTGAGAAAATATGCTTTTGATTAATTATTATATACATTTTGAAAAACTTTTAATGTCTATATTTTCTCTAAATTGTAAAATTCCAAAATAGTAACAGCCAGAGAAAAGTAAAATCAGGTGAAGAAGTACCTTAAGATAAGAAAGAGAAAACACAGATCCATAAAATCTGGTATATATACTGTACCACTCATGTTAGTAGGCTCGGGATTTGGGCCCCATTCATCCTCTGGAGCAGGAGGAGGAGGAGGAAGAGGAAGGTTCAAGTCCACAATTGTCTCTGTCTGCTCTGTGATTTCTTTAGCATAGAAAATACATAATTAATTGTTTTTAATGTATTTAAATTTTAGTTAGTTAACATACAATGCAATATTGGTTTCAGGAGTAGAATTAAGAGGTTCGTCACTTACACACAACACCCAGGGCTCATCACAACAGGTGCCCTCATTAATACGCATCACCCATCTAGCCTATCTCCCATCCACCATTAATTTATACTCTTGTAAAGCAAATAAGATTAGAACTTAATTTAGAGATTCATGACTATTTTCAAAAACTGTTAGAAAAATGATTATAGTAGTACTGAAATCAAAAACATTCAAATCACATTTCCATCTAAGAGCCCACTCAGCTAAAACTATTTAAATGATTGATTATGCTTTTGGTTGAGCCCGGAACTACATCATTATTTCTGTTAATTTTATTTAAAAGCATCCTTTCAGTATATCTGAAAAATATTAAAGAAAATATAAGGCCTTTATGCCCCTGTTATAATCGTAACCATCAATGATGATAGACAAAGATAATGAAAATTTTATTTTCATTAAAATGGTATAGGATTTTGAATGAAAAAAAAAATACCTGGAGGCTGCTGAGAGTCTGGAGCATTGGACATGATGAAGCCTTCTGGATAGTTCCTTGAGCCCCGTGCTGAAAAGAAATCCACAAAGATGGTGGTAAGTGAATGAAGAGATTTGTTCTGCCACTACCCTAGAGTTGATGAAAAGTACGGACCTACCCTAAATGGGAGGCTACTTACAGTGTATGATACTAACTTACTTTGGTAAAAACCACAGAGGAAATGTGAAAGCAACTGGATATATTTCTAACAGTTTTGCAAACATAAAAATTGTTCCTACTTCATTAAATTATGTACAACAAGCCTTTTAATAGCATCTGGTTTGTGCAAGTAATGATCTGAAAATAAATTAGGAAAAGTCACTGTCATAACAAAAAATTGTAAATAAGTAGTCCCCAGTGAAAATTTTCGTGAGAATTGGGTATGTACTAAAGAAAGACATAGGTACATGGAACTAAGGGTCTAGCCAACTAGAGGGATAAGAAGGAAATATTGGAAATAACAGATATCTGTTAAAGAAACATTTAAATGACACCCCATAATAAATACCTATTGAGGAATTAGACCACATAATAAAATCTATAGATCAAGATATTGACAGTTTGGCTTAAGGTTTTTTGGTACTAAGCCCCTCTGCCACTTTTTTTTCAAGTAAAAACAAGTTCTATTCATAGAAATAAAATTGGGTAACCACTAACAATCTAACATGTGCTATTTATTGAACTCAGATGAAAAAAAAATACCTGGAGTGCGTAGAAATCGATATTGTACATAAATAAAAATAGGCATAAGACTCTTTCTCATCATTGGTGTTATAACCTCACAGAAACGAATATATATTTAGGCCAGTCTGGTTGAAACCACACAAGATACCTTAGACATAGGCGGTTGTCATGCTTTCCATTCTTCTATGTCCAGTTCAGAATGGCCTTACAAGTAATCTTAAAAATACATTGCATTTTATCTTTTAGTATATGAAATACAAGGTTGGCTAATGAGAGTATTATAACATTACTGTTCGCTCAAAGATCTCAGTAAATCTTGGGATGGAGAGAGTTGAGACTTAATCAAAAGATATCATACATTAACTTTCTGCCTATACTGTGATTCATTTTTATTTTGTTTACTCTCTGACTCTAAATATAAAACTCTCATTGTATTGCATTGGATCAGGGTTCAGATAAATATAAGTGGGAAAAAAGAGAAAGTATTAATCATTAATGTTTGAATATCACTTATAATAAGCAAATATGAAAAATATCATGTGGGCATATATAATATTCCATTCATGGATCTATTCATTCTATTTAGAATGAAATAAAGTTGACTATACTATAGCCTTTTGATATGATTAATCACCTCTCCACATGAGTAGTTATATAACCATGCATTTTTAAAAATTTTTTTTAATGTTTTTATTTATTTTTGAGACAGAGAGAGAGCATGAGCAGGAGAGGGGCAGAAAAGGAGGGAGACACAGAATCTGAAGCAGGCTCCAGGCTCTAAGCTGTTAGCACAGAGCCCGACGTGGGGCTCGAACTCCTGGACTGTGAGATCATGACCTGAGCTGAAGTTGGACACTTAAACGACTGAGCCACCCAGATGCCCCTATAACCATGCATTTTTAAGAAAGTATTCTTGGGGCACCTGGGTGGCTCAACCAGTTAAGTATCTGACTTTAGGTCAGGTCATGATCTCGGGGTTCATGAGTTCGAGTCCCGCGTCAGGCTCTGTGCTGACAGCTCGAGCCTGGAGCCTGCTTCAGATTCTGTGCCTCCCTCTCTCTCTCTCTGCCCCACCCCTGCTTGTAATCTCTCTCTCTCTCTCTCTCTCTCTCTCTCTCAAAAATAAATAAACATTAATTTTTTTAAATAAAAGAAAGAATTCTTTAAAGAATAAACCAGAAGAAGGTTCTACATGTTCTGTTGTTTAAAAACAAAAATCAAGTTGCAGACTAGGGGGCAGTTACATGGCATAGGAAAAGGAAAAGTGGAAGGAAAATGAGCAACAAGAGGAAGAAAAGGAAAGGATGGAAAAAAAGAAGAAATAATATATGTAAATATACTTATTTAATTCATAGGAGCATAAATAATGATTTACACTGGTGATCATAGGCAAGTGGGACCCAGGTCATGATCCTAGGGTCATGAAATCATGACCTGCATCAAGCTTCACGCAGAGCATGGAACCGCCTTAAGTATCTCTCTCTCTCTCTGCCTCTCTCTCTCTCTCTCTCTGTATATAATTAATAATTATTATATAATATATAAATAATAAATAATAGATATATTGTTTATATTGATATATAATTAAATATATAATAATTAATAGAACTATCCTATGATCGAGCAATTCCACTTCTAGAGATATATCCAAAGGAAATGAAAACAAGATCTCAAAGAGACACCTGCCCTCCCCATGCTCATTGCAGCATTATTAACAACAGCCAAGATATGGAAACACCCTCAGTGTCTGCCAACAAATGGATAAAGAAGATTTGATACATACACATACACACATGCACAAATATTATTCAACCATGAGAAAGAAAAAAATCTTGCCATTTGCCACAACATGGAGGGGCCATGGGGGCATTGTGCTAAGTGAAATAAGCCAGACAGACAAAGACAAATACTGCATGGCATCATTTATGTAGAATCTAAAAAAGAAGATCAAACGCATAAAAACAGAAAGTAGAAGATGGGTTGTCAAGGGTTGGGGGGTAGAGGAAACAGGGAGAGCTTGTTAAAAGGATACAAACTTTCAGCTATAAGACGAATAAGGTCAGAGGAACTAATATGGTAATACAGTGGCTATAGTTGATAACACTGTACTATATAATTGAAATTTGCAAAGACGGGACTTAAATGTTTTCACGCCCCCCCCCCAACGATTGTTTCGATAAAGCTGAAAATAAAAGATGGGAAACAAAATCATACAAGGATAGAAAGGAATGGAGGAATATACTTGAAAATGTTGCTAGTAGATGCCACTAGGCAGTAGATCATGCCTGGCGCTTATTTTCTCTGCGGTCTAATCATTTTTTTTTAATTTTCTATAAGAAACATGCTTTACATTTGTAAGAACATATAACAACGAAACTATTTAAATTGTTAAATAAAATACAAATCAGTATATCATTTCTTCATCATCCTTCATTTTCATCTCAGCACAGGCATCATTATCCAATAATTCTTCTGTTAGTGCATTTTTTTCTCTTTTCATTCCAAAATCATAGATGCATAACATATTTGTTTTTATTCCCTGTTTACCTTTTCAATTTAATTTAATTTAATTCAATTTAATAATTGCTACCTAAATTCAGTTAAGGATGTCATCTGTAAGAACCCATTTGTTCTAATTATACACAGTCCTAAATCATACAGTACAACTGCTTCACTTTCTGATTGAAAATCTAAGGTATACCTGACCAAACTGAATTGAATTGAAAAATGTATAATATAATAGAAAAATTTTTGAATAGTTTCCTAAAATAGGTACGGGAGTCAACATAGTTAAATTCTCATCCAAGTTTTGTAGCTTTGAAATATCAGTGTTTTAGTCAATTGCCATTTAGCACGCTTCTCCATCTAGAATATAATAAATTAGAATGAATAATCCTTCTGATCCATAGTCAGATACATTATCCATTGCTCCACTGCCCTGCACCTAAAAACAAACAAATAAACAAACAAAAAGATAAAAAGATAAGGAGGCAAACCATGAGAGACTCTTAAATATAGAGAACAACTTAGGGTTGCTGGAGGGGTGGTGGGTAAGGGTTGGGCTAAATGAGTGATGGGTATTAAGGAGGGCACGTGTTGGGATGAGCACTGGGCGCTATATGTAAGTGACGAATCATTAAATTCTACTCCTTAAACCAATACTACACTGTATATTAACTAACCTGAATTTAAATAAAAACTTGCCAAAAAAAAAAATAGAATAAATGATCCTTAACATACTCTTGAAGTTAAGCATATGTGGTCCTTCTGAAGCCACTTAACTTTAAATTAATTTTTGTTCCAGCCAGACCTACAGTGAACTCTGAATTTGAATAATTATGAATTATTTCTCTTAAAAGTTTCTAGGATGACTAGAAATCCCTTTTTTTTATTGTGATGTATTTGCTAACTTTAGTAATCAGAGCAACTCTTTCAGCAAAACTTGTCTTGACATTGGAATTACACCATTTCATTATTCTTCACAGAACAAAATGCTAGTAACATAATATTAAGGTAAGATTTCTTTGTTTGTTTGTTTTTGCAAATCTACTAGATGTTAAAGGAATTTTCTTTTTTTTTAAGTTTATTTATTTATTTTGAGAGAAAGAGTATGCCCAAGTGAGCAGGAAAACGGCAGTGAGACAGGAAGAGAGAGAATGCCAAGCAGGCTCTGAGCCGTGAGCACAGAGCCTTAGGCAGGGCTCGATCTCAGGAACTGTGAGATCATGACCTGGGACGGAATCAAGAGTCAGATGCTTAACCAACTGAGCCACCTACGTGCCCCAAAAGGAATTTTCTATATATAATATTTTAAAGTTCTTTTTCATCAGTAAATATTCTGAATTATGAACCAGGAGAGGACAAAAATGATAATTTCCCACATATCTTTATATAACACTTGCCATATGTGACTATGTTGTAAATACACCTCTTAAGGGCAAAGGTTGTAACGTTTCCCCTTAATCTCTGTAGTATAGCGTCACTATAGAGTTTTTGAATTTAGCAAATAAAAATACAGAATACTTTGAATTTCAGATAAATAAAAAAATTTTCAGAGGAATATTTACACTATAAAAATTTTCATTGTTTATCTGAAAATACAAATTTAACGGGGCCTCTGCGTTTTATCTGGTATTCCTACACTAACCTCAATAGGATGCTTAAAAGGTACTATTTAATGCTGAGAAAAACGGAACAAATGAATTGAAATTACTGCTTCTTTCCAATGAGTTGCATCCCCTTTTGATGCAAGACTTATTTGCCAGTGTTCTGTAATTGCTTAGGATATACGAAATGTGAAATTATAGTACAACTGAATAAAAATAGGAAGAATTTCAGCCTTATTTTCACCGTAAACTTAAGAAATGCTATCACATTTACTTGAAATCTCCACCCATGTGTTTCACTATGTGACCGTATCTTACACATCCTCCAATCCATCTGGAAAACCTCTGTGGGATGAAAAAAATACTTTCAATTTTGTGGAAAACACACGAAAAAAATCCACTATATTATCTATTAGTGATGTCTAAAACTCTAAGAGGTCAGAAAATGTATAATTATCTAACTCTCTTCTAATTTACATTGTCTTTCTATGAGGCTCAATAAAATACAGCAATATATCTATAAAGCAAATGCTTTAGAGATAGTTTAGGAATGTATAAATGAAGAAGTTAACACAAGAGGAATTTTGAGATGCTTTCCTTAATAAAATCTGTTGCTCCTGAGCACATAAAACTATAGGGCATATGTTTTACAAAAGATGTCATTTTGGAATAAATACTGTTTCGCTTGCCTATCTCCTAACCTCCACCCTCACCTACCACCATGAGCCATAGAGTCAATGAGGTTAAAAGTGTCACCAGCAAGCTGCCTACTGACCCCCTTCTTCACGGGACTGTTAACCTCAGCTTTTAGAGGCAAACAACCAGAGCTCCGGCCTAAACCAGTTTGAGCCTGACCACCAACTCACACCTGCGCAGTATAGATAGACCACAGAGTGTCTGTCCACAGTGACTTCTGCCTCGTTATAATGTTAAAAAGCTCCCCCCAAAAAGGAACACAAGCTTCATTAACACAACATAGAATGCATGTATAGGCCTGTTCTCTCTGTACCCCTGGGCAATCTTATGCCTGCCTTCATACAGGCTGATGACACAACTCCCCTGTTTGAATATTCATCTTAACTCTAAACAAAAGAAACCCACCGACTCCTACGTGGGGAGTCACCCTTTTGGAAGGGAAGTCCCCGTGATCTCCTTTGCTGCAAATAAAGTCTCCTTTATGAGACACCTCCACTTGGTGTAGTCTTTCCCTGCGACTCACTGAAGAGCAAACTCAGTCGGTTCAGTTACACCGTCAGTTATTTCTCTGTCTAGATCAGAAGGTCAGCAAGATTCTGTGCATATTTTTCCCCAAATGCAGTTAATAAAATTGCCAAGTACAGCAACCTCCCTCTATTTCATGGGACAATCCGGTCCTTGTGATGATAATCTATAAAAGATGAAATATCAAAGGGAATTCAGACCACATTACTTTCACATAATCCTCTAAGTGAAAGTAGTATATCTATATGATATGTGGATAAATACAGACAATGACGCTCATTACATTACAGGCCATTATGTTTTCTCATTGGGTTTTTCCTACTAGATTTTCAGATTCTTGAGGAAACAGCTTTATTCACCTTCAACAGTTAACCATAAAATTCAGCAAAATGTTGACACACTAAGTGTTGATTAAATGGTGACAGGGGCGCCTGGGTGGCTCAGTCGGTTGGGCGACCGACTTCGGCTCAGGTCATGATCTCGCGGTCCGTGAGTTTCAGCCCCGCATCGGGCTCTGTGCTGAGAGCTCAGAGCCTGGAGCCTGTTTCAGATTCTGTGTCTCCCTCTCTCTCTGACCTTCCCCCATTCATGCTCTGTCTCTCTCTGTGTCTAAAATGAATAAACGTTAAAAAAAAAAAAAAGAAAAAAAAAAAGAAATGGTGGCAGAAGGATAGGCTTGCTACCTGCCACAAATGTTGTACCGAACCATCTAGATCTCCCCTTCAGGACGGAAGACGTTACTCAGGACGCTGTAGGTAAAGGAATCTGAGAGGTAGACGCACACGGGTGTGGTCCTATCAGGAACTGGGCTGCTCTGAGGAGAATCCTCTCACCCAAGGTCAAGCTCTCTTCCTGGGGACAATTCCAATGTCAATGTTTTGTTACTGTTTTTCTACCTGGCCGTTGTGTTTAAATCATTTATTCATGTCTTACCACCGAGAATGTGGGCTGTGAAACAGACCTAAGGTTAATTCTAAAAGAAAAAGTTTGCATTAAAAAAAAAAAAAAAAAAAAAATACGTGGGAAAGCAGTAAAAGCATATTCAATGTTTCACATCACACACCACACTTCAGTAGATATTTCACTTCCTCACTGTAAGGAAAGGACATTTAGCCTGTAGGTTTTATTTAATGTCATTATTAAGGAAAGGAAGGTATAATTTTCCATTGTCCATGAAGTGACCGGGAAGCCAGTCAAATTCTCCTATAAATCCATCAGAGAAGATGTATTTATACATCTAATTAAAAAGATTTATAAAATATTTTTATATCTATTTATATCTTATTTTATATATATTTATATCTATTTAATATCTATTTATTATACATCTAATTAAAAGATTTATAAAACCTTTCTTAAGATTTTAATACTTAGTATTTAATATTATTTAATACAAAGTTAATATCTAAGGATAGTTTAACTGAAAATATTAAAGAAATTACTAATAAATATCAGATAAATGTTGCTTTTTCTTCAGGATATTTAGAACTATTTTGTTGTTGTTGTCCTTGTAATCTCTTATTACTACAATTATCCTAGGTTTTAAGCAAACTGCTAAGGTAATTTTACAGTTTATTGGAAGGCTAATATCACACAATCTTAAAACCTTCATCATTTCACGAAGTAAAAAAGGGGAAATAGCCTCAAAATTGTTTTGCCTTAGACGTTACTATAGTTAAGAGTGGTTCTACATCAACATGCGCCTATGATCAGCCAACGTGTCTGACTTAGATTGCCATCTACATCTTGATAGTTCCATGCAAAATGGATCCTGTTCTGTAAATTAGCTAATAGGCATGCAGACTTTGCAGAGGTCCATAAAACAAAAGCAAAAGGAGGAGGGGGGATTATAGACCAATTCTTAGAACGTATCCTTGGAGAAAGAAAACCTAGGGCTATAGTGTTGGACATGGAGAAAGAAGAAATGGAATCACAAGACTCACATTCTGAGCCGACCAACATAGAGATAATTCAATTCTGTCCAAATGGTTACTAGCTCTCACGTAGGACAAGACATGGGATATTTTTTTTTTTTTGCTTTTTTTTTTTAAGCTTATTTTATTTTTGAGACAGAGAGAGACAGAGCATGAACGGGAGAGGGGCAGAGAGAGCGGGAGACACAGAATCGGAAGCAGGCTCCAGGCTCTGAGCCATCAGCCCAGAGCCCGACGCGGGGCTCGAACTCACGGACCGCGAGATCGTGACCTGAGCTGAAGTCGGAGGCTTAACCGACTGAGCCACCCAGGCGCCCCAAGACATGGGATATTTTAATCCATCAGGTAAAATAGCCATTTTTATACAGTATTAAGTCAATTAACTGAAACTCCTTCAACCATTTAAAATTTTAAAAGTAGAATGCATTTCGAGATAATGCTTCACTTCAAATCTACCTTCATAAATTACAAATGCACTCTTAATGTGCATGTTTATCCTCTCTGTGTCATTTGAAGGCACTTAAAAATATTTAATAATGGTAAGTAGACTAAACATGTTGAAATTAATAGACTTAGACCACTGTCACTGACTTTGTTGTGGTATGACCAGGAAAAGGCAGTTCAAACCTTCAACTTTGAATGAGGGAGACAAAAACATGTCAAGGCTATGTTTGAAATTAGTCCTTATTGTACTATGAAAATAGCTAAAATGCTTTAACATGTACCTAAGGCCAATTTTTGTCTTTATCAGCAAAATATTTAAACATCCAATTAGGAACTTTGACGGTCATATTTTTGGTTTGCTTCTATTGAGGTAAAGTATGAGACAGATGATTCAGCTTTCCAAAATTAAAAGAGATTTTGCCAGACCACGTTGCCATTTTCTCCAGGGACACCGTAAGATGACAGTACCCTTAGTAAAGTAGTACATCAGTGTTGAAGAGAAAAATAGTAGAGCATCACATCACTTTGGTAAAGAAACATACACGAACTTTCAACTTCAAAATGATATTTCCGGTGAAAACAAATTTATAACAATTTGTGGATACCTCTTTCTGAAGAGAAGAAACTAAATTGATTTGGTAAATCATTCTCTGAAATGCCCTGCAACGTTTTAATTCAGAAAACATATACAAAACAGGATACTGGCTAGATATGTATGCAGTAAAAAACATAATAATTCTGATCTTGCGACCTCGAGAAAGCACCATACGTATATAAGATCAATACAATACAAGTGACACGGTCTCTGAGGACACTTTTCACTTATTATTTGCATTTTAACACTAAATTTAATCTCAAAATCTTATAGATATAACTCATATCCTTTTTGTTGGTTTTACTCAAACTTAAGAAGTATAATTTGTTAAACAAAGACTGCAAACAAATCCGTATCATTAAGGTTACGTCTAACACACTGGAGCTGCTCTTAACATGAATTCCTCCTACTCACATATATGTACATACATAGCAAAACAGCCCTGAACAAATTTTTGAGATTATTATTCAAGTTTCACTGCTTAGAAAATTATTCTCAAACAACTAATTAATAGGCTACCTTGCCCAGCTATTTTCCTCTCATATTATACTCTTAAAAGACTTAAAAGACATATATATATATATATATGTATATGTATGTATATGTATGTGTGTATATATATGTATATGTAAGTAAAGATTGGGTCATGGAGTGCCTGGGTGGCTTAAGTCAGTTAAGCATCTTACTCTTTTTTTTTTTTTTCATGTTTATTTATTTTTTGGAAAGAGAGACACAGGCTCAAGTGGGGGAGGGGCAGAGAGAGAGGGAGACACTGAATCCAAAGCAGGCTCCAGGCTGAGCTGTCAGCAAAAAGCCTGATGCAGGGCTTAAACTCACGAGCTGAGAGATCGTGACCTGAGCCAAAGTCGGATGCTTCAGCGACTGAGCCACCCAGGTGCCCCAAGCATCTGACTCTTGATTTCAGCTCAGGTCATGATCTCAGGGTGGTGAGATCAAGGTTGTGTAGCCTGCTTGAGACTCTCTCTCTCTCTCTCTCTCTCTCTCTCTCTCTCTCTCTTTCTCTCTTAAAAAAAAAAAAAAAGTTTGGGGCATGTCAAAGGAATACATAAAGGAGCCAACCTGAAAAACTTCCCAATGGCCAAAACTGAAACAATGTAAGCCACAAAATAAATAAAGCAGCACTCAATCATAACTGAAGTAGAAAATTAATATCTGTGAGCCTGTGCTATTATAAATGATTTAATAAAAAGGAATAAAGGGGAGAAAGACAAATCTTCAGGGAAACGTTTCAAATACTCCTCTTCAACATGTTTAACCCCACCTGGAGTGGACAGAACTCAACGACCTTTTACAAAGGAAAGGCAGACAAGGGTAACTTTACAGTGGGAACATCTGGCAAACACTAAATTACTCAAGCAATAAGGTTAATATCCACAGTGATATCATGTGGACAACGTATCTGTGGTGAGATTTGATTTCACCTTTGGAACTGCCATTCTAGAAACTCATAACTCCAGTCTGAACATGTGAAAAAATATCAGAAAAACAAAATTGAGAGACATTTACGTGCAACCTAACGACAAGAAAAGACGGCAAGTGTCACAGTTCAAAGTAGACATGGTAACTAAATGTCATGTTGTAGCCTCAAATGAATCTTTAAAAACAAAAAGGATATTAATGGAAGAAGTGATGAAATTCAAACACAGTCTGGAGATTCTTCATTAGCGATGTATCAAGGTTGAGTACTTTGGGTTTTGATTGTGGTAACAAAGGATTACATTATGGAAACTGGGTGAGGACTGTAAGGAAACTGTACTATGTAACCTTTCTGTAAATCTAAAATTATTGTAAAATAAACAACTGATTTAAAAAAAAACACTTAAGGAATACTCTTGTACAAAAACGTGTAACACTTAGCCCTGCTAGTCATTGGAAGAAAATAGAAGATATAAAAGCTATCAATAATTTTGCAAAAGGTCATAATAAAGGTCTTTCTGTTTACTTAATAATTAAATGTTTTATTGAGTGGTTATTGTCTTGTTAAAATTTTGTTTGTACTCTACTTACATAGTAAGAAATACTTCTTTCTTCAAAAAGCAAAATATTTACTACTAATGGCTATAACCAATTAGCTCATGTTATTCGAATACTAAATAACACAAAAGTAAAAAAGCTTGCACCGTATTTAGTGTATAAGGGAAGTCAGAAAATATGAAACTGAGTCTTAATTTTTATAATCAGAGAAATAAAGCATAAAGATTTTGAAAAATGTAATACCACTGATTAATTTTAAGAATAAGTATGCTTTGGAGATGACAAATATTGTGTTCCAATGTTAATATTTTCTTAAGAGTCTCCTCTTTTCCATATTTTAAACGTTGATTTCTTTGAGCTTCTTTTTCGGTTCTTAATGCTATTCAACAGCTACCTGAGGCTTGTATGAAATAACAGGTTCTTGAGTGGACTCTAAGTTTAGGATTGTTTTGTGTTTCTCTACTTGTGTATATTCTTGAAATGAAGACAAAAAAGAAAACCGACAAAAAGCTAACAATGCCTATTACTTTTATCATTACCTAGTAATAGCAAATGTGATTTGTTTTTTAGAAACTTCAAACTATTTCAGGATTGTGATAACACCCGCAAAGTGCTTAGCACAGTGCTGACTTCTTATAAAGTGTTCAGTAACCTGGGTGAATTGATACTTAAAACTTTGAGAAAGCAATTTGTAAGGTAAAGCATAATCATAGGAAAGACTAAGAGAACTATGTTGGATGCGAAAGTTTAAAGACATAGTGGTGGCTCAGTCAGTGAAGTATCAGCTCTTGATTTTGGTTCATGGGTGATCTCACAGTTCTTGAGTTCGAGGCCCACCTCGGGATCCGTGCTAAGAGCACAGAGCCTGTTTGGAACTCTCAGTCCCTCTCTCTGCCCCTCCCCTGCTCATGCTCTCTCTCTTTCTCTCTCTCTCTCTCTTTCTCTCAAAATAAATAAATAAAAGTAAAAAAAAGAATCAGTGAAAGTTTTGGAAGTAATGGGGCACATGTGCTGTGTGATGAAAATAATTATGACTGTATATTATTGGTTGAAAAAAGATAAAATGCTATAAAAAAGTGCAGTAATGAAAAGACAATGATCAACAAGTGGGACAGAGAATTGACTTTTTGATTAAGAGGAGGAGTAACTAAGAAGAATGGAAACATTTGATGGATTTACAAATGTGGGCAACTAAAGCCTTAAGCAAATAGCTTCAGGGTCTAATATTGCAATCACAATGGTGTTGAGTGCTCAGCTTGTGTGATGGCTGTTGTGACATCTTTAGAGGTTGGGGAGAGCAGGACAAACATGAGAAATGGCTGTTAGAAAACCAAAAGGAACATATAGACAGAGTAGAAATAGGATTACTCTTTCCCAGGCTGCCCCATTTATCCTCTGATTGCGCTCATTCTGTTTGAACACTTCTGTAAACGCCTGTTTTTAATATCGTAGGGAATGTTGCCTCAGACTACAAAGGAGGAAGCGAACATATTTCTGTTCTTTATAATTACAGACTCGAGGGGAAGGACACCAAAAATCATTAAGACTTGAAAATTAGTGCAAGTATGCTCTGTGTTTATGCTGGAACAACTGAAAAGCAGACTGCAAAGATACCATGAAATGGGGGGGGGGGGGGGAGTTTGAAAACATAAAGCAATTGAATTGAGATGTCTTTTAAAGGAACCAGGGATTGAATGGCTCTCAATCTGCCTTAAGACTTGAGAATTTATTATTCAAAATCTCTTCCAGATAAATGTGAGGAATGATGGACTATTAGTGTTCATGGAATTTCACGTAATTGATACTATGCTAGTTTAGAAGGTAGATTTCAATGTCTTGTTAAGCAGAGTTTCTATTTAGAACCCCAAAGGTTTGGGGCGCCTGGGTGGCTCAGTCAGTTAAGCATCCGACTTCGGCTCAGGTCACGATCTCACAGTTCGTGAGTTCGAGCCCCGCGTCGGGCTCTGTGCTGACAGCTCAGAGCCTGGAGCCTATTTCAGATTCTGTGTCTCCCTCTCTCTGACCCTCCCCCATTCATGCTCTTTCTCTCTCTGTCTCAAAAATAAATAAACGTTAAAAGAAATTTTAAATGCAACCCCAAAGGTTTGTGTCTGTAATAGAGATAGGTTTAGAAGCTTAGTATTTGTTGGTGATGGTCTAGTGGTGATAGTGGCCTTTTGTTTTTTTTAACAATGATGTGTTTGGATTTTGTGCAAAATGGGCATGGCCCTTTAAATTATTTTGCCCTTTTATCTTCTCTGCTGAAAAAAAAAAAACAACCGCCTATTTCCGTAATCAAAGATGCAAATGAGAAGACAGAAGTTCAAATATGAACTGTGTTCTGACATGTTCACATGTAGCTGACAAACACCGAAGCCTATTGGGTCACCAGAGCAGAGGGTACGTAGAGCCCAGAAGAATCTATTCCATTTGCCCACTGGGGCTCACCTCTTCTGTTTGGATCGGACTCCAGTGCCAGCAGAAGCTCACCGCACTAACACAGGTATCACCAACTCTTATCTATAGCTGTTGCTCTCAGCACATCTCACTGTTACTAGGGCCACTTGATTGTGTATAGAGATTACAAAGAATAGAATTTTTTTTAATTTTATATTTGAGAGAGAGAGAGAGAGAGAGCAGGGGAGGAACAGAGAGGGAGACACAGAATCTGAAGCAGACTCCAGGCTCCAAGCTGTCAGCACAGAGCCAGACACAGGGCTCAAACTCATGAACCGTGAGATCATGACCTGAGCCGAAGACCGATGCTTAACTGACTGAGCCACCCAGGCGCCCCACGAAGAATAGAAATTTTAAAAAGCAGTCCAGTAAATCTAGCCTTGCAGCACACGAGCCAACCAGTTCAGATTTTACAATTGCTTTTCAAGGGGAGTATCTCCGGTAATTTTTCATGGTTTACCATCGAATACAACTATAGTTTTCCAGGCAAATATTTCAATTTATCTCTTGGATTAACCACGTGAGTTAATGGAACAAAAGAGCACATCGATGAAGGTAGGATATGAATAATTAATTATTTAATCAATGTTTCTCTCTTTCATATCCACGTCTTGTCTTTGCTTATTTATGTGATAGGGCTTCCACATTCTGATATACTCCAGACTTGGCAAACATATGTAAAGCATTATAAATACTTTTCTCTGTGATCATAAGTTTTTGGGAGAAGTTATCACGTTGGAAATTATTAAATGTCATCAACTGAATACTATGAACATACAGACACCTGTATATATCTAATTACATTATAAAAGATAACAACGAAGCATAATTCTCTGAAAAATTAAAATACGTAAAAAGTGTTTAATTTGATGGTACGCTGGCAAACCGGTCATGATAAGAAATGTTAAGGTTTTTATGGAATCAGGAGTTTAGTTCATATAAATTTCTTTGTTTTATTTTAAAATACTTGAAACAGGAGTGCCTGGGTGGCTCAGTTGGTTAAGCCTCCAGCTTCAGCTCAGGTTCGTGGGTTTGAGCCCCACATCGGGCTCTGTGCTAACAGCTCAGAGCCTGGAGCCTGCTTTGGATTTTGTCTCCCTCTCTCTCTGTCCCTCCCTCGCTTGCACTCCGTCTCTCTCTCCAAAATAAATAGACATAAAAAAAAATACTTGAAACAAATTCATTAATTCTTCAAAAATTTGCAAGGAGAACTGGTTGCTTTTAGCTTATGCTTTCAAATATTATGGAAATAACACAACACACCCACTGGATGACGACTAAACCAAATTGTCCTAATTGTAGGGCATTCATTTCCAACATCACGTTACAAGAGGTGACAATAAGCCTTTAGGAGACTGCTGGAAGTGAATTGCCTTTGAGCCATAAAACAGAAAGAGTAAAGATAAATTGAAAAAAATACATATCAGGAAAGATCATGAGGGAGAAGTTTTAGAATAACCTATTATGTAACATTATCTTTACAATACAAATGATGCATACAAATTTTCTGTGTATTATTCTGGGTAGGGACAATTTTTAAGTGTAGTGTAAATATTTCAAGGATCGTGACAGTGTTGATCTTTTAAAATTAATTTAACACCACATTTGGAAAATTACAAGTGGCAAGCAAAATGACAATTACCTAAGCATCTAAAGATAGATGCAAATAAATAAATAAATAAATATGAACAAAGAGAGATGCTGATAAGTGATAAAAAAAATAATCTGAGGCAAAAAGCTTTCTTGGAAGAAAATTGCAAAGGTAAAATCATGCATTAGCAGTTAAATGGCACGAAACACTAATTTCAGTGGTCTAGAGAAAACCCATGGGCAGAACCTCAAAACTTACTTAAAAAAAAACTGCCAATTTTTATGTCTTTTAGAATTGTATCCTAAAATTTCTCAGAGATGAATGAAACACATACAACATATATGGATATCAAACATCCTCCTAAGAAGCAGATGCCAAAAAAAAGTGAGTATTTTTCCCCAATCCTTACTGAATTCTTTTTTTTTAATATAAATCCTTTTGGATTTTTAAAAAATTTTTTTAAAGTTTATATTTATTTTGAGAGAGACAGAGACAATGGGAGCGAAGGAGGGATAGAGAAAGGGAGAGAGAGAATCCCGAGCAGAATCCACACCGTCATTGTTGAGTCCAACGTGGGGCTCGAACTCACAAAACTGTGAGAGTATGACCTGAGTTGAAACTGAGAGTTGGGTGCTCAACCGACTGAGCCACCCAGTCCCCCCGCCTTACTGAATTCTGATATTATTTTCTGTTCCTTGTTATGCATTTCTTCTAAAGAAGTCCATTATAATTTAGCATATGACACATTATGTCTACCTTATTTTCAAGATTCTGTCATTTAAAAGACTTACCTGATGGACTTTACCTCGTAAGCAGAAAACAATTCCATCGATCTCCTTTATTTGGGAAACACCCTATCCTGCCAACTCTCTTCATGCATTCATAACTTACATGCTTTCTCAGAAATAATAAGAATATGAAGTGGTGACCACATCCCAGTTTACTCAAAAGTGAAAACTTACACTTCAAGTTCCAATCAGACAAAAGTAATGAGAATGGAATCTTCTATAGAAAAAGGTAAAGTGCCCGTAGAGGACCTAGCTTCCCATTGCTTAGCCTATGTGTATGTGATTCAAGTAACATAAAACAAAAGCCACTGTGCCAAGAGTCAGCTTACCCACTTTCACAAGATTGCTTCAACTGTGTCTTATACTCTAAAGAAAAAGCCGTGTTGAAAAACCGATACCCATGGTTAGTATATTCCAGAGAATTAAAGTCATGTGGGTGCCATAGCCATACATTCATTACTGAGGCAAGGATGGAAATTATTTCTTTTCAGTTTGTTTGGAAACATCTGAATCTCCTGATGTCACTACTGACTCATTCTATGATGTTTCAAGAAATAACACTTGATTAACATTATTTGATTCACGTCTCTGATTATAGTTTCTTCTTTTTTTAATGTTTATTTATTTTTGAGAGGGAGAGAGAGAGAGAGAGAGAGCAAGCAGGGGAGGGGCAGAGAGAGAGGGAGACACAGAATCCGAGGCAGGCTCCAGGCTTCAGGAGCCCCACGTACGGCTGTAACTCACAAACTGTAAGATCATGACTTGAGTTGAAGCCGGAGGCTTAACAAACTAAGCCACCCAGGCGCCCCTACGATTTCTTCTACGTAATGGCAATGGTTGTTCCTAATGATGAGAACAGTAGTGAGACTCCAGTGAGGAAACTGCGGATGTTTATGTATGTATGAAAACATATGATATTACAAACTAATAAATATCTTCTGATTGTGGGTCAATAAAAGGGATTTCTACTTTTATGTATGAAAGTGATATATTTTAGAAGCATTTTTACATTTTTAAAACAAGTGTATAGATCTAATATTCCACTCTGAATCCCTAAACCATTGAGATAAATCAGGGGATTTTTTTTAATAAAGTGAGAATAAGTGACTTCCCTAAGAAATACTTGGTAACAGAGTAGGGACGAGAACCCAGACGTGTTACTCTTGGTTCACAATTGTTTCCGACTGATCAATGTTCTCCTCAACTTATAATTCCCAGTTTGAGGACGTTCAAGAGTTAGGGCCTTGAATTTACGGGAAAGTCTCCCTCAAAATCCTGGTCTTTAATTCAGTCTTTTTTTTATGCTGACCTCCTCAGTGTCTCACTTTCTCTCTGGCCAGGGCCTTCAGTGCCATTCGTCTGGTGTCTCGCTGTAGTGATTCTTGGAATCCTCTGTTTCCTTCTCCTTGTAACAACTGCAGTCTTGGGATCCATTGGTAAGTTAATCAGGATCTGTGCCCTGAACCGAATATCTCCTGCTTTAAGAATTACTATTTCTTTTACAGAATTTTTTAAATATTCATTTATTTTGAGAGAGAGAGAGAGCGCGTGCGTGCAGAGGAGGGGCAGAGTGAGAGAGAGGGAGAGAGAGAATCCCAAGCAGGCTCTGTGCTCTGAGCACAGATCCTGAAGTGGGGCTCGATCCCACAAACTATGAGATCATGACCTGAGCCAATATCTAGAGTCAGACACTCAACTGACTGAACCACTAGCCATTCCTAACAATACCCCAGGAATTACTATTTTTACTGCTTTTCTTCTTCTGGGGGTTCCATAGCTATGATCTCTAGTTCTACCCAGGAAATCGTTCTACCTTCACCACTAATGTAACTACTTGGCCATTTACAAAATTCCTCAGAAGCTTCTGATGTATCCTTTACTCTTTTTAGTTTTTTTTCTGTCGTCGTTGTTGTTGTTTTAATTTTATTTAAATCCAAGTTAGTTAACACATAGTGTAATAATGGTTTCAGGAGTAGAATTTAGTGATTCATCTCGTATGTATAAATAACACCCAGTGCTCATCCCAACAAGTGCCCGCCTTCATGCCCATCACCCATTTAGCCCATCCCCCCACTCAACACCTGCCCAGCAACCCTCAGTTTGGTCTTTGTATTTACAAGTCTCTTATAGTTTGTCTCCCTCTCTGTTTTCACCTTATTTTTCTTTCCCTTCCCCTATGTTCATCTGTTTTGTTTCTTAAATTCCACATATGAGTGAAATCTTATGATATTTATCTTTCTCTGCCTGACTGATTTCACTGAGCGTCCTACATTGTAGTTCATCCACATTGTTGTAAATGGCAAGATATCATTCTTTTTGATGGCTGAGTAATATTCCATTGTATATGTACACTGCCTCTCCTTTACCCATGTGTCAGTCGGTGGACATTTGGAGTCCTTCCATGACGTAGGTATTGTTGATAGTATTGCTATAAACTTTGGAGTACATGTGCGCCTTTGAATCAGCATTTTTGTATCCTTTGGATAAATAGCTAGTAGTACAATTGCTGGGTCGTAGGGTAGTTCTATTTTTAATTTTTTGAGGAACCTCCATACTGTTCTCCAGAGTGGCTGCTCCAGTTTGCATTCCCACCAGCAGTGTAAAAGTGATCCTCTTTCTCTGCATCCTTGCCAACATCTGTTGTTGCCTGAGTTGTTAATGTAAGCCATTCTGACAGGTGAGGTGGTATCTCATTGTGGTTTTGATTTGTATTTCCCTGATGATGAGTGATATGGAGCATCTTTTCATGTGTCTGTAGGCCATCTGGATGTCTTCTTTGGAAAAGTGTCTGTTCATGTCTCTCGTCCATTTCTTCACTGGATTATTTGCTTTTTGAGTGTTGAATTTGATAAGTTCTTTATAGATTTTGGATACTAACCCTTTATCTGACATGTCATTTGCAAATATCTTCTCCCATTCTGTCACTTGCCTTTTTGTTTTGCTGATTGTTTCCTTTGCTGTGCAGAAGCTTTTTATTTGATGAGGTCCCAATAGTTCATTTTTGCTTTTGTTCCCCTTGCATCTGGAATAATGTCTAGTAAGAAGTTCCTGTGGCTGAGGTCAAAGAAGTTGCTGCCTGTTTTCTCCTCTAGGATTTTGATGGTCTCCTGTCTTACATTTAAGTCTTATATTGATTTTGAGTTTATTTTTGTGTATGGTGTAAGAAAGTGGTCCAGGTTCATTTTTCTGCACGTCACTGTCTAGTTTTCCCAACACCATTTGCTGAAGAGACTGCCTTTTTTCCATCAGATATTCTTTTCTGCTTGGTCGAAGATTAGTTGACCATACGTTTGTGGGTCCATTTCTGGTCCTATTTTGTTCCATTGATCTGAGTGTCTGTTCTTGTGCCAGTACCATACTGTCTTGATGACTATTAAAGCTTTGTCATACAGCATCAAATCATTTTGAACACCTAGGAAACTGATTTGAGGATTAATGAATGCAACAATCTGAGTAATTAGAGCCAGAGAACTTGGCAGGTATGTGGTGCAGAGAGGTGAACTGGAGGAGTGAAAAGCCATGGAGCCAAGGATAAGGAGCCGTTTTCAAGGAGAGAGGACAGAGAGAGAGAAAGAGAAAGGGAGAGAATGCAACAAGCACATCAGGATCATGCAAGAAAAGCACTCCTCCCAAAAGTAGTTGGAGAGAAAGAGAGAGTGAATGAAAGGGTGAAAACAATTGTAGGGGACTGGACAAAAAATCTGCCCCCCTAAACCACTGACAGGGAGAAAGGAGAGGGTTTCAATACTGCCAGGACCCTATAAACAGTGGAGTATAAGTCTGAAGTCTTGAGCTCAGTGCCTGGCGGTGTCTGATGAGGAAGTAGGACAAATCCCTAGGAACAGGCAGCACTATCTGAGGGATCCATGTTCCACAGGGGGAAAAGTGATTCCCCTGATTGGAGTGCATTTGGTAGAGGCCATGCGGTCTCCCTATAGGCAAAAGTCCAAGCAGACCCTGTGGAGAGTAGCCACATTTACTGATATTGGAACAAAGACACTGGAGGGCAGCAAAACCCAGTGTGGTCTGCGTGTTGTGATTTGCCATAAACTCTGGGACTCTGCCACTGTGTGATCGCGGGAGCATTTTTCTGGGACCAGCCGGTGCCCGGCCATCGCTTGGTGAGACACTCCCCCAGAGAGTTGGCTTGGGTCCAAGCCACAGGGGGGTCTCTGAAGTTCAGGGTTTTGAAACACAGCCCCCTCTGAGATAAAACTCTGGAGGGAGGTGCTGGCTGGCAGGCGGACAACTTGGACATGAACAGGATAGACGCAAGGATCAGACAGAGGCCTGAGTCAAAGGGGAGGTGTGCTTGATTGCAGGTCGGTGAGGGCATGTGGTTCCTGCACTAGAGATTATGAAGCTTGGTGAAGCCATTTTCACTTCTAGTGAAATGGTGCGCACACAGATGGACCCCAGTAAGTAAAGCAGAGCCACCAAGTGGAGAACTGAGTCATAACACCAAGCCCTGCCCACCTGTGCCCTTTAGGCACATCCCCCAGAAGACCAGCAAAAATCCCTTCCACCACACAAGTGTGCTGCAGTTTCAGTTCTGGAAACTGAACTAGGGGAAACTGGACATGACTTCAATCGAGTGGTCATTCTGTTTACTGGTTCATTTATCTGCTCATTTTCTTTGTTTCTGTTTTTGTTTACACTGTTTTCTTTTTTATTTGTCTTTTTTTCTTTCTCTTTCTTGGATACAGAAAGAGCAAATTCTTTATTTTTATTTTATTTTTTTAATTGACTTTTATTTTTTTATTTTATTCTATTTTATCATTTAATTTTTTAATTTTTTTAACTAATATTTTCTTTCTCTTTTTCTCTATTCTATATAGCCTTCTTCAATGAGCAGACCAAAGCATACCTAGGAACTAGCCTCCTTCATTTGCTTTTGTGTGTGTGTTTTGTTCTTACTTTTTCAATTTTAATTTTTTATTTTTTTATTTTCATCCTCCAAAATGACAAGATGGAGGAACTCACCGCAAAGGAAAGGACAGGAAGAAATGATGGCCAGGGATTTAATCAACACAGATATAAGTAGGATGTCTGAACTAGAATTTGAAACCACGATTATAAGAATACTAGCTGGGTTGACAAAAGCATAGAAGACACCAGAAAATCCCTTTCTGTGTTGATAAAAGAATTAAAATCTAGCCAGGCCAAAAGTAAAAATGCTCTAAGCTTTACTCTTAAAGCCTGGATCGCTTTCAGGATGTTTCCAGGGAAGGTTGCCTTTGAGGTTTTGTTTATGATCGATCGTGCTGGGTGTAGAGAAAATTTCTCTCTCCTCTATGACACCTCCTCTCGATGAACTCTCCAGTCCTGTTGGCTTTACCTCCATGTCTCCGGTTGGCAGCTCACATTTACTTTTTAAATTGTTTATTCTCATAAATGTTTCATACAATCATTAATACTTGTCTCCTGTACTATTCCAATCGCCGGCTAATTAACTCTGAAGTCAATAGACTTTCAAATTCCTACTGAAACTGCCAAATAAATTCAGATCATGTCATCCAAGTGCCAAGAAACCATTAGCAGTTTTTTTACTCACTCCTGATTTATGTTAAAATTTCCTTCCTTACTTACCTTTGTTTCCACGAATCATAATCTTATTTCAACCAAATAATTAAAAAAATTTTTTAACGTTTATTCATTTTTGAGAGACAGAGAGAGTCAGAGCATGAGCGGGGAAGGGGCAGAGAGAGAGGGAGACACAGAATCGGAAGCAGACCGCAGGCTCTGAGCTGTCAGCACAGAGCCTGATGCGGGACTCGAACTCACGAACTGCGAGATCATGACCTGAGCCAAAGTCATCTGCTCAACTGACTGAGCCACCCAGGCGCCCCTCAACCAAATAATTTTAAGCTTTACAGTTCATAGCTCAAGTGCTATAGATTCTCACTGCTCTTATCAAGAGTTAGTTCATTTTCTTAAATAAATATTTAACACAAGTTTCAAAGACTTTAAGTGGTTGATTTTTTTAAAGGTATATTTATTTTTGAGAAAGGGACAGAGTATAAGCGGGGAGAAGCAGAGAGAAAGGAGACGCAGAATCCAAAGCAGGCTTTAGGCTCTGAGCTGTCAGCATAGAGCCTGACACAGGGCTCGAACCCATGGTCCACGAGATCACTACCTGAGCCAAAGTCAGACACTTAACCAAGTAAGCCACCCAGGCACCCCAAGTGGTTGATTTTTTTAATGATTGTTTTCATTCATTACGGTTGTTCTGCTAAGGAGCAGTCCCACGGAACTAATCATGCCACCATTCTGGCAGAAACACTCCTCTATGTGTATTTTTAATGTACTCTTTAGAAGTTTTGAAAACCTCTATATTCCTTAGACACAACCCCTTTCATGACAACTTACACATAATGGATGCTTATCTAGTACCTTCTGGATTGAAATAGAGATCCAAACAATCTCACACAGATACAGCAAAGAGAGAAGGGTGAAGAACAAAGAAAGAAGGGTGAAAAACAACCTCAGCATGATTCAACTGATATAATCAGAGTGCCTCACAATACCATGATGCAAGTTTTTTATTCCTTATTCATTAATGAACACCTAGAAGAATTTCCAAGCTACATTTTTTTTCCACTTTTTTCTTTCTTCAAGCTCTGAGAGATGAGTTTCATGCCAACGTTATTTTTATTTTATTGTTTTTTCACAAATTCAGTTTAGTAAATACATCATAGTATGATCATTTTAAAATGTAGTGCATAGACGGGGCACCTGGGTGGCTCAGTCGGACTTCGGCTCAGGTCATGATCTCACAGTCTGAGTTCGAGCCCCACGTCGGGCTCTGTGCTGACAGCTCAGAGCCTGGAGCCTGCTTCGGATTCTGTGTCTCCCTCTCTCTCTGCCCGTCCCCCGCTCATGCTCTGTCTCTCTCTCTGTCAAAAATAAAAATAAACATTAAAAAAAATTTTTTTTTAAATGTAGTGCATAGGGGTGCCTGAGTGGCTCAAATCAGTTAATCATTCAACTCTTGATTTCGGCTCCGGTCCTCATCTCACAGTTCATTACATTGAGCCCCACATCAGGCTCTGCACACTGACAGCATGGAGGCTGCATGGGAGTCTCTCTCTCCCTCTCTCTATGGCCCTCCCCCACTCACATGCACCGGCACTTCTTCTCTCTCAAAATAAATAAATACACATTTTTTTTAAATAAAATAAGTAAAATATAGTGCATGCATCCTTAACTTGAAACGATTTGAAGATCAATGGATATAATTTATTTTTTACTAGTTATAGGTTACTTGAAATTCATTGTGGCGAAAAATATAGGACTCCATTTATGGTGGTGGTATTAATTTTTCCTTTAAAGTAAATTTACTTAAGTTGAAAAATAGTTAACACAAAATACCGTTTATATAATTATATGGATTGAGTAAAAATATAGCAAAAATTTTCATGTAGTATATAAATGACTGGGGTTTGTAACAAATACAAAACACTAATTCAAATGAATACAGGTGCCCCTATATTTATGTTTATTTATTTTTTTGAGAGAGAGGGAGACACAGAATCCAAAGCAGGCTCCTGGCTCTGAGCTGTCAGTACAGAGCCTGACACAAGACCAGAACTCATGAACCATGAGATCATGACCTGAGCCGAAGTCAGGTGTTTAACCAACTGAGGCACCCAGCTGTGCCTACCCCTATATTTATAAGAGCAGTATTATTAGCAATAACCAAGAAATGGAAACAGCTCAGGTATCCATCAACTGAGGAATGGATAAAGAAAAGATGGTATACACACACACACACACACACACACACACACACACAAGGAAATATTATCTAGCCATTAAAAATAATGAACCCTTGGGGCACCTGGGTGGCTCGGTCCGTTGGGCATCTGACTCTGGCTCAGGTCATGATCTCCCGGTTTGTGGGTTCGAGCCCCACGTCGAGCTCTGTGCTGACAGCTTGGAGCCTGGAGCCTGCTTCAGATTCTGTGTCTCCCTCTCTCTCTCTCTCTCTCTCTGCCTCTCCCCCACTTGTGCTCTGTCTCTCTCTCTCTCTCAAAAATAAATTTTAAAAAATGTAAAACAAAAAAATTTAAAAAAAAATAATGAACCCTTATCATTTGCAATGACATAGAAGGGCCTAGAGAATATAATGTTCGGAGAAAGGCAAGTACCATATGGCTCCACTCATATGTGGAATTGAAGAAACAAAACAAATGAACAAACAGAAGAAAAAAGAGATGAACAAAAAGACCCTTAAATAAAAAAGAACAAGCTGGTGGTTGCCAGAGAAGATGTGGGTTGGGAGATGGGTCAAATAGATAAAAAAAAGACTTAGAGTAACTTATCTTGATGAGCACTGATTAATGTATAGTTGTTGAATTATTATATTGTGCATCTGAGACTAAAGTAACACTGTATGTTAATTACACTTCAATTAAAAAAGAAAAGAAATGAACGATTGGGTTTAAAAAGCAGTTCTTAATAAGAGTTTGAGTTTTAAAAAGAGTATTTTTTATTTTAAAAATAACATATACCTTTTGAAATATACTTATTTCTCCTTAAAAATAAGTCAAATATGATGTGTAAGCATTAAACTGTTCTCTTTAAAAGACACGTTCTGGGGCGCCTGGGTGTCTCCAGTCGGTTGAGCATCTGACTTAGGCTCAGGTCATGATCTCACAGTTTGTGGGTTCCAGCCCCACATCGGGTTTTGCGCTGACAGTGCAGAGACTGATTCAGATTCTCGGTCTTTCTCTCTGCCTCTCCCTCACTCACATGCGCACATGCACTCTGTCTCTCAAAAATAAAAATAAACATTAAAAATAAATAAATAAATAAATGATAAATAAAAATAAAAGACATTCTGATATATGTTAATTTAGATATATATTCCATTTTACATATGCACACCATATTTTTATCCATTCATCTGTCAGTGGACACTGAGGTTGATTCCATTTCTCAGCTACTGTAAATAATTCTGCTATAAACATAAGGGTGCATATATCTTTCTGAATTAGTGTTTTCATTTTCTTTGGATAAATATACAGTATTTGAATTACTGGAATGTATGGTATTTCTATTGTTTATCTCTTGAGGAGCCTACTGTTTTCCACAGTAATTTACCAATTTCCATTCCCTGCAACAGTGCATAAGAATTCCCCTGAATGTTATTCAGCCATAAAAGAGAAAAAGATCTTGCCTTTCATGCAGTACAGTTGGACCTAGAGGGTATTATGCTAAGTGGAATAGACCGGTCGGAGAAAAACAAATACCAAATGATTTCACTTATATGTGGAATTTTTTAAAGAAGTACACACAACCAAAAAACAGAAAGAGACCCATAAATACAGAGAACAAACTCACGGTTCCCAAAGGGGAAGATGGTAGGTGGAGAGCAAAATGGGTGAAGAGGAGTGGAAGGTACAGGCTTCCAGTTATGGAGTAAGTCACGGGGATGAAAGGTGTAACATAAAGAATGTTGTTAGTGGTATCATATTAGCTTTGCAAAGTGCCAGATGGTAACTACACTTGTGTAAACATAGCATAATGGATAGAATTGTCAACACCTGAAAACGTGAAATTATGTGTTGACAATATTTCAATAACAGTTTTAAAAAATTAAAAAATTTTAAAAAATTAAAATGTAAGCATTCATCATGAATATTTTTAAAGGTTCTAGTAGAAAACCACCCTTTGCATACCGCAGTAAGTGGGACATGTAGGGCTAACCACAACCAAAAATATTACTGAACAAAATTAATAAATTCATCAAAGTACTTTTATCGCGTGGCCAGGACCAACATTCTATGTTGTTACAAATATCGAAGAATTCATATAATCAAGTATTACAAACAGTTTGTGTAGCACTGTAAACAATCAAATATTGCTTTTATCCTTTTATAATCAAAACACAAAAATAATAAAAACTAAACCACATAACCGTTCAGGGAAGTTTTTATCATAGTAGCATAGCAAGGATATTCCTTAGATAGAATCAGAAGTGAACTGTTCAGAAAATGTTTCTGTATGAGAAACATTGAGCTGTATAAGAACTTTTGAGTTCAAAGTGACTAACAGCCAAGTATGGAGTTAGTAATGTTATAGTTGTAGGATTGCAGCATAAGAAAATTTGGGAAAGAAATTGTGCCTCTGAATTATTCTTCATGATTCCCATATCTTTGCACTTGTACTCATCCTTTACTTAGCAATCAAGTGATGTTTTAAAATCTGATTATTTGGCTTTCCTTTTAACTGGCTCTCAAAAGCTAAACAACCCCCATATCAATGACACTCAAGGAGTAACAAGTTCTGGGGTAGTGAAGCAGTCGTTATAACGATTAAGGCCATTAACATAACTAGCAGAATATTGAACATTACTGATATTTCGCAAGTGAATTGTGGAACTTAAAAACATTTAGACTGCCGTTCTTATATTAATAACTTAACGTCCATATAAGGGGTTTTTTATGATGCGCTTTCTGTTTTCCTTTGCAGCCTTATACCCCTAAAATCCCTTATACACAGCATGTCTTCTGGATGTACTAATTGAACCAAGTTAATGCATCATTTTGTCACCATTTGTCTACTTTAGAAAATTGAGTGCACAGATCTAGAATTTTATTGTCTACCTTTTTCACTCTACTATCTCTGCATGATCCATAGACAAAAAGCAACTTGAAGATGAACACTAATATGTGAGGTCTGGCTGACCTGTCACACTATTCTAGAACCTACCTTTAGCCAGTCAACCCTTTTCTGAATTCTAAGAGTAGCTCGCCATTACCTTTGCTCTATCACCCACCATATAAAGTCCTCTAATCTCATACTATCTCCATTATAGTGAGTGAGTTCCTTGAAGGCAGAAACTTTTCATTTCTCACTGTTGCTGTTGTTCTCACTTATCACGGTGTGGGAAGATGTCTTGTCATCAATTAATGTATTTTCACTAAATGAGGTGTAAGTCTGTAAATCATATGCAGAGAAGAGTTGCCAAAAAAAAGCACAGTAATAAAAATGGTCCTTAGTCCTGAACGTTAACCAACATATTAAAATTATAATGTTGTCTTTTATTCAGTCCCATATGGTTTCCCTCAAGCTAATGATATAAAATAAAGTTTTCCAGGGTCATACGACAAATGAAACGCAGAAGCTTCCACTGGACAATAGGACCCAGCAAGACGAGTCCACATTTAAAAACACGACTATCATAGAGTTTCCACTTAACACAGGTATGAATCTGAATGGATTGAAGAATAAGACCAACAGGTTTCTTCTCTATTTCCCTCAATCTTCTTCTTTTCTGCTCACTTAGATTTTCTCACAGATTAAACGAACTAGAGCCCCATTTTCAATCTTATTCAACTGAAAAAACTCAGTCTTTCCCAGAGCTTAGATTTTTCAGTATGTACTATATCACCATCTCTCAAAATGGTATTTTTTTTCTACAAAAAAAAACCCTGTAGATCTCCCTTATCATATTCTCTGATCATTATCACACCCCTTAATACTGGTACGTAGTCAGGTACTATGTTACGATGAGCTTTGTACCTACAGATTTTCCTTGTCTGAAAAATACAGAGAGGTTACTTTCCACTGTGAAGTCCTTTTGGCAGCGGTTGTGAGGGAAAATGCCAATCTTTTTAGAAGGTTTTCCTAGAGATTTTTGGATGTTTGTAAGATATGTGACCCTCTTCCCAAGTCATGGCTCTTTTCAGAAAGCAGAAATAAAGCCCATCAGTCTCATAGAATAAATGTTCCTAGAATAACTAGGACTCAATCTCTCAGCCCCGGGGTGCCTATGAGGGTACTTACCGAGTGGTCTCCGGGCGATATCTTTTGTTTTCAAGGACACAGGAGGAACATATGTAAAACTCAATGGTCATGTTGTGGAGATAAATGTTACCATTTTTCACGTGATTTCAACACTTTTCAAGACAGTAAGAATATCTGCAAGAATATGGGCGCCACACTTGTTAAGATAGAAGATGAAGAAGAACTGGTGATGTATATGTTCTGTTTTCTACCCCACACTGTATTTGTCTAGCCCTTAGTTGTAGGTAGGTTAAATCTTAGTGCTCAATAATATTCGAGTGATTTGAAGAGTTTACAGTCATCAGCTAACTCGGATCCAGACAGTGGTCATGTTAAAGTGAGACATACCAATTGAAATGAGGTTAAAAGTTCATGTAACTCAACTGATTCATCCACAGTTAGAATTTCCACAGTATAGCAAATGTAAAGTCACACATGAAGCAATGAGAAAATATTTATCTTTGGGGCACCTGGGTGGCTCAGTTGGTTAAGCATCCAACTCTTGATTTCTCTCAGGCCATGATCTCACAGTTAGTGAGTTGAAGCCCTGCATCAGGCTCTGTGCTGCAGGTGGGGAGCCTGCTTGGGATTCTCTGTCTCCTTCTTTTCTGCCCCTCCCCCACTCATGCTCTGTGTGTGTGTGTGTGTGTGTCTAAAAATTAATAAATAAACTTTAAAAAAAGAAATTATTTACCTTTAAAGGATATTGCTTTATCACAGATAACTTTATATCCCATATCAACAATTTCATAGAAATTTATTTTCAGCCTCTCTGAGAAAAATCATTATACCTCTAACAAAATCAAGAAATATAGCATTTTCACTGAGCTTGATGTAAAAGAAAACCTCTATATAAATTTAAAGTTGAAGATCAGCTCATTCCAACTCATATTACATTAACTCATATTAGCTTCCAAAGAACCAAACTAAATGTTTCATAATCCTTATCATTATGCCTTGCTTTGAATATTGAAATGATTTACTATTATTTCTACCAAAGAGCTAATATATATTAACATTCTAAGTTAAGGGTAATCATTTAATATCCTCTCAAATATAGATTGACTGTAAAAATCACTTGGTTTTTGGTACTAGTCCAACTGTCCATATACTTGGCTTTCAACTGCTCTAAAACAGCTATAAAAATATAAAGAACTTGAAAATCATCAACAAAACCAAGCAAATGTGGAATCCAGAAAGAAGACATTTGTAGAGTCTGAATTAATCTCCTTTTTACTCCAATACAAAATTGCATGTATGGTAAGGGTGTTTACTAGATTTACTGTGATCATTTATTAATACAAGCAAATAGTGAATCATTGTGTTGTACACTTGAAACTAATATAATCTTATATGTCCATTATATCTCAGATTTAAAAAAAGAAAATTATAATTGTAATATTAATAGGATAAATTTTTTTTATTTTATGTTTTTATGTTTATTTATTTTTGAGAGAGAGACAGTGTGAGCAAGGGAAGGGCAGAAGGAGAGGGAGACACAGAATCCAAAGCAGGGTTCAGACTCCGAGCTGTCAGCACAAAGCCTGACACGGAGCTTGAACTCATGAACTGTGAGATCATGACCTGAGCCAAAGTCAGCCACCCAATCAGCTGAGCCACCCAGACACCCCAATAGGATAAATTTTTAAATCCTAATTTGATTACAGAGATGGTAAAGAATTTATATAAAAATATAATGTATTGAAAAGATGTTACAGTGATAAAAGAATGAATGTGAAATCTGTTCAGCATAAATTAATAAGCACATTAAGTGACAAAATACATTATCATCTTCTTAAATGAGAACTATAGAATATACATGAATAGTGACCACATTTTCACAATTATATAACTATACTCATCCTAACCAGAATTATTATAGAAGCACTGGAAAACATGTGAGATGTGTTAGCCTGTGTAACTCTGGCTTTAACTATGAATGTGTATTCCGTAACTGAGTACATCTTCAGCCTTTCCATAGGCTTACAGAAATTTCAGAACGTTGTAAAAGATGTATTCATTAATCCTCTCTTGACATACCCACAGGTGATGCATCTGTTGACAAAAGAAATCTCAACTTGGGGTTCACAGTTATACAGAGGGTCCAAGTATGAGTTTCAGGATCTAGAAACTGTATCTTTCCTACAGGTTATCTTCATTGAGAATCAATGCCATATATACGCAAACCCTGAAATTGATGCCAAAGCTTTGTATTTAGATGCACACATCTCTGGGTAGAGTGACTCAGCTTTCATCATCTTCCCAAAGGAGTAGAAGACAAACAGAAAAATAAAAACGGAGGGTGAAAATTAAAGCAGAATGGAGAAAAATAGAAAGTACGGCCAGAAACCCTCAATTTAACCCCCTTTCACTTGTTGTCTTGTGTGACTAAATCAACCAGAGCATCAGTCTCCTCACTTGGAAAAGGTGGAGAGTAGGCAATGAAACTGGCTGTCATGGTAACTACACCTGGAGTGAGCAGAGCATAACGTGTGGAAAGTTGAACTGCTATACTTACTGTACCCCTTAAATCAATAATTGTGTGTCAACTGTTTTCAAATAAATAAAAAAGAAATGAGTGACCTATTATAACCCCCCTGTGAAAGACTGCATTTTCCTTACAATACAATTAGGAAGATCAAGGAAGACAATACATGTGCAAATGCTTTGTAAAAATTAAAGTACAAGGTGAATATCGATTATTTAATACTTACTAAGTAGTTTCCAGCCAGCTATAGAAATGCTCATCTGATGGGGTAAGGACTCCTTCCTCAAGATGCCCATTTTGCAAGAAATAAATGTGGTGCTTGTGTAACAAAAATATAAGACAACATTGGTAAAAAAAAAAATGTCATATCTATCACACCTGCACTCCAAGGTAAAAATCAGACTTTGTTCAGAACTCATCTTTGAGCTACAGGAATAAGTTATGAAAAGAAATTAAAAAATAAACATAGTGAAGAGAAGAGAGTCTTCTTTCATGCCTCGGTATTTAATAAAATATCAATAACAGAGATTTCATTATTTTACAATTTAAATAGAATCGGGATGAAGTTAATTTTCTGTTTTATGTTATACACTACAATAAAATAATAACAACAGGATTGTTACTTATATTCAGGAACATAAAAAGATTTTGGTCATAAAATATGTTCCTTTTATTACAGAACTTCATTCGAAGTCAGATGCACTTGTACACTTGGATTGGGCTCTCCCGTAAAGGAACCAGCATGTCATGGAAATGGGAAGATAACTCATATCCCTTTCTCCAAGTGTAAGTTTCTAGAGTAGATACTAACTAGTAGGTTCTATAATCACAGATGTGCATTTACATTTCTGAAAGTATATAGGAAAAACATGCACACATAAATATATAGGCATACATACATACACACATATATGTGTACTCACACACACACAGAGATCACACACACACACACACACACACACTTCCAAAGGACTTATGTTCAGGCAATGAGTATGTGGAGAGAGAGAGAGGCTTTCCAACTTTATGCTTTCTTCTTTATCAGTTACTCTGGGATAGCCTAGGGTGTAAAAGGACAGTTTCTACAAGGAAAGAAAAGACACATCACCTTAATTTTGGACCAATATTTTCTATTTTGTCTACATCCGCGTATATTTCACATCGTTTATATGTTCCTATTTCAGGATAAGTCACTGGAAAGAGACAAAAGGTGGAAACTGTGCAAGTATGACAAAAATGAGGATGATTGCTTCTGACTGTTACAAACTCCTGCCCTTTACTTGTGAGAAGAGAATTCCCTGTGTGGCTACCTCATAATAGGAACAATAACAAAAGACAAGGACGATATTTTTTCTTGTAAAGAACCAGACTTCTTAAAGTCCTAGAGTCTTCCTCTCTCATTTCAGAATGCCTTTGCTTTTTTATGGCCTGTACCAATATGCCAGCCTCTGGCAGAGATGATGCTGGAATATTGGGTGCACCAGCGTGAGCGACATCAGACCCCTCACCTCTGCCCTTTCACGTGGAGACAGCCACGTTACGAGCACAGGTTGGTGGAGTAAGAGAGTATCAGCTTTCCTGATGAGGATTAAGAAGGAAACTTCTCCATACTGTTTCTACAACTCACACGGATTTAGGAAGGAATCCCGCAAACTTCGGTCACCATCATGCACGTTTTGTCTGGAAATCAATGCCACCAGTCATTACAAAGATTATTCTCTATGAATGCGTATGCATTTCTATTTGATTCCTTCCTTTTCAAGAGGAAGACTGTGTTGTATCCTAGAAAGCAATAGGATCTCGAATCAGATTTGAGTCTCAGTTAGCTATGTGCCCTCTGGCAACTTGAAACTTCTGGGTCATAATTTCCTCATCAGTGGGTAACTACAAACTGCATTTGCAAAGTGGCTGTACCATTTTGCATTCCTATCAGCAGGGTATGAAATTCCATTTGTTTGAATCCCTCCAACGTTTAATGCTGCCAGTTTTTAAAACCAGTTTCGTAAGGGTACAGCATAATTAAGTGTGGTTTTAATTTGTATTTTTCTAATGAATAGCCATATTTTCATGTGTTTTTTTGTTAATCATGTATCTTTTGTGGTAAAGTATTGATTCAAATTTTTGCCTACTGTTATTTCATTGTTTTCTTGTTGATGAGTAATGAAAGTTCATTATATGTTTGATACTGATATTTTATCAGACATGTGTTTTATGAATATTGTTTGCAGTCTCTCATTCTTATCTTTTATTCTCTTAACATTGTCCTTAGAAGTTTTAGAAGAAAAGAAGGGCAGAGTTTTAGTTTGATAAAGTGTAATCATTTTTTTTTGAGTCATGACTTCTGAGGGGTTTTTGGTCCTATGAAAATTTCAATTTACCTGAAGTTGAATTTTTTTCTCCTATGTGGTCTCTAAAAGCTGTAAGTTTACAGTGAATTGGACACTCTACTTCAAATTAATTTTTGTATATGACATGTTTCCTTTCTTTAAACTTTTGCATATAAATGTCTAATTATTCTAGTATCACTTGTTGAAAACAGCGTTCTCCTACTGAAATATCATTGGCGTTTTTGTCAAAAATCAATCAACCATTTATTTGTGAATCTATTTCAAAACTCTCTATCCTGTTCCATTGATCTGAGTATCTATCTTCTTTCATCAATATCATTTTTTTCTTAAGTAGGGGTCCATGTCAACGTGGAGCCCAATGTGGGACTTGAACTCACGACCCTGAGATAAAACCTAGACTGAAATCAGGAGTCAGACACTTAACCCACTGAGCCACCCAGGTGCCCTACCAATATCTTGATTATTGTGTCTTTGTAGAAGTCTTCAAGTATGGTAATATGAGTTCTCCTACTTTGTCCTTTCTCAAATTTTTTTTAATATATGAAATTTATTGTCAAATTGGTTTCCATACAACACCCAGTGCTCATCCCAAAAGGTGCCCTCTTCAATGCCCATCACCTACCCTCGCCTCCCTCCCACCCCCCATCAACCCTCAGTTTGTTCTCAGTTTTTAAGAGTCTCTTATGCTTTGGCTCTCTCCCACTCTACCCTCTTTTTTTTTTTTTTACTTCCCCTCCCCCACGGGTTTCTGTTAAGTTTCTCAGGATCCAGACAAGAGTGAAAACATATGGTATCTGTCTTTCTCTTTGACGTTAAAAAAAAAAAAAAGGTCAGTTAGTGGCCATAATTTTATTATAATTCCAATACCCAGTTAAAGGAATCTTGGCTCCTTGTAGAAATGGTTGCTTTTAAGTGAGGGGTAGGAATATACAATATGAGCCTGGAGCATGTGTACTACTAGAAAATAGGGGAGTACTTCAAAGAACGGGGTGTGTCAAAGGGATCCAGAGACCAGACGAATGAATTCCCAATGGCTAAAGCAACTGCAATTTAAGCAACAAAATAAATAAAGTACTATTGGACTATAAACCAAAATATAAAACAAATATCCATCAGTCCATAACAGTATAAAAGAATTGATCAAATAAATACATGGGGGCAATGAGACAAAATTTTCATGAAGAATTCCAGATACAATTCCAAGTATAATTTTACTCCTGCTTCAAAGAGAGGGGCATAACTCCTCGCTCTGTAAGTACGCACTGCACATCATGATTTCCTTCCAAAAAATCATTATAGAATCATATGGAAGGGGAAACTAAGAATAACTTTACCATGGAACACCTGACAAATAGTACCGGACTGAAGAAAGTTATCATCAACAGTGACAGGCCATATTCATAGCATGCACTCTTTTTATTTTTTTTATTTAACTCATTTTTTCTCTCACTTTTGAGAGACTGAAAGAGACAGAGCGTTAGTGGCAGAGAGGCAAAGAGAGAAAGATAATCTGAAGCAGGCTCCAGGCTCTAAGTTGTCAGCACAGAGCCCAACACGGGGCTTGAACTCACGAACCCTGAGATCACCACCTAAGCCACCTAAGCCGAAGTCAGACGCCCAACCTGAGCCGAAGCCAGACGCCCAACCCACTGAGCCACCCAGGCGCCCCCATACCATGCACTCTTGATATAATATAATAAAACTGCCTCTGTACCTGTGTGGGCTTCCTCCCCGAACTTACGACCTCAGTCTACGCATGAGAAAAATATCAGACAAATCTCAACTGAAGGATATATTTTTTAAATACCTGGAAAGTACTCCTCAAAACTATCAAGATCACCAAGAACAAGGAAAATCTGTAACACCAAGGGAGAACTTAAGAACGCATGACAGCTAACTGTGATGTGGTAACATGGATGAGATCCTGGAATAGAAAATCTGAGTAAATTATGCATTTTAAATAACAAAAAATATATCAGTTTTGCCTTCTTAATTATAACAAATATGCAATACTAATATGGCATGTTAATATAGGGGATTGAGTGCAGAATATTTGGGAACTCTGTACTATCTTTGCATCTTCTTTCTGTGCATTTAAAATTGTCCTAAAAATAAAGTGTATTTAAAAAAGTAAAATCAGAATGTAAGTGACAACAAAAAAAAAATCTTACTGGATTTCTGATTTGGAATGCCTTAAATCTTAGATCAATTTGGAGAGAAGAGAAATCATAACCATTTTGAAGCTTCCCATCCAGGGCCATAGATAGTATAGTTATCAATTTACTTGTCTTAATTTCTCTTATAAGTGTTTTTTTTAATTTCCAGCATATAGATGGTACATACATTTTGGCACATACACACTATTAATTTAATGGGATACTGTAACCAAATCAATGTGAGTTTGCTCCTTGGTGAGTCACAAAAGGAAATTACACTGAGTTGTCACATAAAGGAAACTTTGCAGCAAATAAGGAGATCATGGGGAGTAACTTCCAAAGTCGTGACTCCCCAAACAAGGGTGAATCGGTTACTTTTCTTTTTTCTTTTTCTTTCTTTATTTTTTTTTTTAGACTTAGGATGAAAAAGAGGATCCACATCACCATATGTAGAGGAGGGCATGAGGTCACACATGCACCTTAAGGAAACAGGCCTCCACACACACTGTGTGTTGTGTAAATAAGGTTTGTGCTCTTCACTGGGGGGAGATTTTAGTATTATGAGGTACAGATATTATCAATCATTCTAGAGGTCACTCCATGGTCCATCTGAGCAGGTGTGAGTCAGGGTGACACTCAAACTGGTTCGAGGGATCTAGCAGGCTGAAGCTTTTGTCAGAACAGTCACTGTTGCTTGGGGGGTGGTATTGCTTTCCACCTGCCAGAGTTAAGAGAGAAACTGGAAAGAAGATGCCCTTAAGGGAAAATGTGGGACAAAGTTCGGGGAGTATAAGCTGGTGGGCAGTAAAGGTCAGGTCTTAGGGGCTAGCATGTGACAATACCACTGTAAATGGTATTTTTATTTCAATTTCCAATAGCTTAATTTTAGCATATAGACACATTACTGAATTTTAACATACTGTCCTTGATCTGGAACCAAATTAAACTTACATATTAGTGTTAGGAGGAATGAGGCGAAACCCTGGGATTTTCTATGTTGGCAATTATGTCCTTTGCAAATGGGTGTCGTTCCTTTTTGCATTCCAATCTGTATCCCTTTTTTATTTCTTGCTTATTGAACTGAAATGGCCTCCCTTGGGATGGTGAAGAGGGGTGATGTGTCCAGATATCTTTGCTTCTTTACCGGTGTTAAGGGAAAGCACTCAATCTTTCACTGCTCAGTAGATTACTAACTGGAGGGTTTGTTTCTTTCTAATGTCATTATCATATTGAGGAAAAACTCACTTATTCCTACTTTACTTATTCCTAGTTTACTGAGAGGATTTATCATGAAATGATGGCGACTTTGGGGTGCTTTATCTGCATCCACTAGAGCTATCATGTGGTTTTCCTTCCTCAGCCTATCATTCAGGTAAATCACCCCAATTCATTAATCTTGCACATGTGGAATAAACCCCACTCCATCATGATGTATAATCTTCTCAATAAATTGCTCCATGCAATTCGATGTGCAACTATTTGTTAGGAATTTTTGCTTGTTTGGTGCACATGGGCTGTGGATTCTTGGCTATCTGGTTTCACTATCCAAGTAACACTGGCCTCACAGAATAAGTTGGAACATTTTCAATTTTCTTCTGTCTCCTGGAACACGTTTTTTTTTTCTTTTTAAATTTTATTCTTTATTCAGTAAATATTTACCAGAATTCACCAGAGAACCCATCTGGGGTTCTCTCCAGAATGTTTTAACTACAAGTTGAATAGCTCATTTTAGATGTACAATGAGTTCAAGTTATCAACTTCTCCTTAAGTGTGTTTTGAAAGATCAATTTTTTCCAGAAATCAATGTCTTTTAGGTTTTAGAATTCATTGGCAAACAATTCTTCATCATGTTCCCTTATAATCATCAGTAAATCCTTCAATGTCTGTAATAATGCTGCTCATTCATTCTTCAAATTGGCCATTTAGGCCTATTCTTGATCGGTCCAGCCAGAGGTTTATCACTGTTGTCGGCCTTTGCAAAACTCACTGTTATATTTGTTTTATTATTTCTTTTATTTCCAACTTCACTGATTTCTGCTCTTCGTTTTGTGATTTCCACCTTTATTTGATTTGGATTTTATGTCTTTTCCTTATTCGACTTTCTCAAGGCAGAAGTTGTGATTCTTGATTGGAAAAGCTGCTTCCAATGTAAGCATTTTCCCTGTGAACACTGATCAAACTGCCTCCACATATTTTGTTCTCTTGATGATTTGCTTTCATCCAGTTCAAACTATGCCAAATTTATCCTTTAGAACAAACAACGGCAAAAACGTTTTTTTAAATTTTCTTCATGACTTTCTCTGAGGCGAAAAAGAATTTATTCCAAAGGAGTAAACAAAAGAGTTTCAAACAGAGCTTGACCTTGCCACCACACTTTTAAACTTCTTGCCTCCACAACAATGAAAAAATGAATGTATGTTGTTCAAAGACACCCAAGTTGTGGTAGTTGTCATGGCAGCCCAAGGAATCACTACAACACCCTGTAACCAGCATCCAGATTATTACACTCCATATTATCAGCACCTGAGATGCACCTTGGACATGGTTTCTTTCCAAGCATAACGTTGCACCATGGTAAAGACTAGTCATTTCCCATTACTATTCGTTTTAGGAATAAATCCATATGGCAGGAAATTTTGTCCTGATTTCTAATAGCATAGGTTAGACTTACCTGGTGTAGAACCTTATAAATAACTGGAACGTTATAGGAGGAGCGATTTTGTGTCTGGGTTTTATTTTGCTCAAACTTACGTTTGTGAAATTAATCCACAAAGACACGGACAGACACTTTAAATGAAAAGAAATACCATAAACACAGAGACACAAATAACAGGACATCGTAAATTGAAGTGAATCAAATAAACATTTTTTTTAATTGGTGAAGATTTTATTGGCATTTCAAACAGACTGATAACACGTTGCGCTGGTAACCAAGTGAGGAAGCAGGAATTCTTGAATGCTGCTGACTGCAGATAGAGATGTAGAGCATCTATTGTAAATTCAACGTCTATGCAAATTTCATGTGGACACATTTTGATATAAAAATGACACTGCTAGACATTTACCCTATGTATACACTCTATGGCAAGTAATACAGTATTAAGTGCTTTCATTCACACAATTCTAAAATTCTGGGACAAACCTAAACATCCATTGGAAATAAAACATTTATCAGTGTGACATTTGCAGAAATTTATACAAAGTAATGCAGCTACCTATGTACTGATATGGAACACACGCGTGGTACATTTTCAACAGAAACATAAAGGAACGTTACTGTCGTTTGTAGCCACATAACATTTTGTTTAGCAGACGGCCTGTGTATACTTGTACTTTACTAGAATACCTCTGGAATGCTATATAAACCAGTTACATGTGTGCCTCTGAGGTGGCAACTAGGTGAATACAGTACAAGATGAGTTGAGAGGATGTGTTCATCATTTAGGACCTCTTATACTGTGAACATTGCAAATGTATTCACTACCTATTTAAATCAAGATCTTTTAGTTATATTTTAAATGTAAAGTCTTACACTCAAACTTTTTTCACATTCTCTGATGGAATGGTTCTTGAAATTTCAAAAAAAAAGAAAAGAAGCCTCATTTCTGGATAGTTGATTTTACTATTTCTAAAACTTACTCTTTTATCCATGCTGAGGGATGTGTGAAAGATCATAATCCTTCATACGCCATGCATAGTTGACTAATTTGAGCGATTACCCTGTGTTTTTCCTTACAGCTGTTAAAGAATGAAAATAGTGAATATTTGATCACAGCAGTTCTTTAATTATCAGGGCCAGAGAACTCCTTTTCACAAATGTAATGGAAGAGTTTACTACAGTCAGCAGTATAAATTGTTGATGGTCTCATGTGTCCACATTTCACACGAGATAAACTCTGTCGGAAACTCCTGCACCAGAAAATAAATTCATTAGAAAGACATTTCTCAGGCAAAATTTATCACAAATTGAAAACATATGTGCAGTTATTTCAATGGCCTTACAAATGTTGAGAGAGTCATATAGCGTTAAGATTAGGAAGCGTAATTGTATCTACACCTAATGAAATGTTGCCAATGGACCACTGGAACTAGTGAAGAATTACAAAGGGTAGTGTAGACTGGGAGGTCTAGGGAGTTATACATATACACTTGAAATATGCTCCTAAGACTCCTGACACGTCTGAGAAGTGATCAAATAAAGAATGTGTATGAAGTGATACAATGCAATTACATATAAACATATTTCCAAGCGCCTATAATTCAGATTGATGTGCCCAGAGCAAGCATCTCCACTGCTAGCCTCACTTTGAGCAAAAAAGGTGCTGATTTGCACTTAAAATAGAGTGCACTTTTTCTCCACTGAGCCTAATGTCTTCCACACCAAACGAAGCATTAGACTTCGGTGAAATTGGGCCATGAGCCTAAGGTACCTGGATTTTAAATGTGAAGGCTGGGCTACACTGCCCAGAAAAAACATGTTTCTTAGTTTTAATTTTCACCCAAATCCTCAGGAATCTGATGGGAAGTAACCATTTCAAGAAATAAAATGGAGGTGTCCCCAACTTTTTACATTCAGCTGTTGTTTCAGTAGAACTTCTTTGTAGGGGGTTCCATTGCCCTCGCTGCCCCTTCATGTTTTTCCTTCTGTCTCTTGAAGCACTTTTCTCGGTGATGTTTTCTGGTTATCCTCTTGTCCCATATCTTAACATGAACTTAAACATGAGGGTGTCCGAGGGCTCAGCCTTTAGATTCCCGAGAATCAACCCAGCCTCGCACTTGTCACACAGTCTATTCACTGCTGCACACAACATTTGGATCCCAGGCACAGACCTCTCACCTGATCGTCATGATCATCTATCACAAGGCCCTTGCAACACCCCCGTACATACCTAAATGCTTCACAGTTTTACTACCATTGTATCTAAACCTGAATTCCAAATATGCCCTATTAACGTTAAAGGGAACTTCATTCTTACCACTTTTGGACCAAAACCTTGACACCATCCCTAATTTGTTCGTCTCACACACATCTGTGGAGCAAGTATAGAATCTGGCCACATGGCCATCTCAGCTCTACAGACTGTCCAGAGAGCGTCTCCAAAGCAGGAGCCAGCTTTTGTCCCTCCTCCGCTTAAAACCCTCTAATAGCTTCTCATGACCCTCATGAACCAATCCAAGGTCTTACATTTTTCTGATCCCCACATGCTCTCACCGTCATTCCCTCGCTGACCTACTTCTCTCCCACCTCGTTCCCCTTGCTCCAGCATCCCAGGCCCTCTTGCTATATCCTCAGGAATGCTAAGGACACTCCTACCTCTGAGTCTTGACCACAGCTATTGTTACTGCTGGGATGCATTTGTATCAGCTAACCCACATCCCTAGCTCATTCAAGATGCTGTGCGAACTTCATTTCTCAACGAGTCTGTCCTGACCACTCCACTGAAAGCAGTGAAATCTCTCCCTCTTTCCTTCATACACAAAAGGCACTTTGCACTGTAGCAAAAAGTAAGAGATTTCACATAACTCCATAGCATATATCACCCTCTAATGTGCCATGAAATTCACTTGGCACGTTGAGATTGTCATCGCTCATCACCAAGAGCTCCATCAAGCCTGCATTGGAATGTAGTATCCACAACGGCAGAACTGTAGCGTGTTTAATTCACCACTATAGCTTCAGCGGCTAGAAGGGTGCCTGGCACATTGTGGGCCATCAATAAACAGCCTGTTAAGTAGCCCATGTTTCCCATACCGTCCCCCATGTTAGCTAGATTTAGTTACAACGGATCACTTTTCTTCATTTTCTAAACTCATTTCGTAGACATCAACTGACAAACCTATGTGATTGATTATTGAAACATGGCTAGCAGAAATTCTTGTGGACATGTGTTAGACAATAACCTGTATGATATTAAACACCACATTAGAGCTGTAAGATTACTAAATGACTCCTTTGGAAAAAGCTCTTTGTTGTTGTTGTTCTCGAATGATACCAAGCAAACGGGACAAATTTCACATACAGAGGAGGCTGCCTTAGCCACTTTTCTCTCCTCATTATCTTTTTACCATTTCCTGCAACCATATCTGTGGACATGCTTGTACCATAGGACATACAAGATACAAAAGCAAAATGCCATTTCACTGCGTTTGGAAGGACCTTCCATTAAAGAACGTGGAATAAATCATGCTCTTTGGGTCTCGAGGTCTCAGATTTGCGTTCAGTTGCCTATCTAAGAAATGAAATCAAATGGAACGAAAGATATTCCCTAAGTCCTCAAGGATCTGTTCCTCTTCTTCACCAATAATCTACCAATCCGTTACTGAGCAGTAAAGGGAGAAAGGCCATGAAATGAAAACTTACAGCTGCTGAGATAGGGGTGAGCCATCCAGCCATTTCCACTGATACCCGCTTTCTTGAACTCTACTTAATCCAATCCAATGATTGTATTTTATTTTTGATTGAATAAGGACCTGTGAAAAAATTGGAATTATTAGTATTATTCATAGCGTCAGTGAAAACATCTTACCCACAGAGGACTCATAAATAAAACACTGAGCACTTTTATCTTCAAACACTTTTTATGATAAATGGAACAGGCAGGCTCATTTCTCCATGGGGTAGAGAAGACACAGGAATGGAAATGCTTCAGTGAAGGACTCACTCAAGTCTTTGTGACTGGATCCAAGATATCAGCAAAGGGGCAGGATGGACTTAGAAAAAAACAAGTCTCCGTATATGATAAAGTAGGGCGATAAATGTGATTGCACTAAATCAGGAACTTCTCCTCTTCATAAGACGCCTTACAGCATGTGAAAAGACAAGCCTCAAGTCTGGAGATATATGCAATAATTTACTGAACAAATACGTATTTCTAGAAATAAACAAGGAAAAAAAATTATCCAATAAGAAAAAAAATGGACAACAAATGAGAACATATTTCAAATAAATGGGGAGTATAGCCAAGAAATAGAGAGAGAGATGCCAAGCTCACTAGAGATCAGGAAAATTCAAATCAAAGCCACCAGGATATATTTTACTAGTATTTAATTGGCAGAAATTAAAAATAACAGCACCAACTTTGTGGGATGGTAGATATCAAATCCATCTTTCAAAATGTTGCTAAAATCATATTGAAATGTAATTTTAAATTATCACATGAAAATGGACCTTTAGGAACCCTGTCCCCAATGATTTCACTCCTACGATGAGTTGTGGTCAAGAGAAGTGAGGACACACAAGACAGTTTTGCACTGAGACACGTCTAAGAATGATTCATGAAGGACTGTTCCTAACCACAAAAGGTGGAAACAACACAAACTTCCATCTTGTAGAAATTCTTAGCCACACTGGGGAATATTATACAACAGTGAAAATGAAGAGACTATAGCTACAAGCGGTCAAACACTGTATCCCATTAATTTGCTCTACACACCTCAGGAAATAAAACTTCCTTGAGAATTTTCCTTCTGTAGGCAGTGGATATCATACAGTCTGTGTTAACAGTGTGGGCACTGAATAATGCATGCAGTGTCTAAAATATCTCTACCATAAAAATTCTGTAAGTTCTTTGTAATCATTATTCCACTTGGCATATTGAATGGAAAGTAACAAATTAATGTCCTTGGCTATAAGCAATATAATTGAATCTCTCTCAGTCTCTCTCTCTCTCTCAAACACAAATGTACCCAAAAATACACACATGCATCAATATTTCTTCACAGTAATTACATTGTATCAGACAAATTTGAAGACAAAGACAAAATTGAATGCCTAAGGAAAACGGATGGGAATTATAGAAGTGTGGCAAAAATACATGTTATCATTTCTAAGTCTCTGAATAAACAGGAATGTTAAATGTCCCTTGATTCTTTCACTCACATAATTTTGCTAGATCGTAGGGGTATGCATAGGTATCAAACCCAATTTCAGTTTGCAGTATCAATGGACTTAAGCCCCACTGTCATTACACTCCTGGGCTTGGTAAAGCAGCAAAACATGGCAAATCCTAAACCAGCAGTGTCAGAGTAATGCTGTTCTGTAGCAAAGTCGATCTCCGGTTCAGAGAGTGTACCAGCAGCCCAGTTCAGATACAGAGAGCCAAGCCCTCATCAAATGAGATGCTAGACTACGAAACTCAGATTTTGCTCTAAACAATGGCAAAAGTCTCAGGAAATTTCAAAGGCTCTAGATAGTTCCTGGAAAAACAGCGATAACAAGTATAAGAAGTTTCATTGAAATTCTGAAGTCCAGAAACTTCAATGGCAGGACTGAAACTGAAGAAAACTGAATTGGAAATGACAGGGGAAATACGGATTAAAAATAAACTTAATTTGTGAAAGAAGAAAACTCCAGCCATTTGAGTTGATTCATAACAGCTGAGGTTGAAATTAATCAAGGTACTTATTAGGTCCTGGATTATTAGGTCCTAGATTATTAGGTCCTGGATTATTAGGTCCTGGATTTTTAAAATTTGTTTGAACCAATGTGCTAATGTGTACTTCATTTGTTTCTCATACTTATGAGTGAATCATTCATATTCAATACATTATTTTAATAAGAATTTTATAAACAAGAAACACAAACTTTGTTTGTTTGTTTGTTTGTTTGTTTTAGGTAAGCTTTACATGCAACATGGGATTGAACTCACAGATCAAGAGGCACATGGCCCACCAACTGGGCCAACCACAGCCCCTGAGTATTGGCCTGGTTTGGGTTTTATTTTGTTTTCTTTTTTGAAAACATAGGGCTTTTAATTCATCCTGCACAAGACACTAATAGAAATATCACTGATAGAACTAGATAGTGTAACTAGAACTCAGTGCCTACATGGAATATTTATGGAATCATTAGAAGGAACCCCACAGAATCCATTCTACTGACTTTATATTGCCAAACATTAAAAGTAATGGCAAATGTGATCTACATTTTCTCTTCTAGAAAAGAGATGTTTTCTCTGTCATTCTGGATTATAAGCAAAAGAAAAAAATCATTTCCAAAGAATCATTCCAGGGTCCCTGGGTGACTCCGTCGGTTGAGTGTCTGACTTTAGCTCAGGTCATGATCACACGGTATGTGAGTTAGAACCCTGCGTCAGGCTCTGTGCTGACAGGTAAAAGCCTGGAGCCTGCTTAAGATTCTGTCTTCCTCTCTCTCTACCCATATCCCACTCGCACTCTGTCTCTCTCTGTCTCTTACAAAGTGAATAAATGTTAAAAAAAATAATTAAAAAAAAAAGAATCATTCTAGCTACATTCAACCTCTTCATTTTTCAACCTCTTTTCCCATGGCCATGAAGGGAGAGACTCATCTTTCCTTTGAAGTTGAATCCCTCCAATATACTGATGAAGGAACAAAAGAACTCAGTACAATGAGAAAGTATCTCTTTAGAAGGCTCATACCCTTGAAGCAGTTGTTCTTTTGCCCTGTATTAGCCCTGAGAAGATAATGCTGAGCCTTTTGAAGCGTACTAAGTGTCAAGATGCAATATATACAATACTAAAGACTGATAATCATTCCATGGCATGCCCAGAATGGCTGTTCTTCTTGATTTAAATCAATGGTTCTTCTTGGTCACTGTTACACCTGTGTCTCTTCCACAGAGAAATCTGCACCAGTTAACAAAGTGCTTCAAAACAACATGCCAAATAATATTGGAGGAAAGTCGAAACAATTATCTGAACTCCAGACATGCATTGCATACTCAAAGCATTTACTCAGGTTTAGGAAAGTAGACATACTTGCTCCTCTTTAGTCTCAATCTTCAGGAGACTAGACTGCAGATCTTGGCATGACACCATGCTCCTCTCCCAAGTTTTCTCCTCTTTTGAAAAGTGGTAACAGCTTTTTCCACGGCAGTACCATTTTCCTTGAAATGTGTCATCTTCTTCATTCCATGCTCATGGATTGGAAAACAAACATTGTTAAAATGCTGACACTACCCAAAGCAATCTACACATTCGATGCAATTTCTATCAAAATAACACCAGCATTCTTCACAGAGCTAGAACAAACCCAAAATTTGTACGGAACCACAGAAGACACTGAATAGCCAAAGGAATGTTAAAAAAGAAAACCAAAGCTGGACACATCACAATCCTGGATCAAGCTGTTTTACAAAGCTGTTTTCACCAAAACAGTATGTTACTGGCACAAAAGTAGACACACAGATCAATGGAACAGAACGGAGAACCCAGAAATGGACCCACAAATGTACGGCCAGCTAATCTTTGACCAAGCAGGAAACAATATCCAATGGAAAGAAGACAGTCTCTTCAGCAAATGGTGTTGGGAAAACTGGACAGCAACATGTAGAATGAACCTGGACCACATTCTTACATCATACACAAAAACAACTCAAAATGGATGACAGACCTAAATGTCAAAACCGTCAAAATCCTAGAGTAGAAAACAGGCAACAACCTCTTTGACCTCACCTGCAAGACCTTCTTACTCGACATGTCTCAAGGGGCAAGGGAAACAAAAGCAAAAAGGAACTATTGGGACCTCATCAAGATAAAAAGCTTCTGCACCACGAAGGAAACAATCAGCAAAACTAAAAGGCAATGGACGGAATGGAAGAAAATATTTGCAAGTGAAATATCAGACAAAGGATTAGTATCCAAAATCTATAAAGAACTTATGGAACTCAACACTCAAAAGGCAAATAATCAGTGAAGAAATGGGCCAAAGACATGAACTTTTCCAAAGAAGACATCCAGACGGCCTACAGACACATGAAAAGATGCTCCACATCACTCATCATCAGGGAAATACAAATCAAAACCACAATGAGATCCTACCTCACACCTGCCAGAATGGCTAAAATGAACAATTTGGGCAAGAACAGATGTTGGCAAGGATGTGGAAAAAGGGGAATGTTTTTGCACTGCTGGTGGGGATGCAAGAGGGGCAGTCACTCTGGAAAACAGCATGGCTGTTTCTCAAAAAATGAAACATAGAGCTACCCTATAATTAGAAACAATAATGGCACTACTAGGCATTTGGCCAAAGGACACACAAATGCTAATTTGAAGTGTCACCTGCACCCCAATGTTTATTGCACCAGTATCAATAATACCTAAATCATGGAAAGAGCCCAATGGCCATTACTGATGAATGGGTAAAGACGGTATATTCTACAATGGAATATCACTCAGCCATCAAAAGGAATGAACTCTTGCATTTGCAACAATGTGGGTGCAAGTAGAGTGTATTGTGGTAAGCAAAATCAGTCAGTCAGAGAAAGAGAAATATAAGATTTCACTCATATGTGGAATTTAAGAAACAAAATAGATAAACATAGGGGAAGATAAGGAAAAATAAGCTAAAAAAATAAAGGGAGGCAAACCATAAGAGGCAAACCAGAAGAGACTCCTCAATACAGAGAACAAACTGAGGGTTGCTGGAGGGCTGTTGGGTGAGGGGAGGGCCAAATGGGTGATGGGCATTAAGGAAGGCATTGTTGGGATGAGCACTAGGTGTTGTATATAAGTGACAATTTCCTAAATTCTACTCCTGAATGAATTACCAGACTATATGTTAACCAGCTGGGATTTAATAATATTTTTTTGAAAAAGTAATGCGTCATGGTCTTTATCTTGAAACCAAAGCCACATGATCCTCAACCACAAGACCGCTTAGATACCTATGCTTTCCTTATGTGTGTATATATATATATATAAATATATATATATATATATATATATATACATACATGTATGCATACATCTCTCTTACATCAGACTGAAAGACTAAAAAATAGGTGCTTTTCCTATATCCCAAAAGCCTCATGTTGAGAATAGCTTTGGGGTCAAATTGTGGAGCCAGAGACTGACAGACGTCAGACCATCGTTAAGATGACACTGAGAAATCTTGACTTCCCAAGTACAGATAATCTGCTAAAATAGGAAGCAGTTCTCCCTTCGGGACAAATCAACCTAAGTGAATGTAAGAGGATGGTATTAATTCCAAGAGATCTAAACTGGAGAAAATTCATCCACAAGCAGAAATCACTCAATCAAATTAACATGACTTTGTGCAAGTCAAGAATTCAGTTAGCTAGAAGAAAGAAAATGGATTTCATTTTAAAAAGTGAGAAAAATTAAAGGACTTGACAAAATACAATGTAAAGTTTTAAAATGATACATTAAAATGGAACAGAATGAGATAATTCCATGGAGGAAAAAAACTGTAAACTATCAGTATAATCATTCAGTACATACCTGTAGTGGGTAGTAAAATTAAGTGATCTTCAACTTCTGCTAAGGAAGCATTCTTGTCTTCTGGTGCTTTCATATCTTGCCTGATTTCTCCAGAAAACCTGTGAAAAACTTCAATTCATTTTATAAAATTAAGGTCTTGAATGCTTGCAATAGATCATTTTATTATAATCACTTACTCTAATTCTAAATGGCACAGTGAGTGGCGCTGGCTAAATGAATGTATGATCAGAGAAAATGCCAGGTTACAATATGTCGAAGTGTCAGAACATAAAACAGATTTTTAAATAAAATGATAACTTGCTATACATTATTTTGGACGTACGTGAGAGAGGAATCAACTTCTATAAAAGAGAAATGTAAACAGGAAATGAAATATACTTTTAGTTTCTATGCCACCTACTCTTCAAATAATGATTACAAAGTTGGTGAAATGAAGTAGCCAGTATTTTATTTAGCATGTAGTATTTGCACAGGAAGCTAAACACCAGGGATTTGACTCTCCTCTAGTACAAGCTTATAATTAATTCACTGAATATACATAGAGGAAGAGCACACATGGCGACTTCTAATATGCAAAAAGTAAGTGAAAAATCTCTGAGCAAATTGGCAGTATCTTCTCCAAACTCACAAATAATAAAGTGTAAAATCACGCAGTATATGGCTCTTTAAGTGTACAAACACGAAAAGAAAGATCCCTTAAGGATTTGTTAGGCAGCTAGGAATCGTCATTTCCAGCTCTCTACCACCCATCACTGAACCAAATGCAATGTCCACTTGTAAAACTCCAACATCAATTGCACAGTCTCCTGATGTACTCCATTGCAATAAATATAACTACTGCTCAACTCAGTCATCCATTCCAGTGTTCCTATACTGGATCTGAATTGAAAAGACACTTTAAGGGGCCCCGGGATGGCTCAAGTGGTTAAGCGTCTGACCTGGGCTCAAGTCATGATCTCACAGTTCATGAGCTGGACCCGCGTCTGGCTCACTGTTATTGGCACAGAGGCCACTTCGGATCCTCTGTCCCCCTCTCCCTGGGTCCACCCCCCACCCCTCCTGTGCTCTCTCTATCTCTTTCTCTCTGTTTTTTTTTTTTTTTTAATTTTTTTTCAACGTTTATTTATTTTTGGGACAGAGAGAGACAGAGCATGAACGGGGGAGGGCAGAGAGAGAGGGAGACACAGAATCGGAAACAGGCTCCAGGCTCTGAGCCATCAGCCCAGAGCCTGACGCGGGGCTTGAACTCACGAACCGCGAGATCGTGACCCGGCTGAAGTCGGACGCATAACCGACTGCGCCACCCAGGCACCCCAAGAATTCAATTAGCTAGAAGAAAGAAAATGGATTTCATTTTAAAAAGTGAGAAAAATTAAAGGACTTGATAAAATACAATGTAAAGTTTTAAAATGATACATTAAAATGGAACAGAATGAGATAATTCCATGGAGGAAAAAAACTGTAAACTATCAGTATAATCATTCAGTACATACCTGTAGTGGGTAGTAAAATTAAGTGATCTTCAACTTCTGCTAAGGAAGCATTCTTGTCTTCTGGTGCTTTCATATCTTGCCTGATTTCTCCAGAAAACCTGTGAAAAACTTCAATTCATTTTATAAAATTAAGGTCTTGAATGCTTGCAATAGATCATTTTATTATAATCACTTACTCTAATTCTAAATGGCACAGTGAGTGGCGCTGGCTAAATGAAAGTACGATCAGAGAAAATGCCAGGTTACAATATGTCGAAGTGTCAGAACATAAAACAGATTTTTAAATAAAATGATAACTTGCTATACATTATTTTGGACGTACGTGAGAGAGGAATCAACTTCTATAAAAGAGAAATGTAAACAGGAAATGAAATATACTTTTAGTTTCTATGCCACCTACTCTTCAAATAATGATTACAAAGTTGGTGAAATGAAGTAGCCAGTATTTTATTTAGCATGTAGTATTTGCACAGGAAGCTAAACACCAGGGATTTGACTCTCCTCTAGTACAAGCTTATAATTAATTCACTGAATATACATAGAGGAAGAGCACACATGGCGACTTCTAATATGCAAAAAGTAAGTGAAAAATCTCTGAGCAAATTGGCAGTATCTTCTCCAAACTCACAAATAATAAAGTGTAAAATCACGCAGTATATGGCTCTTTAAGTGTACAAACACGAAAAGAAAGATCCCTTAAGGATTTGTTAGGCAGCTAGGAATCGTCATTTCCAGCTCTCTACCACCCATCACTGAACCAAATGCAATGTCCACTTGTAAAACTCCAACATCAATTGCACAGTCCCCTATGTACTCCATTGCAATAAATATAACTACTGCTCAACTCAGTCATCCATTCCAGTGTTCCTATACTGGATCTGAATTGAAAAGACACCTTAAGGGGCCTCGGGATGGCTCAGGTGGTTAAGCGTCTGACCTGGGCTCAAGTCATGATCTCACAGTTCATGAGCTGGACCCGCGTCTGGCTCACTGTTATTGGCACAGAGGCCACTTCGGATCCTCTGTCCCCCTCTCCCTGGGTCCACCCCCCACCCCTCCTGTGCTCTCTCTATCTCTTTCTCTCAACCATAAATAAAAACCATTTAAAAAACCACCCACATTAAGACCTCCTGTACCTAAATACTACTATTTCTTGGCACCAATCAATTCCCTTGTCCTTTCCTTTTTGTCCATCCAAGGACACGTAGTACAGAACCAATTTGGGCAGGACCTCCAAGAAGCTTGCAGCATAGTCTTTATGCACATCTAAAAATAGCAAGCTTCACTGGGGCTCTTGGCTAACACTCATTGAGCAAGCCACTCGATCTCAGGGTCGTGAGGTCAGGCCCAAGTTGGGTGGCGAGCCTCCTTGAAAATTTAAAAAAAAATTTTTTTTAATGTATAAAATAGCCAATTTTGGAGCACACTTGTCATTCACCATCTCATCTCCCCTCAAGGTTCTGAAACTCAAGTGACAACAAAAGATCACAAAATTGTACACACACAAACTAATGCTGACCAACGCTTAGATTTTCTTCAACATTTCCCCTCTCATTACAACACAGTATAGTTCTTGAATCACACTCTTTTCTCAATTCAACAGCTATTTCAAGTATTTGTACTTTGCCTAAATTATCTGGAGCACCTCCTTGACTCTCCCTCTCAGAACATGGCCTCATCTGCTCCTTCGCATGGAAACCGTCACCAGCATGGATACATTCTCCTCACCTTCCTGCACCTCCTCCTATAGATACACAGGAATCTCTCACTCTACCCCAGAAAAAAATGTGCTTTGCATTGAACAGGTGTGAAACTCTCACCCCTGCTCTGGATTTCATCCTGTATCGAATCTTTGGTGATCTTGATCTCCTACTGTCAATTTCTCTCTTGAACCCTCCACAGTTTCCTTCTCATGGTTCCCTTCTCTTGCATATGATCATCTCAAGTCAGCTTTCCCACAAAGTTCCTGTCCTCCTTTTTCATATTTTTTTGTAACAGAGTTCTTTTCTTTACTCTCAGATTGGGTGCTAACATAAGATTGTTCACATTCCTGCATTCATGAGACACTTACCACATTGCTCTCAGAACTGATTTTTCTTCCTTAGTTAGCAAGTTGTTAGCTACCCCAAATTGTCGCCAGGACCTTAAGCATTACATTTATTTACTTTGATAGTTATTTCATCTCATCTCCTTACTTCTCTCACATGCTGTAACTAATGCACATTTCAATTACTCCCTTCATATATTTTATATATAGTGTTATTGCCTCTTTGTGTATTTCCTGAAATATTACTATTTATTGTATCTGTTTTGCACTGTTTCATCTTATAAAAATGTATCGTGACATGCACAAACTTTTGTGATCTTGCTTTGTTTTTCCATTTCACATGCTCTTGCTAAAATTCATGCATATTGTTGGATACCATTGTCGTTGTTTTGACTGTCACATAAATTCCATTGACAAATCAGTTGCAGAGATCTCATTTACTCTCCCATTAATGATCATTTCAGTAGTTGTGAGATGTTCGACATTGTGAATGGCACTGCTACAAACTGTTCTGTAGAAGTTCATTTCTGTGTATGTGCAAGTATATCGAGTGTATATACACTTAGGGTGAGAATTACTGAATCATGTTGAGCTGTAGAAGACAGTACCAAACTCACTAAGTGTTTGTATCCAGTTATACTGCCTTTAACAACACTCAAGATCATAGAGATCCACATACTTTCAAGGCTTGGTAAATGTTTTGCTTAGCCACAATTACAATAAATACTTTTCTGTATTCACTGATCTCTGAATTCACTGATCTGTATTCACTGTATTCTCTGTCTCTGCTTCCTAATGTTTGAATGAATTTTAGCCATTACAGTCAGGCTTTGACCATACCCACTATCCCACTGGAGCTACTCTAGAAAATATCCTTTTGGCCTCTCTCTTGCCAAATTTAATAAGCATATCTCTAGCCATTATAATACCTGATCCTCCAGTACTAGTTGGAGCCTTTGACTACCTTTGCCTTCTCTCCATGATACCATAATGTTTTGGACTCCCACCTACTTGTTTAACCAAGAATCATGGTTTTTCAGTTTTTACTCATCTTTGACCTCCATCCAAATGTTGATTTATCCTAAGAATCCTCCACCTCACCCTTGTTCTTGTAGCCTAATCTACTCTCCCTGGTTTCACAAGGTAGAGCATGGTCCAGCTTCTGCTTTCCTCTATGATATCTTCCAGGATCTTTCATCCAGGTATCTTCCTTGATCTCCAGACTTTTAATACCACCGTGTACGTGCTGATGGTCTGTGTCTGCTGTTAAAACCCACTCTAACAGACAAGACCAATCGCATTCTTTCTGGTCACCTCCACTGATATATCCAAGCACCTCACTCCTTACCGTTATTAGCACACCTACGCAAACACCAAACCATACTTAGTGTTCTTCTTGTGTTCTCTGTAATATTTAGTATTATTTAGTAATATTTAGTAATATTTAATTTTAGTAATTAAAATTTAGTAATATTTAATATTTGGAAGACATTCACCAAGGTGTGTAAGCCTCATGTCAAATGGTATCACTGATTCAATTGTCTCCCTCACGCACTCGTATTCTAGCAATTCTTCTTATTAAAGATTTCTCATAAATGGTGCCTACCCTTCATTACTTCTTCATAACACTAATTCAGTCATTCTAACTAACACTGATTCCTGAAACATCCTGTTATCTTTCCCTTCCACCCACTTGCCGGATGTTGAGATTGACCTTTCCCAAATCCCTATCGCCTCATGGGACAGGAGTCATGTTTTTCCCTCACATAAAACCTTTCAGTGGTTTCTTTTGTTTTTAGCACAGATCTAAAATTTCTTAAGACATTAAAATTATCAAAAGATGCATACCTAGGGAAACCTATTTATAGCTACTTCTTAATTCTGCTAAAGCATCCATTTCTTTGGTTCTTGTTTTCTATGCCTGGATAAGTAGTCTCTCTACCCCAAGCTTCCTGATTAAGTCCTACCTATCCTTTACATCATATCAATTATTATCTCCTGGAGGAAAGTTTTCTGGCCCTCAGCATGAAATATTCTATTCAGCTGATATCTTGAAGCCATTACCCCAGCACTAATAATATTTTATTTTAAAACCTGCTTTGTTTACAGGGCACCTGGGAGGCTGTCAGCCGAGTGTCTGACTTTGGCTCAGGTGTTGATCTTAGGGTTCATGATTTCCAGCTGCTCATCAGGCTCCCTGCTGTCAGCACAGAGCCCACTTAGGATCTTCTGCCTTCCTCTCTTTCTGCCCCCGACCCCAGCTCATGCTCTCTCTCTCTGTCTCTCTCTCTCTCTCTCTCAAAAATAACTGAGACATTAAAAATAAATAGGAGTGCCTGGGTGGCTCAATCAGTTAAACATCTGACTTCTGCTCAGGTCACGATCTCACGGTTGATGAGTTTGAGCTCAGCACCAGGCTCTGCATCTGTGGTGAGGAGACTACTTGGAATTCTCTCTCCCTCTCTCTCTGCCCCTTCCATTTGCATACCCTCTCTCTCTCTCTCAAAAGGAAACAAACAGGGCGCCTGGGTGGCGCAGTCGGTTAAGCGTCCGACTTCAGCCAGGTCACGATCTTGCGGTCCGTGAGTTCGAGCCCCGCGTCAGGCTCTGGGCTGATGGCTCAGAACCTGGAGCCTGTTTCCGATTCTGTGTCTCTCTCTCTCTCTGCCCCTCCCCCGTTCATGCTCTGTCTCTCTCTGTCGCAAAAAATAAATAAACGTTGAAAAAAAAATTTAAAAAAAAAAAAAAAAAAAAAAAAAAAAAAAAAAGGAAACAAACAAACCTCATCTTGAAAAAAGAATAACTTTGATTTTGAAAAAAATCCCCTTTATACTAAGCTCATTACGTGCTGACTGTTTACAATTCCTGTGTCTTTAGTATCTATTATACATAATCCCTGACCCAGAGAAGATACTCAAAATTGTTGTGGAATTAATGAACCAAAGGATTAAAAATTCACAAAGAAGATATTAAAAACAAGTGTTTTCTATACATTTTTAACAATCGATGTGAAAAATATAAAAAGTGATATAAAAATAGGTCAACCTTATATTCTTCTGTGATTTAAGCAGTGTTGCAGTATGATAAGGAGGAAAATACTCAAAGAAAGATTTTCCCAATTCTCTGGTCATATGGAAAACTTCCTCCTTCACAAAATATAAAGATGAATATATATGTAAACCTCACTGTACATTTCAGCAAAATTTTGTGCCATCACAGCCACGACATACACTATTTCGTGTGGTATAAAAGCTAAGTGATGGCAAAATAGCAAAATCATCGTCATCGATATTATAAACACCATCATGATTACTAACATTTCTATAGGACTCTATATTTACAAAGGCTAAGCAGAAGTTCAGTTATGGTATCTCATTTTTCACGCTGCTCCTTGTTCTCTTAAAAAAAAAAATGTGTGTGCCCGATACTCACGCATATATCTTAAGCCTGTGCTTGCCAGCAGGAGGAAAATACATGTAACTCCCAGGGTTAATACAACCTTACGCCGTGGAAATTCTGTACAGATTCAGAAAGCAAAATATATAGTAAGCATTGAGCTTAGGAACCCCCTCAGAGTTGGAACAAAATGGAATTCATTCTGGAATTGGAAATGAATATCCCTTTTTACTGTGATTACAAATATCCTTGAATTTTACATTTACATATACCCCTTGATCTATGAAGCACCGGACAAATAACTTCAAATATACAGAACCCAATTATCATGATTTCACTTCTTCTTACTTGAAATCATATTTTCACAAAATAAGAAAGCAAACAAAAAACTTTACCTCTCCTTTCATCCTTTGAACATCTTTCATCCATCTGTCTCCTTGAAAGGGGTGATATCAGATTCATACACGTCGCTCTCTACTCGCTCATTTTTGAGGACTGTAGGCAAAGAACACAGTTCGAATCCTGTGCAATGTGGCCTGAGGCATTAAAATGGCAATGTTTATCATTACATAACAGAGACAGCTAAATGAATGAGAAGCATGATCATCTGAAATAAACAGGTTAAAGCAAGTATCTGGGAATATTAGGGAAATTTTTTTTTCATCTTTGTAATGCCTTACAACAGAGATTCTACACAATTAAATAATGGTCCATGACCATTTATGGGCTTGTTATGTTAAGCATTCAGTTCTTTCAAAATCATTGAATTCATGGCCAAAATTTAATAATCGATATATTCCATACTCACCTAAACCTCTAGGCTTATATCACCTTTTGAAAATTATGTTTGATCACTTAGTGCCTGTGTTATGCCCAAATGGCAATTATATTGACACCAAATAGAGTTAGCCCTTCTTACTAAGGACACACACACACCAATTTGACCAACAATGCACCTGCCACATAGCTTATGTCAGACCCCGCTCATTCATTCATATTATCCCTTGAACTTTAGAGTCAGTGGATCATGACTCCTTTTTCAAGTATGAGGAAAATATGAAAATCATGAGATTCAAGGAAAGGGAGTTTAGGAAGTAACATTAAATGAGGGTGGTGATTGGTTTCTTTTCTGTTTGTGGATGAAGAAAACTGAGCCTCAAGGAATATATATAGTATTCCCAATGTCAGACTGTAAATGATACTCTTTAGTTAAAATAAACTTATATTATAAATATATATAAATAAACATGCATAAAATATGTTAAATGATAGTCTAGTTCACGTAAATATATGTCAAAATATTAAGTTATATTTAAATGGGAAATATAAATATATACTTAGTTCAAGTATAGATGTCATAAAAATAGCTTATTTATATGTATCCAAAAATATGATCCTTCACCTACACTTGGCTTATAGAAATAATATTTCCACAAAAAATACATAATAATCTCTCTCCCCTAGAAATAAAATACACAGTGATTAAAGAGGAGAAGACATTTTCCCCAAAAGAATATTTTTGGTAAGTGTAGAAAGAATCAGATAACTGGTTTTCCTCAATAGATATGGATTTTGGATTTTTAAAAGATCTTAATACCTCACGATTTAATTACATTATACTGTTGGGAAACTTGAACAATCATCAAATAATGATAAAATGTATATACACACTGTCATTTGTTTTTCAACAAATATTCTCTCTACAAAAGTGCCAAATTATAAATCTTGTCTTAAGGCCGTGTATTCCTAGCTAACTGGTTTTTGTTTAGTGGTATTTTAATTGAGTATCTGTATAACAAAATAATAAGAAATTAAACTTGGAAATATAAAGATGGATTTATTTTGCTAGAAAAATACTCCTATTGTCAAAGCTTCAAACTTTTGTATTACACTTAACTAAAAGAAGAGAGAATTCAACGTTTGGATAGTTCATTGCTAACCAGTTAGGTAGCACCCATAGAGATAAGAGGGGAAAAATCACAGATTTATGCTGTCTAAAAAAGAATCACATACTCCTTAAAACACCTCAGGATTAAAAAAAAATCATATTCTGCATCAGAAATATTCTGATCCACTCCTTTCCTCATTTGCAGAATAAAGTTAACGTTCGATATGGATTAACACGGATCCAGGAGTCAGTTCTTGGGGCAACAATGCAAAGCCCTCCCAACTTTGTCCACAGCTTTCCCATAGCAAATGCTACTTTATCCCTCTCTGCTGGACAATGTGACAGCACAGGCACAGGTCACCCAACCTCGCTGGCTGCAATACCTCATCGTACCTGGGATTTCACAGCCGGAAAAGAGCTTGGTCAGGATCACAGCTACGATGATGTGCTGGCTCTGCGGGCCTTTCACCTCTGCCCTGACCCCAGAAGGTACTAGTTGACGTGCTTGACTGACTCTCAGAGAGACCGTGTCAGGAGAAAGATAGCGATGGCCATGTGACATTAGATACTCCCCCGCAGGGTTTCCACTGGCCTCAGGGTCTCCTTTACTCCTGCACTCTGTGTCAGACAGGAGTCCTAGAGACCTCAAATGCTGAAGTTTGCAGACATTCTGTGGATCGGTATAAACCTGAGATTCAGCAGCTACCTTGAAGCATAAAAAACAAAAAGGCATTGTCAAAATCTCATGAGGTTAGGAAATGCTTAACAATAAATGTAAGAATGTATAAAAATAAAAAGGGAAATATCCACATTCAACTTGACATGATTCTTACTTTTTCTTTTTATAGAAGGAAGTTAAGTTACCAATAGCTTTATTTTTACTATTTATATGTATAAATATAAAATGTTGGCAAATTTTGGACTATTTTTAACAAACATCCTAAGGATAGCCATATTGCTTAAGATGTTACAGAAAATCTAAATACATAAAAATTGAGAAAACTGATTGGAATAATAGCACATTTCTACTTATTTCTTGTGTCCTCTTTAAACTGCCCGAAGAAACAGAGTCTTTACATAATAAAAATTAGGACAGAAAGAAAGAGACATGTTTAAAACACTAAATAGGTTTGACTGTGCTCCTTTTAAAGCATTAAAGTTAAATTCATCTATTCAACCTCTTGTAGCAAAAACTATCAAAGCATTTTTAAGACTATATTTTGTATTTAATTCAATGAGCAGCTCTATGCCCTATTTAACCCTACAAGTAAATACTAGGAAGGAACAAAACAAGTTGTGTTTTTTTTTTCATATCAACCACATTGATCTGTCCATCTGAAGGGCCCCAATGATGAGATGCTTCAAAACCCTTCTTAGAAATGTGCAGTAATAACAACAAATCCACCTCGATGCCAGCCACACCAGGGGAAGTCCTTTCAAAAGCACTTTCTCCTGGTTGGAGCTCCCTTTTCCATCACTCCCAAACCACAACTGCCTCATCCTCTTGTAAATACTGGTGGGAACTCATGTGAAGTCTCTAGCTTTCTTTTTTTCTGGTTTGCCTTTAGCTCACGGTGTTTCTTTTTAAGATCTAGCTCATTGCTTTCAGGAAGTAGGTTTCTGACACGAATAGAGATGATAAAGAAAGCATCTAAAATTTCCCATGCGACAGGGCTCTCTCTTAAAGGCAAACACGGTTTTCAAGCATGCCTATGGACTGTGATCTGCCAGGCCCCGGGGTGTAACTCCTCTGCATGGCAGCCAGACATCTCTATCTATGGCTTATGTCAAATTCCCCAGTGCCAAACGACGTCATTTAACAGAAATGTATTTCATCGTTTCTTTTGCTACCAACTATTATATACCTCACTGGCTAGGAATGATTAAGCCCGCACATGGACTTTGGACGTGTATTTTAGAGGGTGAAGAGTATGACCTCTAAACTCTCAGGGCAGCGCTGTCTTCCGGGTTGTGAGGTGATAAGACACACTGCACTTTATACTTGCGTGCTTCCAAAGCAGCAGCTGAGTGAAGTGACTGACTTTGGAAGTCCCATGCTCTTCAGCAGCATCCAGCAGACCTTCTATGCAAATGAGTCTGCTGGGAGATGGGGCTTCAGGATCAGAATCTATTAGGTGGTATTGAAAAACAGGTGTGTATGTCAGGAACCAAGCAGAAAATGGACTCTAAAAGTTAGCCCAGGTCCCAGGAATGTGTTGCCTCTAATCTTTTACCAAGCTGTTGTTTGTTTGTTTGTTTAATATTAACAAATCATCTGATACATATCTATGCGTACAAATTTGGAACAAACCACCAATGAAAAGCAATTATTAGCAATTTCATTCTTGGGGCTCTTTAAATAAGATGCCGGCTTTATCATACCTAAAATAGAATAGGTTCCAGAAAACCTTTCAAACTATATAGCGTTAAATATTTTATCAATAGTATTTACAGAAGTAAAAAGATAGAGTATTATGGCTAGAATATACGCATATTATGATAGTTTTATGATTCACTTGTTAAATTTTCTATTTTGAGGAATGAGGCTACTTTTAATTAGTTTATGATAAAAACGTTATCCCCAAAGACCTCTGTGTCTTTAAAACACCCACACACTTTTTCACCCCAACATCAATGTATTTTTAGTGCTTCTTAAAATGATTCTTATACCTCTTTTCTACTTTGACTTTTATTTTTCCTGTAAGGTTTCACTGAAACATCACTCATGCACACTGTCTTTACATTCACCAAGCCTTGCCTGCATCAAAGAAAAGCGCATACAATAATGACATCGAGCAAAAAAGCATACGGTGGTGGAAACCATGATTTAACCCCAAGATGAAATAATAAGTAAGTAAAGTGAGAGGGAGAGAGAGAGAAGGGATGATGATAACATAAGTCAAGAGAACAAGCAGTGTGGTAGCAGAATCTAACTAAATTCATGTGAACTTTATAACAAAGCAGGCAGACTGCATAAAATTTTGAAATAATATTCCAAGAGCAAAGGTGCAAGAGGAAATAGGTTTTCATTTGTATTTTTCATATTATGTTTTTCTTATGTACTATTCTCACTTATTTCTTCTTGTCTACTAAAATAGGAAAAAGGCAAGAGGGTATGAAGAAATCATGACTCCAGAATTCTTGGCAATGTTACAATTACAAGGCAAAAAATTGGGACAAGTGATGTACTTTGAAAATAAATAGGAGCTTGTGCAAAAAGAAATGAAAGGCATGAATGGAGACAGTTTGCTTTATGTCTGAACTTAGAGTCTTTCCATGTGTAATTCTTTGTCAATAACACACATTGGTGCATTACATCTCAAATTATTTGGGAGCACTTCTTTTATACTTGTGCCTTTAGTAGTTAACAATTTTTCCTTCTGCAATCACTGCTTCTCTCGAGATTTTTTCTTACCTTAGTTTCAAGAAGAATCTTTAGTTCAGTAAAGCTGTCAGTAGAAACAGCACTATCGTTTTAAACACAAAGGATCGTTGCCTCTTAAAGGGGTTTGTGAGCAAAGGGCTAAGAAAGAATTCTTGAGACATCTTTGGTGCAAAAAAGGTGATTTTATTAAAGCACAGGGACAGGGCCTGTGGATAGAGAGAGCTATCCTGGGACTGTGAGAAGTGACTGATTATATATTGTTTAGTTAGTGGGGATTAAGGACAGCTTAAGCCTCGAAGGAATTTGGAAGCAAGGTTTTCAGGGACATGAGGAGCTAGCCACACTTAAGATAAGGATATTTTTAGTTTTTTTTTTAATTTTTTTAATTTACATCTAAATTAGCATATGGTGCAACAATGATTTCAAGAGTAGATTCCTTAATGCCCCTTACCCACTTAGCCCAACCCCCTTCCACAACCCCTCCAGTAACCCTCTGTTTGTTCTCCATATTCAAGCATCTCTTATGTTTTGTCCCCCTCCCTCTTTTTCTATTATTTTGTTTCCCTTCCCTTCTGTTCATCAGTTCTGTGTCTTAAAGTCCTCATATGAGTGAAGTCATATGATATTTGCCTTTCTCTGACTGACTAATTTTGCTTAGGACAATATTCTCTGGCTCCATCCACATAGTTGCACTTGCCAAGGTTTCATTCCTTTGGATGGCCGAGTATTACTCCATTGTGTGTGTGTGTGTGTGTGTGTGTGTGTGTGTACCACATCGTCTTGACCCATTCATCCATCAAAGGACATTTGGGCTCTTTCCACACTTTGGCTATTGTTGGTAGTGCTGCTATAAACATTGGGGTGCATGTGTCCTTTCAAAACAGCACACCTGTATCCCTTGGATTAATGCCTAGTAGTGCAATTGCTGGGTCGAAGGGTAGTTCTATTTTTAATTTTTTGAGGAACCTCTATTACTATTTTCCAGAGTGACTGCACCACTTTGCATTCCCACCAGCAGTGCGAAAGAGATCCTCTTTCTCCTCATCCTCGCCAACATCTGTTGTTGCCTGAGATATTAATGTTTGCCATTCTGACAGGTGTGAGGTGGTTTCTCATGGTGGTTTTGGTTTGTATTCTCCTGATGATGAGTGATGAGGAGCATCTTTTCATGCATCGGTTGTCCATCTGGATGTCCTTTTTGAGAAGTGTCTATTTATGTCTTTTGCCCATTTCTTCGCTGGACTATTTGTTTTCTGGGTGTAGAGTTAGATAAGTTCTTTATAGATTTTGGATACTAACCCTTTGTCTGATATGCCATTTGCAAATATCTTCTCCCATTCTGTCGGTTCCCTTTTAGTTTTGGTGATTGTTTCCTTCGCTCTCCAGAAGCTTTTTATTTGATGAGGTCCCAGTAATTCATTTTTGCTTTTGTTTCCTTTGCCTCCAGAGACGTGTTGAGTAAGAAGTTGCTGCGGTCAAGATCAAAGAGGTTTTTGCCTGCTTTCTCCTCGAGGATTTTGATGGCTTCCTGTCTTACGTTGAGGTCTTTCATCCACTTTGAGTTTATTTTTGTGGATGGTGTAAGAAAGTGGTCCAGGTTCATTCTCCTGCATGTCACTCTCCAGTTTTCCCAGCACCACTTGCTGAAGAGATTGTCTTTATTCCATTGGATATTCCTTCCTGCTCTGTCAAAGATTAGTTGGCCATACACTTATGCGTCCATTTCTGGTTTCTCTATTCTGTTCCATTGATCTGAGCATCTGTTCTTGTGCCAGGACTGTTTTTGTGCCATACTGCCTTGGTGATACAGCTTTGTAGTGTAGCTTGAAGTCTGGGATTGTGATGCCTCCTGCTTTGGTTTTCTTCTTCAAGATTTCTTTGACTATTTGGGGTCTTTCCTCGTTCTATACAAATTTTAGGATAATTTGTTCTAGCTCTGGGAAGAATGCTGGTGTTCTTTTGATAGAGATTGCATTGAATATGTAGATTGCTTTGGGTAGTATCGACATTTTAACAATATTTCTTCTTCCTATCCAGGAGCATGGAATCTTTTTCCATTTTTTTGTGTCTTCTTCAATTTCTTTCATAAGCTTTCTATAGTTTCCAGTGTATAGATTCTGCACCTCTTTGGTTAGATTTATTCCTAGGTATTTTATGGGTTTTGGTGCAACTGTAAATGGGATCGATTCCTTGATTTCCCTTTCTGTCATTTCATTGTTGGTGTATATTAATGCAACCGATTTCTGTGCATTGCTTTTCTCTCCTGCAACTTTGCTGAATTCGTGAATCACTTCTAGCAGTTTTTTGGTGGAACCTTCGGGGTTTTCCATAAGGACTATCATGTCATCTGCGAAGAGTGAAAGTTTGACCTCCTCCTGGCCAATTTGGATGCCTTTTATTTCTTTGTGTTGTCTGATTGCTGAGGTTAAATCTTCCAATACTATGTTGAATAACAGTGGTGAGAGTGGACATCCCTGTCTTGTTCCTGACCTTAGGGGGAAAGCTCTCCGTTTTTCCCCATTGAGGATGATATTAGCCTTGGGCCGTTCATATATGGCTTTTACGATCTTGTGGTTTGATCCTCGTATCCCTACTTTCTTGAGGGTTTTTATCAAGAAAGGACGCTTCTTTTGTCAAATGCTTTCTCTGAATCTATTGAGAGGATCATTTGGTTCTTGTCCTTTCTTTTATTGATGTGATGAATGATATTGATTGTCTTGCAGATATTGAACCAGTCCTACATCCCAGGTATAAATCCCACTTGGTCGTGGTGAATAATGTCTTTAATGCATTGTTGGAGTCGGTTGGCTAATATCTTGTTGAGGATTTTTGCATCCATGTTCATCAGGGAAAGTGGTCTATAGTTCTCCTTTTTAGTGGGGTCTCTGTCTGTGTTTCGAATCAACATAACGCTGGCTTCATAGAAAGAGTTTGGAAGTTTTCCTTCCATTTCTATTTTTTTGGAACTGTTTTAAAAGAATGGGTGTTAACTCTTCCTTAAATGTTTGGTAGAATTCCCCTGGAAAGTCATCTGGCCCTGTACTCTTGTTTTTTGGCAGATTTTTTATTAAAAATTCAATTTCCTTACTGGTAATGGGTCTGTTCAAATTTTCTATTTCTTCCTGTTTCAGTTTTGGTAGTGTACATGTTTCGAGGAATTGTACAGATATCAGCTGCATTCTTATACACTAATAATGAAGCAGCAGAAAGACAAATAAAGAAACTGATCCCATTCACAATTGCACCAAGAAGCATAAAATACCTAGGAATAAACCTAACCAAGGATGTGAAAGATGTGTATGCTGAAAACTATAGAAAGCTTATGAAGGGTATTGAAGAAGACATGAAGAAATGGAAAAACATTCCATGCTCATGGATTGGAAGAATAAATATTGTTAAAATGTTAATACTACCCAAAGCTATGTACACATTCCATGCATTCCCGTTCAAAATTGCACCAGCATTCTTCTCGAAGCTAGAACAGGCAGTCCTAAAATTTGTTTGGAACCACAAAAGGCCCCGAATAGCCAAAGAATTTTTGAAGAAGACCAAAGTGGGAGGCATCACAATCCCAGACTTTAGCCTCTACTACAAAGCTGTTATCATCAAGACAGCATGGTATTGGCACAAAAACAGACACATAGACCAATGGAATAGAAAACAAACCCCAGAATTAGACCCACAAAAGTGTGGCCAACTCATCTTTGACAAAGCAAGAAAGAATATCCCATGGAAAAAAAGACAGTGTCTTTAACAAATGGTGCTGGGAGAACTGGACAGCAACATGCAGAAGGTTGAAACGAGACCACTTTCTTACACCATTCACAAGAACAAACTCAAAATGGATAAAGGACCTGAATGTGAGATAGGAAACCATCAAAACCCTAGAGGAGAAAGCAGGAAAAGACCTCTCTGACTTCAGCCATAGCAATTTCTTACTTGACACATCGCCAAAGGCAAGGGAATTAAAAGCAATAAGGAACTACTGGGACCTCATGAAGATAAAAAGCTTCTGCACTGCCAAGGAAACAACCAACAAAACTAAAAGGCAATCAACGGAATGGGAAAATATTGGCAAATGACATATCAAAGGACTAGTATCCAAAATCTATAAAGAGCTCACCAAACTCCACACCTGAAAAACAAATAACCCAGTGAAGAAATGGGCAGAAAACATGAATAGATACTTCTCTAAAGAAGACATCCAGATGGCCAATAGGCGCGTGAAAAGATGCTCAACATCGCTCCTCATCAGGGAAATACAAATCAAAACCACACTGAGACACCACCTCACGCCAGTCAGAGTGGCTAATGTGAACAAATCAGGAGACTATAGATGCTGGCGAGGATGTGGAGAAACGGGAATCCTCTGGCACTGTTGGTGGGAATGCAAACTGGTGTAGCCGCTCTGGAAAACAGTGTGGAGGTTCCTCAAAAAATTAAAAATACGTCTACACTGTGACCCAGGAATAGCACTGCTAGGAATTTACCCAAGGGATACAGGAGTGCTGATGCATAGGAGTCCTGTCATCCGGGACTCAACAACTCTCCCTGGCGTTGTCCTCCAGCCCCCCCCCCACCCCGTTCTCCAAGCAGAGCTGTTAGCTTATAACCTTCCAGATGTCAAGTCCCGCTTCCTGTCGGAAGGCCCCTCCGCTTTGCCAGTCAGACTCGGGGGCTCTGCTTGGCCGGCAGGCTGCCCTTCCACTCTGGCTCCCTCCCGCCAGTCCATGCAGCACGCACCGCCTCGGTGCCCTTCCTAGCCTCTTCCATGGGCCTCTCATCTGCGCTTGGCTCTGGAGACTCCGTTCTGCTAGTCTTCTGGCGGTTTTTCTGGGTTATTTAGGCAGGTGTAGGTGGAATCTAAGTGATCAGCAGGACGCGAGGTGAGCCCAGCACCCTCCTATGCCGCCATCTTCCCAGGATCCCTGAAATCTGGCCTTTTATAGCAACATGGATGGAAATGGAGAGTGTTATGCTAAGTGAAATAAGTCATGGAGAGAAAGACAGATACCATATGTTTTCACTCTTATGTGGATCCCGAGAAACTTAACAGAAGACCATGGGGGAGGGGAAGGGGAAAAAAAGTTACAGAGAAGGAAGGAGGCAAACCATGTGAGACTCTTAAAAACTGAGAACAAAAAACTGAGGGTCGATGGGGGGTGGCAGGGAGGGGAGAGTGGGTGATGGGTATTAGGAGAGCACTTGGAATAAACACTGGGTGTTGTATGGAAACCAGTTTGACAATAGATTTCATATTTAAAAATATAATAATAATAAAAAGTTGCAAGATAGTGTAGCAGCAGCTTTTCAGGGTTTATGGAAAATCACAACACCCATCTGGCACCAGGCTTTACCCTAAACGACCTTGTTCCAGCACCAGCGAATGTGGCCCTTTTCTGGGTCTGATGGGACCAGGTGGCTTCAACAGTCTCTACCACATGTCCTTCCAGCAGTGAAACTGTTTTTCCCCTGTGGCCTGAGGACCTCCTGGACCCCACTTTGTTCCCTAGGGATTCGCCCTTCCCACCAGAGCACCGCCAGGTATAAAGCTGCGGAGTTGCAGGCTTCATGCTCCCCTTGTTTACAGTCTTAATGGAATTTAAACCATCTCCTTTCTCCTTTCCCCTTTCTCCCTCTTTAGTTTAGTCCCTGTGTCTGTTTCCAATTTTCCACTTTTTCTCTAGTTGTTTTGGGGAGGGGTGCTTTTCCTGTATTCTTCCCCTCCCACCCCATCTGCATCTTCTCTCCGCCCTCAAAAGCACCTCCCTTCCCACAGCTTCTCCCTCCCCAAGTTCACCTCTCTGAACCACATACCTGCTGAATTCTGGGTTCCAGGTGTGCAGATTGTTGTATTAACCTCCAGGCAATTTTCTAGGTGTGTGGGATGGTTTAGTGGCAGTCTGGCTCTATTTCATGGACACGAGACACACAAAACACTTCCATGCTGTTCTGCCATCTTCTGTCCTAAGAAACTTTTAATTAACCTGAGGTTGAATTTTTTTCTCCCATGCAGACTTTTAAAACCTGTAAGTTTACATTGAACTCTACACTCCACGTCAAGTTAATTTTTTTGCATGGCGTGAATTCCTTTCTTTAAGTTTTTGCATATAAATGTCTAATGATTCCCCTATCACTTGCTGAAAGCAATATTCTCCTATTGAAATATCATTGGCGCTTTTGCCAAAAGTCAATTGACCATTCATTTGTGAATCTATTTCTAAACTCTCTATCCTGTTCCATTGATCTGAGTATCTATATTCTTTCCTCAGTATCTTTTATTTTAAGTAGGGTTCATGCTCAGCGTGGAGCCCAGTGTGGGGCTTGAACTCATGAACCTGAGATACGACCTGAGCTGAGATCAAGAGTCAGACACTTAACCCGCTGAACTACCCAGGTGCCCTACAAATATCTTGAATATTGTGTCCTTGTGCTAGTCTTCAAGTATGGTAATATGAGTGCTCCTACCTTGTTCTTTCTCGAATTTCCATTGACAATGTTTTTTAAAAAGAAAAGTTCACATAGTGGCCATAGTTTTATTAGAATTGGAATACCCAGTTAAAGGAATCTGGGCTCCTTGCAAAAATGGTTGATTATTAGTCAGAGGTAGGAGTTATACAAGGTGAGTCTGGAGCACATGTGCTGCTGGAAAAGAAGGGAGCACTTAACATAATGTGGGCTGGTCAAAGGGATCGAGAGACCAGACGAACGAATTCCCAATGGCTAAAGCAACAGCAATTTAAGCAACTAAATAAATGGCAAAATAAATCAAGTACCGTTGTACTAAAAACCAAAATAAAAAATGAATATCCATCAGCCCATAGCAGGATAAAAGAATTGATCAAATACATGGGGTCAATGAGACAAAATTTGCATGCAGAATTCCAAATACAACTCCAGGTATCATTTTACTCCTGCTTCAAGGAGAGGGGTATAACTCCTCGCTCTCTAAGTACGCACTGCACATAATGATTTCTTTCCAAAAACTCATTACAGAATCATATGGAAGGGAAAACAAAGAATAACTTTACAATGGAACACCTGGCAAATAGTACGGGACTGAAGAGAGTTATCATCAACAGTGACAGGTCATATTCATAGCATGCGCTCTTGATATAGTGTGAGAAAAGTGACTCTGGACCTGTGTGGGCTTCCTCCCCAAATATATGACCCCGGTCTACGCATGAGAAAAATATCAGACAAATCTCAACTGAAGGACATATTTTTTAAGTACCTAGAAAGTCCTCCTCAAAACTATCCACATCATCAAGAACAAGGAAAATCTGTAACACCCAGGGGGAACTTAAGAACACATGACAGCTAACTGTGCTGTGGTAACATGGATGGGATCCTGGAATAGAAAATCTGAGTAAATTATGCATGTTAACTAATAAAAAGATATATCACTTTTGTTTCTGAATTGTAACAAATATACACTATTAAGATAGCATGTTAATATAAGAGTACAGTGTATTTGGGAACCCTGTACTATCTTTGCATTTTTTTCTGTACATTTAAAATTGCCCTAAAAATAACCTGTATTTAAAAAAGTAAAATCAGCATGTAGGTGACGACCAAAAAGAAAAAATGTTACTTGGTTTCGGATTTGAATTGACTTAATCTTAGATCAACTTGGAGAAATCATAACCATTTTGAAGCTTCCCATCTAGGACCATAGATAGTATAGTTATCAACTTACTTGTCTTATTTTCTCTTATGAGTATTTCATAATTTTCAGCACATAGATGGTACATACATTTTGGCACATATACACTATTAATTTAGTGTGATACTGTAACCAAATCAACATGAGTTTGCTCCTTGGTGAGTCACAGAAAGGAACTACACCATGTGAGTTGTCACTAAAAGGAAACCTTATTTGCAGCAAATGAGGAGATCGTGGGAGTAACTTCCAAAGTCATGACTCCCGAAGCAACGGTGAATAGGTTCCTTTTTGCATGTGAAAAAAAAAATTTTAATGTTTATTTCTTTTTTAGAGAGAGAGAAAGGAGAGTGTGAGCAGGGCAGGGAGGGGCAGAGAGAGAGAGGGAGACACAGAACTCAAAGTGGGCTCTAGGCTCCGAGCTGTCAGCAGAGAGCCCGACTCGGAGCTCGAACTCACAAACCATGAGATCATGACCTGAGCCAAAGTGGGATGCTCAACAGACTGAGCCACCCGGGCGCCCCTCCTTTTTTTTTTGAATTAGGATGAAAAAGAGGATCCACGTCACCATAGGTAGAGGAGGGCATGAGGTCACACATGCACCTCAAGGAAACAGGCCTCCACGCACACCGTGTGTTGTGTAAATAAGGCTTGTGATAAGGCTCCTGCTCCTCCTTGGGTCGAGATTTTAGAATTATAATGAGGTAAAGGTATCATCAATCACTCTAGAGGTCACTCCATGGTCCATCTGAGCAGGTGTGAGTCAGGATGACACTCAAACTGTCCCTGGGAGATCTGGGCAGGTTGAAGGTTTTGTCAAGAGAGTCACTATTGTTTGAGGGATGCTATTGCTTTCCACTTGCCAGAGTTAAGAGAGACACTGGTAAGAGGATTTGCTTAAGGAAAACTGTGGGACGAAGGTGGGTGAGTATAAGCTGGTGGGCAGTAAAGGTCACATCTTGGGGTCTAGCAAGTGACAATACTAACATAAATGGTATTTTTGTTTATTTCAATTTCCAATAGCTTATTTTTAGCACATAGACACATTACTGAATTTCACATACTGTCCTATATCTGGAACCAAAATAAACTAACATATTACTGTTAGGAGGAATGAGGCGAAACGCTGGGATTTTCTATGTTGGCAATTATGTCCTTTGCAAATGGGTGTCGTTCCTTTTTGCATTCCAATCTGTATCCCTTTTTTATGTCTTGCATATCGAACTGAAATGGCCTCCCTTGGGATGGTCAAGAGGGGTGATGGGTCCAGATATCTTTGCTTCTTTACCGGTGTTAAGGGAAAGCACTCAATCTTTCGCTGCTCAGTAGATTACTAACTGGAGGGTTTGTTTCTTTCTAATGTCATTATCATATTGAGGAAAATCTCACTTATTCCTACTTTAATTATTCCTAGTTTACTGAGACGATTTATCATGAAATGATGGCGACTTTGGGGTGCTTTATCTGTATCTACTAAGGCTATCATGTGGCTTTCCTTCCTCAGCCTATCAATCAAGTAAATCACCCCAATTCATTAATCTTGCACATGTGGAATAAACCCACTCCATCGTGATGTATAATCTTCTCAATAAATTGCTCCATGCAATTCAATGTGCAACTATTAGGAATTTTTGCTTGTTTTGTGCACATGGGCTGTGGATTCTTGGCTATCTGGTTTCACACTCCAAGTAACACTGGCCTCACAGAAAAAGTTGGAACATTTTCAATTTTCTTCTGTCTCCTGGATCACTTTTTTTTCCCTTTTAAATTTGACTCTTTATTCAGTAAATATTTACAGATTTCACCAGCGAACCCATCTGGGGTTCTCTCTGGAGTGTTTAACTACAAATTGAATAACTCATTTTACATATACAACAAGTTCAAGGTATCAAATTCTTCTTAAATGTGTTTTGAAAGATCAATTCTTTCAAGAAATCAATGTCTTTCAGGTTTTAGAATTCATTGGCAAAAAATTCTTCATCATGTTCCCTTATAATCATCAGTAAATCCTTCAATGTCTGTAATAATGCTGCTCATTCATGCTTCAAATTGGCCATTTAGGCCTATTCTTGATTGGTCCAACTGGAGGTTGATCACTGTTGTCAGCCTTTTCAAAACTCACTGTTACATTTATTTTATTATTTCTTTTATTCCCAACTTCATTGATTTCTGCTCTTCGTTTTATGATTTCCACCTTTATTTGATTTGGGTTTTATTTCTTTTCCTCATTCTACTTTCTCAAGGCAGAAGTTGTGATTCTTGATTGAAAAGGTGCTTCCCAGGTAAGCATTGTCCCTGTAAACACTGATTGAAGTGCCTCCACATATTTTGATCTCTTGGTGATTTTCTTTCATCCAGTTCAAACTATGCCAAATTTACCCTTTAAAACAAACAATGGCAGGGACACTTGGGTGGCTCAGTCGGTTGAGCGTCCGACTTCGGCTCAGGTCACGATCTTGTGGTCTGTGAGTTCGAGCCCCGCGTTGGGCTCTGTGCTGACTGCTCAGAGCCTGGAGCCTGTTTCACATTCTGTGTCTCCCTCTCTCTCTGACCCTCCCCCATTCATGCTCTGTCTCTCTCTGTCTCAAAAATAAATAAACGTTAAAAAACAAACAAACAAACAACAGCAAAAACATTTTTTAAATTTTCTTCATGACTTTGAGGCGAGGAAGAACTTAGTCCAACAGAGTAAACTAAAGAGTTTCAAATGGAGCTTGACCTTGCCACCTCACGTTTAAACTTCTCGCCTCCAAAATAATGAAAAAATAAATGTATGTTGTTCAAAGACACCCAGGTTGTGGTAGTTGTCATGGCAGCCCAAGGGATCACTACAACACCCTGTAACCAGCACCCAGATTATTACACTCCATATTATCAGCACCTGAGAAATGTACCTTGGACATGGTTTCTTTCCAAGCATAACGTTGCGCCATGGCAAAGACTAGTCATTTCCCATTACTATTCATTTTAGGAATAAATCCATATGGCAGGAAATTTTGTCCTCATTTCTAATAGCATAGGTTAGACTTACCTGGGGTAGAACCTTATGAATAACTGGAACGTTATAGGAGGAGCGATTTTGTGTCTGGGTTTTTTTTGCTCAAACTTACGTTTGTGATATTAATCCACAAAGACACACAGACACTTTAAATGAAAAGAAATACCATAAACACATGCTCAGAGACACAAATAACAGGACATAGTAAATTGAAGTGAATCAAATAAACATTTTTTTTAATTGGTGAAGATTTTATTGGCAAAATCAAAAAGACTGATAACACGTTGCGGTGGTAACCAAGTGAGGAAGCAGGAATTCTTGAATGCTGCTGACTGCAGATAGAGATGTAGAGCATCTATTGTAAATTCAACGTGTATGCAAATTTCATGTGGACACATTTTGACATAGAAATGACAATGCTAGACATTTACCCTATGTATACGCTTTATGGCAAGTAATACAGTATTAAGTGCTTTCATTCACACAATTCTAAATTTCTGGGACAAACCTTAACGTCCATTGCAAATAAAACATTTATCAGTGTGACATTTGCAGAAATTTAAACAAAGTAATGCAGCTACCTATGTACTGATATGGAACACACGCGTGATACATTTTCAACAGAAACATAAAGGATCGTTACTGTCGTTTGTAGCCACATAACATTTTGTTTAGCAGACGGCCTGTGTATACTTGTACTTTACTAGAATACCTCTGGAATACTATATAAACCAGTTACATGTGTGCCTCTGAGGTGGCAACTAGGTGAATAGAGTACAAGATGGGTTGAGAGGATGTGTTCATCGTTTAGGACCTCTTACACTGTGAACATTGCAAATGTATTCACTACCTATTTAAATCAAGATCATTTAGTTATATTTTAAATGTAAAGTCTTACACTCAAACTTTTTTCACATTCTCTGATGGAATGGTTCTTGAAATTTCAAAAAAAAAGAGCTTCATTTTTGGATGGATGATTTTACTATTTCTAAAACTTACTCTTTTATCCATACTGAGGGATGTGTGAAAGATCATAATCCTTCATACACCATGCATAGTTGACTAATTTGAGCGAATACCCTGTATTTTTCCTTACAGCTGTTAAAGAATGAAAATAGTGAATATTTGATCACAGCACTTCTTTAATTATCAGGGCCAGAGAACTCCTTTTCACAAATGTAACGGAAACGGTTACTACAGTCAGCGGTATAAATTGTTGATGGTCTCATGTGTCCACATTTCACAGGAGATAAACTTTGTTGGAAATTCCTGCACCAGAAAATAAATTCATTTTAGAAAGACATTTCTCAGGCAAAATTTATCACAAATTGAAAACATATGTGCAGTTATTTCAATGGCCTTACAAATGTTGAGAGGGTCATATAGTGTTAAGATTAGGAAGCATAATTGTCTCTAAACCTAATGAAATGTTGCCAATGGACCACTGGAACTAGTGAAGAAGTACAAAGGGTAGTGTAGACAGCGAGGTAGAGGGAGTTATACATATACACTTGAAATATGCTCCTAAGACTCCTGACACTGCTGACTGGGAAGTGATCAAATAAAGAATGTGTATGAAGTGATACAATGCAATTACATATAAACATATTTCCAAGCGCCTATAATTCAGATTGATGTGCCCAGAGCAAGCATCTCCACTGCTAGCCTCACTTTGAGCAAAAAAGGTGCTGATTTGCACTTAAAATAGAGTGCACTTTTTCTCCACTGAGCCTAATGTCCTCCACACCAAACGAAGCATTAGACTTCGGTGAAATTGGGCCATGAGCCTAAGGTACCTGGATTTTAAATGTGAAGGCTGGGCTACACTGCCCAGAAAAAACATGTTTCTTAGTTTTAATTTTCACCCAAATCCTCAGAAATCTGATGGGAAGTAACCATTTCAAGAAATAAAATGGAGGTGTCCCCAACTTTTTACATTCAGATGTTATTTCAGTAGAACTTCTTTGTACGGGGTTCCATTGCCTTCCCTGCCCCTTCATGGGTTTCCTTCTGTCTCTTGAAACACTTTTCTCGGTGATGTTTTCTGGTTATCCTCTTGTCCCATATCTTAATATGACCTTAAACATGAGGGTGTCCGAGTGCTCAGCCCTTAGATTCCCGAGAATCAACCCAGCCTCGCACTTGTCACACTGTCTATCCACTGCTGCACACAACATTTGGATCCCAGGCACAGACCTCTCACCTGTTCACCATGATCATCTATCACAAGGCCCATATGACACCCCCGTATATACCTAAATGCTTAACAGTTTTACTACCATTGTATCTAAACCTGAATTCCAAATATGCCCTATTAACGTTAATGGGAACGTCCTTCTTACCACTCCTGGACCAAAAACCTGACACCATCCCTGACTTGTCCGTCTCACACACATCTTTGGAACAAGTATAGAATCTGGCCACTTGGCCATCTCAGCTCAACAGACTGTCCAGAGTGCGTCTCCAAAGCAGGAGCCAGCGTTTGTCCCTCCTCCACTTAAAGCCCTCTAATAGCTTCTCATGACCCTCATGAACCAATCCAAGATCTTACATTTTTCTGATCCCCACATGCTCTCATCGTCATTCCCTCTCTGACCTACTTCTCTCCCACCTGGTTCCCCTTGCTCCAGCATCCCAGGCCCTCTTGCTGTTTCCTCAGGAATGCTAAGGACACTCCTACCTCTGAGTCTTGACCACAATTGTTGTTACTGCTGGGATGCATTTGTATCACCTAATCCACATGCCCTGCTCACTCAACATGCTGTACGAACTTCATTTCTCAAGGAGTCTGTCCTGACCACTCCACTGAAAGCAGTGAAATCTCTCCCTCTTTCCTTCATACACAAAAGACACTTTGCACTGTAGCAAAAAGGAAGAGATTTCACATTAGTCCATAACATGTATCACCCCCTCATGTGCCATGTAATTCACTCGGCATGTTGAGATTGTCGTCGCTCATCACCAAGAGCTCCATCAAGCCTGCATTGGAATGTAGTATCCACAACGGCAGAAGACTGTAGCGTGTTTCATTCACCACTATAGCTCAGTGGCTAGAAGGGTGCCTGGCACATTGTGGGCCATCAATAAACAGCTTGTTAAGTAGCCCATGTTTCTCATACTGTCCCCCATGTTACCTAGATTTAGTTACAATGGATCACTTTTCTTCATTTTCTAAACTCATTTCATAGACATCAACTGACAAACCCATATGATTTATTAATGAAACAGGGCTACTAGAAATTCTGTGGACTTGTGCTAGACAATAACATGAATGATATTAAACACCACATTAGAGCTATAAGATTACTAAATGACTCCTTTGGAAAAAGCTCTTTTGTTGTTGTTCTCCAATGATACCAAGCAAACAGGTACAAATTTCATGTACAGAGGAGGCTGGCTGTAGCCACTTTCCTCTCCTCATTACCTTTTTACCATTTCCTGTAACCATATCTGTGGACATGCTTGTATCATAGGACATACAAGATACAAAAGCAACATGCCATTTCACTAGGTTTGGCAGGACTTTCCATTAAAGAACATGGAATAAATCATGCTCTTTGGGTCTAGTGAGGTCTCAGATTTGCATTCAGTTGCCAATCTAAGAAGTGAGATCAAATGGAATGAGCGATATTCACTACATCCCCAAGGATCTGTTCCTCTTCTTCACCAATAATCTACCACTCCGTTACTGAGCAGTAAAGGGAGAAAGGTCATGAAATGAAAACTTACAGCTGCTGAGATAGGGGTGAGCCATCCAGCCATTGCCAGGGATTCCTGCCTTCTTGAACCCTACTTAATCCAATCCAATGATTGTGTTTTATTTTTGATTGAATAAGGACCTGTGAGAAAATTGGAATTATTAGTATTATTCATAGCATCAGTGAAAACATCTTACCCACAGAGGACTCATCAATAAAATACTGGGCACTTTTACCTTCAAACACTTTTATGATAAATGGAAGTGGCAGGCTCATTTCTCCATGGGGTAGAGAAGACACAGGAATGGAAATGCTTCAATGAAGGAATCACTCAAGTCTCTGTGACTGGATCCAAGATATCAGCAAAGGGGCAGGATGGACTTAGAAAAAAACAAATCTCCCCATACGATAAAGTAGATAGATAAATATGATGGCATTCAATCAGGAACTTTTCCTCATCCTAAGACGCCTTAAAGCATGTGAAAAGATGGGGCGCCTGGGTGGCTCAGTCGGTTAAGCGTCCGACTTCAGCTGAGGTCACGATCACGCGCTCCGTGAGTTCGAGCCCCGCGTCGGCTCTGGGCTGATGCTCTGAGCCTGGAGCCTGCTTCCGATTCTGTGTCTCCCTCTCTCTCTGCCCCTCCCCCGTTCATGCTCTGATCTCTGTCTGTCTCAAAAATAAATAAACGTTAAAAAATTTAAAAAAAAAAAGCATGTGAAAAGACAAGCCTCATGTCTGGAGATATATGCAATAATTTACAGAACAAATACGTATTTCTAGAAATAAACAAGGTAAAAGATTATACAATAAGAAAAAAATGGACAACAAAGGAGAACATATTTCAAATAAATGGGGAGTATAGCCAAGAAATAGAGAAAGATGCCAGGCTCACTAGAGATCAGAAAAATTCAAATCAAAGCCACCAGGATATATTTTACTAGTATTGAATTGGCAGAAATTAAAAATAACAGCACCAATTTTGTGGGATGGTAGATATCAAATCCATCATTAAAAATGTTGCTAAAATCATATTGAAATGTAATTTTAAATTATCACCTCAAAATGGACCTTTAGGAACCCTGTCCCCAATGATTTCACTCCTACGATGAGTTGTGGTCAAGAGAAGTGAACACACACGAGAGTTTTGCACTGAGACACGTCTAAGAATGATTCATGAAGGACTATTCCTAACCACAAAAGGTGGAAACAACCCAAACTTCCATCTTCTAGAGATTCTTAGCCACACTGGGGAATATTATACAGCAGTGAAAATGAAGAGACTATAGCTACAAGCGGTCAAACACTGTATCCCATTAATTTGCTCTACACACCTCAGGAAATAAAACTTCCTTGAGAATTTTCCTTCTGTATGCAGTGGATATCATACAGTCTGTGTTAACAGCGTGGGCACTGAATAATGCATGCAGTGTCTAAAATATCTCTACCATAAAAATTCTGTAAGTTCTTTGTAATCATTATTCCACTTGGCATATTGAATGGAAAGTAACAAATTAATGTCCTTTGCTAGAAGCAATGTAATTGAATCTCTCTCAGCCTCTCTCTCTCTCTCTCTAACACAAAGGCACCCAAAAACACACACATGCATCAATATTTCTTCACAGTAATTACATTGTATCAGAAAAATTTGAGGAGTGTGTAGTTAGTGTCTAAGGAAAACGAATGGGAATTATAGAATTGCGACCAAAATAGATGTTATCATTTCTAAGTCTCCGAATAAACACTGATGTTCAATGTCCCTTGATTCTTTCACTCACATAATTTTGCTAGATGCTAGGGGTATGCATAGGTATCAAACCCAATTTCAGTTTGCAGTATCAATGGACTTAAGCCCCTCCTGTCATTACACTCCTGGGCTTGGTAAAGCAGCAAAACATGGCAAATCCTAAACCATCAGTGTAAAAGTAATGCTGTTCTGTAGCAAAGTCGATCTGAAGTTCGGAGAGTGTATCAGCAGCCCAGTTCAGATACTGACAGCCAAGCTCTCATCAAATGAGGTGCTAGACTATGAAACTCAGATTTTGCTCTAAACAATGGCAAAAGTCTCAGTGAATTTCAAAGGCTCTAGATACTTCCTGGAATAACAGGGATAACAACTATAAGAAGTTTCATGGAAACTCTGAAGTCCAGAAACTTCAATGGCAGGAGTGAAACTGAAGAAAACTGAATAGGAAATGACAGGGGAAATACGGATTACAAATAAACTTAATTTGTGAAAAAAGAAAACTCCAACCATTTGGAAGTTCATTGATAACAGCTGAGGTTGAAATTAATCAAGGTACTTATTAGGTCCTGGATTTTTAGGTCCTGGATTATTGGTCCTGGATTATTGGTCCTGGATTTTTAAAATTTGCTTGAACCAATGTGCTAATGTGTACTTCATTTGTTTCTCACACTTATGAGTGAATCATTCATATTCATATCATTATTTTAATAAGAATTTTATGAACAAGAAACACAAGGCTCTTTTTGTTTGTTTGTTTGTTGGTCTGTATGTTTCTTTTAGATAAACTTTACATGCAACATGGGATTGAACTCACAGATCAAGAGACACATGGCCCACCAACTGGGCCAACCACATGCCCCGGAGTATTGGCCTGGTTTGGGTTTTATTTTGTTTTCTTTTTTGAAAACATAGGGCTTTTAACTCATCCTTCACAAGAAACTAATAGAAATATCACTGCTAGAACTAGATCGTGTAACTAGATCAGTGCCTACATGGAATATTTATGGAATCATTAGAAGGAACCCCACAGAATCCATTCTACTGACTTTATATTGCCAAACATTAAAAGTAATGGCAAATGTGATCTACATTTTCTCTTCTAGAAAAGAGAGGCTTTCGATGTCATTCTGGATTATAAGCAAAAGGAAAAAAATCATTTCCAAGGAATCATTCCAGCGTGCCTGGGTGACTCCATCAGTTGAGTGTCTGATTTTGGCTCAGGTCTTGATCACACGGTATGTGAGTCTGAGCCCCACGTCGGGCTGTGTGCTGACAGGTAAGAGCCTGGAGCCTGCTTCAGATTCTGTCTTCCTCTCTCTCTGCCCCAATCCCACTCACACTCTGTCTCTCTCTGTCTCTTACAAAGTGAATAAATGTTAAAAAAAAAATTAAAAAAAAGAATCATTCTAGCTACATTCAACCTCTTCATTTTTCAACCTCTTTTCCCATGGCCATGAAGGGAGAGAGTCATCTTTCCTTTGAAGTTGAATCCCTCCAATATACTGAGGAAGGAACAAAAGAACTCAGTACAATGAGAAATTATCTCTTTAGAATGCTCATACCCTTGAAGCAGTTGTTCTTTTGCCCTGTATTAGCCCTGAGAAGATAAGGCTGAGCCATTTGAAGCATACTAAGTGTTAACATGCAATATATACAATACTAAAGACTGAAAATCATTCCATGGCATGCCCAGAAGAGCTGTTCTTCTTGATTTCTTTCAATGGTTCTTCTTGGTCACTGTTACACCTATGTCTCTTCCACAGATAAATCTGTGCCAGTTAACAAAGTGCTTCAAAACAACATGCCAAATAATATTGGAGGAAAGTCGAAACAATTATCTGAACTCCAGACATGCTTTGCATACTCAAAGCGTTTACATCAGGTTTAGGAAAGTAGACATACTTGCTCCTCTTTAGTATCAATCTTCAGGAGGCTAGACTGCAGATCTTGGCATGACACCATGCTCCTCTCCCAAGTTTTCTCCTCTTTTGAAAAGTGGTAACAGCTTTTTCCACGGCAGTACCATTTTCCTTGAAATGTGTCATCGTCTTCATTCCATGCTCATGGATTGGAAAACAAACATTGTTAAAATGCTGACACTACCCAAAGCAATCTACACATTCGATGCAATTTCTATCAAAATAACACCAGCATTCTTCACAGAGCTAGAACAAACCCAAAATTTGTACGGAACCACAAAAGACACTGAATAGACAAAGGAATGTTAAAAAAGAAAACCAAAGCTGGACACATCACAATCCTGGATCAAGCTGTTTTACAAAGCTGTTTTCACCAAAACAGTACGGTACTGGCACAAAAGTAGACACATAGATCAACGGAACAGAACGGAGAACCCAGAAATGGACCCACAAATGTACAGCCAGCTAATCTTTGACCAAGCAGGAAACAATATCCAATGGAAAGAAGACAGTCTCTTCAGCAAATGGTGTTGGGAAAACTGGACAGCAACATGTAGAAGAAAGAACCTGGACCACATTCTTACGCCATACACAAACACAACTCAAAATGGATGACAGATCTAAATGTGAAAACCATCAAAAGGGCACTTGTTGGGATGAGCACTAGGTGTTGTATATAAGTGATGGTTTTCTAAATTCTACTCCTGAATGAATTACCAGATTATATGTTAACCAGCTGGGATTTAATAATTTTTTTTTGAAAAAGTAATGTGTCATGGTCTTTATCTTGAAAACAAAAGCCACATGATCCTCAACCACAAGACCACTTAGAGACCTATGCTTGCTTTATATATATATATGTGTGTATATATATATATATATATATATATATCTTGCTTACATCATACTGAATGACTAAAAAATAGGTGGTTTTCCTGTATCCCAAAAGTCTCATGTTGAGAATAGCTTTGGGGTCAAATTGTGGAGCCAGAGACTGATAGACATCAGACCATTGTAAAGATGACACTGAGAAATCTTGACTTCCCAAGTACAGATACACTGCTCCAATCAGAACCAGTTCTCCCTTCGGGAGAAATCCACCTCAATGAATATAAGAGGATGGTATTAATTCCAAGAGATCTAGACTGGAGAAAATTCATCCACAAGCAGAAATCACTCAATCAAATCAACATGACTTTGTGAAAGTCAAGAGTTCAATTAGCTAGAAGAAAGAAAATGGATTTAATTTTAAAAAGTGAGCAAAATTAAAGGACTTGACAGAATACAATGTAAAGTTTTAAAATGATACATTAAAATGGAACAGAATGAGATAATTCCATCCAGGAAACAACTGTAAACTATCAGTATAATCATTCAGTACATACCTGTAGTGGGTAGTAAAATTAAGTGATCTTCAACTTCTGCTAAGGAAGCATTCTTGTCTTCTGGTGCTTTCATATCTTGCCTGATTTCTCCAGAACACCTGTGAAAAAATTCAATTCATTTTATAAAATTAAGGTCTTGAATGCTTGCAATAGATCATTTTATTATAATCACTTACTCTAAATCTAAATGGCACAGTGAGTGGCGCTGACTAAATGAAAGTACGATCAGAGAAAATGCCAGGTTAAAATATGTCGAAGTGTCAGAACATAAAACACATTTTTAAATAAACTGATAACTTGCTATACATTATATTGGAAGTACGTGAGAGAGGAATCAACTTCTATAAAACAGAAATGTAAACAGGAAATGAAATATACTTTTAGTTTCTATGCCACCTACTCTTCAAATAATGATTACAAAGTTAGTGAAATGAAGTAGCCTGTATTTTATTTAGCATGTAGTATTTGCACAGGAAGCTAAACACCAGGGCTTTGACCCTCCTCTACTACAAGCTTATAATTAATTCACTGAATATACATACAGGAAGAGCACACATGGCAACTTCTGATATGCAAAAAGTAGGGGCGCCTGGGTGGCGCAGTCGGTTAAGCGTCCGACTTCAGCCAGGTCACGATCTCGCGGTCCGGGAGTTCGAGCCCCGCGTCAGGCTCTGGGCTGATGGCTCAGAGCCTGGAGCCTGTTTCCGATTCTGTGTCTCCCTCTCTCTCTGCCCCTCCCCCGTTCATGCTCTCTCTCTGTCTCAAAAATAAATAAACGTTGAAAAAAAAATAAAAAAAAATATTAATATGCAAAAAGAAAGTGAAAAATCACTGAGCAAATTGGCAGTATCTTCTCCAAACTCACAAATAAAAAAGTGTAAAATCACGCAGTATATGGCTCTTTAAGTGTACAAACACCAAAAGAAAGGTCCCTTAAGGATTTGTTAGGCAGCTAGGAATCGTCATTTCCAGCTCTACCACCCATCACTGAAGAAATGCAACATCTACTTGTAAAACTCCAACATCAATTGCACAGTCTCCTGATGTATCCATGGCAATAAATATAACCCCTGTTCAACTCAGTCATCCATTCCAGTCTTCATATACTGGATCTGAATTGAAAAGACACCTTAAGGGGCCCCTTGGAAGGCTCAGGTGGTTAAGCGTCTGACCTAGGCTCAAGTCATGATCTCACAGTTCATGAGTTCGGCGCCGTGTCTGGCTCACTGTTGTCAGCACAGAGGCCACTTTGGATCCTCTGTCCCCCTATCCCTGTGTCCACCCCCCACCCCTCCTGTGCTCTCTCTATCTCTTTCTCTCAACCATAAATAAAAACCATTTAACCCCGACCCTCCACATTAAGACCTCCTGTACCTAAATACTACCATTTCTTGGCACCAATCAATTCCCTTGTCCTTCCCTTTTTGTCCATCCAAGGACACCTAGTACAGAACTAATTTTGGCAGGACCACCAAGAAGCTTGCAGCATAGTCTTTATGCACATCTGAAAATAGCCAGCTTCACTGGGGCTCTTGGCTAACACTGCATTGAGCAAGCCACTCTTGACCTCAGGGTCGTGAGGTCAGGCCCAAATTGGGTGGGGAGACTCCTCTAAATATTTTTTAAAAAATATTTTTTTAATACATAAAATAGCCAATTTTGGAGCACACTTGTCATTCACCATCTCATCTCCCCTCAAGGTTCTAAAACTCAAATGACAAAAAAATCACAAAATTGTACACATACAAACTAATGCTGACCAACGCTTAGATTTCCTTCACCATTTCACCGCTCGATATAACACAGTATAGTCCTTGAATCACACTCTTTTCTCAATTCAACAGCTATTTCAAGTATTTATACTTGGCCTAAATTATCTGGAGCACCTCCTTGACTCTCCCTCTCAGAACATGGCCTCATCTGCTCCTTCGCATGGAAACCGTCACCAGCATGGATACCTTCTCCTCACCTTCCTGCAGCTCCCCCTATAGATACACAGGTATCTCTCACTCTACCCCAGAAAAAAAATGTGCTTTGCCTTGAACAACTGTGAAACTCTCACCCCTGCTCTGGATTTCATCCCCCATGAAATCTTTGGTGGTCTTCATCTCCTACTGTCATTTTCTCTCTTGAACCCTCCACAGTTTCCTTCTCATGGTTCCCTTCTCTTGCATATGATCATCTCAAGTCAGCTTTCTCACAAAGTTCCTGTCCTCCTTTTTCATATTTTTTGTAACAGAGTTCTTTTCTTTAGTCTCAGATTGGGTGCGAACATAAGATTGTTCACATTCCTGCATTCATGAGACACTTACCACGTTGCTCTCAGAACTGGTTTTTCTTCCTTAGTTAGCAAGTTGTTAGCTACCCCAAATTGTTGCCAGGACCTTCACCATTACATTTATTTACTTTGATAGTCATTTCATCTCATCTCCCTACTTCTCTCACACGCTGTAACTAATGCACATTTCAATTACTGCCTTTGTACATTTTGTATATAGTGTTATTGCCTCTTTGTGTATTTCCTGAAATATTACTATTTATTGTATTTGTTTTGCACTGTTTCATCTTATAAATGTGTATCGTGACATACAGAAACTTTTGTGCTCTTGCTTTGTTTTTCCATTTCATATGCTCTTGCTAAAATTCATCCATATTGTTGGATACCATTGTCGTTGTCTTCACTGTCACATACATTCCATTGGCAAACCAATTGCAGAGATCTCATTTACTCTCCCATTAATGATCATTTGAGTAGTTGTGACATGTTCGACGTTGTGAATGGCACTGCTACAAACTGTTCTGTAGAAGTTCATTTCTGTGTATGTGCAAGTATATCGGGTGGATATACACTTAGGGTGAGAATTGCTGAATCATGTTGAGCTGTAGAAGACAATACCAAATGGACTAAGTGTTTGTATCCGGTTATACTGCCTTTAACAACGCTCGAGATCATAGAGATCCACATACTTTCAAGGCTTGGTACATGTTTCGCTTAGCCACAATTACAATAAATACTTTTCGGTATTCACTGATCTCTGAATTCACTGATCTGTATTCACTGTATTCTCTGTCTCTGCTTCCTAATGTTTGAATGAATTTTAGCCATTACAGTCAGGCTTTGACCATACCCACTATCCCACTGGAGCTACTCTAGAAAATATCCTTTCGGCCTCTCTCTTGCCAAATTTAATAAGCATATCTCTAGCCATTATAATACCTGATCCTCCAGTACTAGTTGGAGCCCTTGACTACCTTTGCCTTCTCTCCATGATACCATAATGTTTTGGATCCCCTCCTACTTGCTTAACTAAGCATCATTGCTTGCCACTGTTGACTCATCTTCTACCTACTTCTAAATGTTGATTTACCCTGAGATCCCCCGCCTCACCCTTGTTCTTCTAGCATAATCTACTCTCCCTGGTTTCACAAGGTAGAGTGTGGTATAGCTTCTGCTTTCCTCTGCTATCTTTTCCCAGACTTGTACATTAATTGGTGAATCCACAATTCATGTCTCTAATCTAGGCGTCTCTCTTGATCTCCAGACTTTTAATTCTACCCTTTACATGCTGATGATCTGTGTCTTCCGCCAAAGCTCACTCTAACAGACACAGACCAATCTCATTATTTCTGGTCATCTCCACTGATATGTCACAAGCACCTCACTCTTCACCATTATTCACAGGCACGCACCCACACAGTCACACGCACACACACACACACACACACGCATACACATCCCAAATCACAGCCGTCTGTTCTTGTGTTTTTCTATAACATTTAATGGAATATATTTGCCAAGATGTATAAACTTCATGTCAAATGGAATCACTGATTCACTTGTTTCCCTCACACACTCAATAAAATGTACATCTTAGCAATTCTACATTTTAAACATTTCTCATGTATGGTCCCTATTCCTTCTTTGCTTCTTTCATAGCACTAATTCAGTCATTCTAACTAACCCTTAATCCTGAAACATTCTCCTATTTTGTCCCCCCATGCACTTTCCAGTCGATTCAGATTGACCTTTCCCAAATCCCAAAACTTCCAAGTTTCTTTTGTTTTGAGAAGAAATCGAATATATCTTAACATGATATTAATATTATACAGCTTCTGGGCAAATGAAAGAAGTAACTAGAAATGGGATGACGGTCAAACCCATTTCTAGCTACTTTTTTTATTTGTCCGGAAGCTGTAATTCCCTGGGACATCAATATGTTCTGTGGTTCATGTTGTTTTCTGCCTGGATGAGACTTCTCTACCCTGAGTGTCCTGGTTAAACTCCACCTATCCTTTACCTCATATCAATTATTATCTCCTACAGGAAAGCTTTCTTGACCTCAGCATAGAATATGCCATCCACCTGATACCTTCATGCCAGTATCCCAAGCACTAATAATATTTCATTTTAAAACTGCTTATAAAAAAAAATGTCCCCTTTAAACTGAGCTTATTGAGCCAACTTTTTAAAATCCCTGTTTCTTGCGCCAGAGAAGATACTCAAAATTGTTGCTCACAGAATGAAACAAAGTATAATAACCATCAGGAAACTCATATTAAAAACAAGTGTTGCATACACATTTGTTTTAAAAATTGACATGGAATATATAAAAACTGATAGAGAAAACAAATAAGCTTTTTATTCCTCGATATTTTAAGCAGTGTTGCACTATGGTAAGGAATATAAAATTCAAATCAAGATTTTTCCAATTCTCTGTTGACATGGAAAAACTCCCCCTATACAAAATATAAGGAGGAAAATATATATAATATATGTAGGCCTCAAGGTACAAAATTTTGTGCCAACACAGCTATGACATACACTAGTTTGCGTGGTAGAAAGGTTAAGTGATAGCAAAATAATAAAATCACATCGCCAATATTATCATCAACAGCATCATGATTACTACCATTTCTATAGGACTCCATAGTTTCTAAAGTTTCCGTAGGGTTTCAGTAGTTACAGCATTTCCTTTATCAGTCTGGCTCATTGTTCTTGTGACATGTGTGTGCCTGATACTCACACATATATCCTAAGCCTGTGATTGCCAGCAGGAGGAACAAACATAGAAATCCCAGGGTTAATGCAACGATATGCCATGGAAATCCTGTCCAAAATCAGAGAGCAAAATATGCAGTAAGCATTGAGCACAGCAAGGTCCTCGGAATTAGAACAAAATGGAACCTCATTCTGGAATTTAAAATGAATAGCGCTATTTACGGTGGTCACAAATCTCATTGCTTATTACATTTAAATACACCCATTGACATATTGAGCACCAGACAGAGAGTATCAAATATGTACAGACACCATTATCACAATTTCACTAGTTTTTACTTGACATCGTAGTGTTTTCAGATATCAGGAAAACAAACTAAAAACCTTTACCTCTCCTTTTAACCATTGGACGTCTTTTCTCCTGTTGCCTTGAATGGACTGATTTCAGCTCTGTGTATGTTACTCCCTCCTCGCTCATTTCTGAGGGCTGCAGTCAAACGACACGGCTCGATTCCTACGCAATAGTCCATGAGGCACAAAAAATGACAGTATTCATCACGAAGTAACAGGGACAGCTACATGAATGGTAAGCATTTTCATCTGACATAAGCAAAGTAAATGTTTATCTGCGAATATTAGGAAAAACTTTATTTCAGTTTTTCTTTGTACTACCTTTTAACAGATGGTTAATAATGGTCCACTATGCTTACAAGCATGTTATGTTAAGCTCTTGCTGTGTTTAAAATAATTGAATTCATTGCCAAATTTTTCAAAAGGATATATTCCAGCCTCACCTAAAAATCTACATTTATATCATCATTTGAAAATTCATGTTTCACCACTTAGTGTCTGGGTTATGGCAAGGCCTAAATGGCAAATATATTGACACCAAATAGACTAAGCCCCTGCTTAGTAAGGACACACACACACCAGTTGGACAAAAACCGTGCCTGCCACATTGCTTATGTCAGAGTCTGCTCATTCATTCACATTATCCCTTGAACTTCATAATCAGTGGTTCTTGACTCCTTTTTACAGTGTAAGGAAAATGCGGAGACCATAAGATTCAAGGAAAGGGAGGTTAGGACTACATAAAATGAGGGAGGCATAACTTGTCCTTCTAACAACAGTGCTGCACAGTGATGCTCTTCTTTCTAGATGCGGAAAACTGAGGCTCTGGGAGCATAAACAGTATTCTCAAGGTCAGAAGGCTAGTAAATGGTACTCTTGAGATACAATAAATATATATAAGTAAATACATATACAATATAGTAAATGTAGTCTAGATCAAATATAGATAAAAGTATAACATATTATACATTATATTTAACTATACAATAAATATATATTTAGTTCAAGTATCTATATTACATGGAACTTATTTATATGTACCCAAATTATGATCCTTCATCTACCCTTTGCTTATATAAATCATACTTTCTAAAAAATACCTAATAATCTCTTTCTCCTAGAAAAATATTTATATACATAGGGATTACAAGTGAGAAAGCGTTTTTCCCAAAAGAATATTTTGCTACATGTATAAACAACCAGATAACTGTTCTTCCTAAATAGATCTGACTCTTGGGTTTTGAAACTATCTTAATATTTCCCCATTTAATTACTTTCAAATGTCAGTGAACCTGAACAATCATCAAATAATGATAAAATGTATAAACATATTGTCATTAGTTTTTCAGAAAAAGATTCTCTCTACCAAAGTGGCAAATTATAAGGGAAATCTTGTCATAAGGTCGTTTTCCAAGCTAACACATTTTTGTTTAATTGTATTTTAATTAAATATCTGTATAATAAAATAACAAGAAAATAAATTTATAAATAGAAACCTGGGTTTATTTTGATAGAAAAGTAATCATACTGTCAAAGCATTAAACTTTTTTACGACAATGAAAGAAGAGGGACTTGCCAATCGGTTTAGGAGATAAGAGAAAAAACCCCACAGATTTATATTGTCTGAAAAAGGATTAAATATTCTTTACAACATCTAAGGATTAAAAAAATCATATCAGCATAGGAAATATTTTGACCCAACTCATTCTCATCCACTCGTTTTCTCACTTGCAGAATAAAGTTAACATTCCATATGGATTAACACGGATCCAGGAGTCAGTTCTTGGGGCAACAGTCCAAAGCCCTCCCAACTTTGTCCACAGCTTTCCCATAGCAAATGCTACTTTATCCCTCTCTGCTGGACAATGTGACAACACAAGGCACGGGTCACCCAACCTCGCTGGCTGCAATACCTCATCCGTACCTGGGATTTCACAGCCGGAAAAGAGCTTGGTCAGGATCACAGCTACGATGATGTGCTGGCTCTGGGGGCCTCTCGCCTCTGCCCTGACTCCAGAAGGTACTCGTTGACGTGCTTGACTGACTCTCAGAGAGACCGTGTCAGGAGAAAGATAGCCGATGGCCATGTGACATTAGATACTCCCCCGCAGGGCTTCCACTGGCCTCAGGGTCTCCTTTACTCCTGCACTCTGTGTCAGACAGGAGTCCTAGAGACCTCAAATGCTGAAGTTTTCAGACGTTCTGTGGATCAGTACAAACCTGAGCTTTAGCAGTTACCTTGAAACATAAAAAAACAAAAAGGCATTCTCAAAGTCTCATGAGGTTAGGTAATGCTTAACAATAAAATTTAAAGATTATAAAAATAAAAGGGAAATATCCATATTCTACCTGGCATGATTTATACGTCTTCTTTTTATAGAATGAAGATAAGTTCCCAATTATAAATATATATATATATACATATATATATGTATATAATATATATGGCAAAAGTAGATAAATAGCAAAGTGTGCATAAATGTTAGCCTGTTTTTTTTAACAAAATCCTAAGGATATCCAGATTGCTTAATATATTACAAACCCTAAATACCTAAAAACTGAGATGAATGATTTGAAAAATATCACATTTCTACTTATTTCTGTGTTTTCTTTAAATTGCTTGAAGAAGCAGACTCTTTACATAAAAAAAAAACTTGGGACAAAACAAAGACACGTGATTAAAATATTGAATACATTTGACCATACTCCTTTGAAAGCATCAAAGCCAAATTCATCCGTTCCACTATTTGTAGCAAATACTATCAGAGCATGTTTGTTTTTTTTAATAAAGAGTGTAAGCAATTATATATATTGTTTAAAGGTAGAATCGACAAGATTAACATTAAGAATGTTGTCGAACTTCAACACTTGTAAGACAGTGGCAATATCTACCTTTTGCTACATTTATATGATTTTTAAGTACAAAAGTAAATATACACACACAGACATGCCCTAAAGCTGAGCAATGAGCTGTTTTTCAGATTGTTTATGAAATGCTTTTATTTTGTTTCTTAAATATAAAAATATATGGTTATAATATAAAAGTACACATTTATGCATATTATAAAATAGGTTTTATATATGAAAAATTGTATGTAATTTAAAGTTTATAACGTGGGTTACCTTGTATTATCCCTGTTGGATTGTATAATCTGTTTATGCTGTTACACACCAAATGCAGATATCTTACCCAGTGTGAGTTAGCCTGTTTGCTTGAAGGCAGCTCAAAGCAGCTATTTAGAATCTAGAGAAAAAAACTCTCTGAAAGCAAGTTTTAACATACATTATTTGTGGGGTGCCTGGGTGGCTCAGTCGGTTAAGCGTCTGACTTCGGCTCAGGTCATGATCTCACAGTTTCTGAGTTCAAACCGCACGTAAGGCTCTGGGCTGACAGCTCAGAGCCTGGAGCCTGCTTCACATTCTGTCTCTCTCTCTCTCTCTCTCTCTGCTCTTCCCCTACTTGCTCTCTCTCTCTCTCACTCTCAAAAATAAATAAACAGTAAAAGACCTTATCTGTTCAATGCAGTGAGCAGCTCTATGCCCTGGTTAACCCTACAAGTAAGTGTTAGGCAGGAACAAAAGCAGGAACCATATGATATGGTTTTGTCATATCAACCACATTGATCTGTCCATGTGAAAGGCCCCCAATGCTGTGAAGCTTCAAGAGTCTTTTTAGAAATGTGCACTAATAACAATAAATCCACCTCGATGCCAGCCACACCAGGGGAAGTCTTTTCAAAAGCACTGTCTCCTGGTTGGAGCTCCCTTTTCCATCACTCCCAAACCACAACTGTCTCCTCTTCTAATTACTGGTCAAGTATCCTCTTCTAAAGACATGTCAAGCCTCTAGCTTTCTTTTTTCTGGTTTGCCCTGGCTCACACTGTTTCCTTTTAAGATCTAGCTCATTGCTTTCAGGAAGTAGGTTTTCTGACATAAATAGAGATAAGAAAGCATTCTACAAATTTCCCATGCGACAGGGCTCCCTCTTAAAGGCAAACACGGTTTTCAAGCATGCCTATGGACTGTGATCTGCCAGGCCCTGGTGTCATTCGTCTGCACGGCAGCCAGACATCTCTATCTATGGCTTATGTCAAATTCCCCAGTGCCAAACGACGTCATTTAACAGAAATGTATTTCATCATTTCTTTTGCTACCAACTATTATATACCTCACTGGTAAGGAATGATTAAGCCAGCACATGGACTTTGGACGTGTATTTTAGAGGGTGAAGAGTACGACCTCTAAACTCTCAGGGCAACACTGTCTTCCAGGTTATGGGGTGAATAAGACCCACTGCAGTTTATTCCCCGTGTGCTTCCGAAGCAGCAGCTGAGTGAAGTGACTGACTTTGGAAGTCCCATGCTCTTCAGCAGCATCCAGCAGACCTTCTATGCAAATGAGTCTCCTGGGAGATTGGGCTTCAGGATCAGAATCTATTAGGTGGTATTGAAAAACAGGTGTGTATGTCAGGAACCAAGCAGAAAATGGACTCTAAAAGTTAGCCCAGGTTTCAGGAATGTGTTGCCTCTGATCTTGTACAAAGCTGTTGTTTGTTTGTTTGTTTCATGTTAACAAATCATCTGATACATATCTATGCGTACAAATTTGGAACAAACCACCAATGAAAAGCAATTATTAGCAATTTCATCCTTGGGGCTCTTTAAATAAGATGCCGGCTTTATCATACCTAAAATAGATAGAATAGGTTCTAGAAAACCTTTCAAACTATATAGCTTTAAATATTTTATCGATAGTATTTACAGAAAGTAAAAAAAGATAGAGTATTATGGTTAGAATGTACGCATATTACTATACTTTTAAGATTGACTTGTTAAATTTTCTATTTTGAGGAATGAGGCTACTTTTAATTAGTTTATGATAAAAACATTATCCCCAAAGACCTCTGTGTCTTTAAAACACCCACACACTTTTTTACCCCAACATCAATGTATTTTTAGTGCTTCTTAAAATGATTCTTATACCTCTTTTCTACTTCAACTTTTATTTTTCCTGTAAGGTTTCACTGAAACATCACTCATGCTTACTTTCTTTACATTCTCCAAGCCTCGCCTGCATCAAAGAAAAGTACATACAATCATGTCATCGAGCAAAAAAGCATAAGGTGGTGGAAACCACGATTTAACCCCCAGATGAAATAATGAGTAAGTAAAGTGAGAGGGAGAGGGAGAGAAGGGATGATGATAACATAAGTCAAGAGAACAAGCAGTGTGGTAGCAGAATCTAACTAAATTCATGTGAACTTTACAACAAAGCAGGCAGACTGCATAAAATGTTGAAATAATATTCCAAGAGCAAAGGTGCAAGAGGAAATAGGTTTTCGTTTGTATTTTTCATACTATGTGTTTCTTATCTACTATGCTCACGTATTTCCTCTTGTCTACTAAAATTGGGAAAAGGTGAGAGGGTATGAAGAAACCATGACTGCAGAATTCTTGGCAATGTTACAAGGCAAAAAATTGGGACAAGTGATGTACTTTGAAAATAAATAGGAGGGGGAGAGAGGGAAGATGCGGCGTAGGAGGACGCTGGGCTCACCGCACGTCCTGCTGATCGCTTAGATTCCACCCACACCTGCCTAAATAACCCAGAAAACTGACAGAAGACCAGCAGAATGGAGTCTCCGGAGCCAAGCGCAGACGAGAGGCCCACGGAAGAGGGTAGGAAGGTCGGCGAGGCGGTGCGCGCTCCACGGACTGGCGGGAGGGAGCTGGGGCGGAGGGGCAGCCTGCCGGCCAAGCAGAGCCCCTGAATCTGGCTTGCAAAAGCGGAGGGCCCTGAGACTGTGTTCCCACAGCAAGCACGACTTAGCATCTGGGAGGTCATAAGTTAACAGCTCTGCTCGGAAAGCGGGAAGGCTGGAGGAGAAAGGGAGGGAGAGCTGCTGAGCCCCCGGACGACAGAGCTCAGTTTGGTGGGGAACAAAGGCGCTCACCAGTGCCATCTCCCCCGCCCATCCCCCAGCCAAAATCCCAAGGGAACCAGTTCCTGCCAGGGAACTTGCTCGTGTGCAAACACCCAACGCTGTGCTTCTGCCTAGCCAAACCTCCAGCAATGGATCTGACTCCCTCCTGCTGCCACAGGGCCCCTCCTGAAGTGGATCACCTAAGGACAAGCGAGCTTAGCCTGCCCTTCCTGCCCCCGTGCACCTGGCCTACCCACCTCAGCTAATACGCCAGATCCCCGGCACCACAAGCCTGGCAGTGTGCAAGTAGCCCAGATGGGCCACGCCACCCCACAGTGAATCCCGCCCCTAGGAGAGGGGAAGAGAAGGCACACACCAGTCTGACTGTGGCCCCAGCGGTGGGCTGGGGGCAGACATCAGGACTGACTGTGGCCACGCCCACCAACTCCAGTTACACACCACAGCACAGGGGAAGTGCCCTGCAGGTCCTCACCACTCCAGGGACTATCCAAAATGACCAAACGGAAGAATTCCCCTCAGAAGAATCTCCAGGAAATAACAACAGCTAATGATCTGATCAAAAAGGATTTAAATAATATAACAGAAAGTGAATTTAGAATAATAGTCATAAAATTAATCGCTGGGCTTGAAAACAGTATAGAGAACAGCAGAGAATCTCTTGCTACAGAGATCAAGGGACTATGGAACAGTCACGAGGAGCTGAAAAGCGCTTTAAACAAAATGCAAAACAAAATGGAAACAACGACAGCTCGGATTGAAGAGGCAGAGGAGAGAATAGGTGAACTAGAAGATAAAGTTATGGAAAAAGAGGAAGCTGAGAGAAAGAGCTAAAAAAATCCAGGAGTATGAGGGGGAAATTAGAGAACTAAGTGATACACTAAAAAGAAATAATGTACGCATAATTGGTATCCCAGAGGAGGAAGAGAGAGGGAAAGATGCTGAAGGGTACTTGAAGAAATTATAGCTGAGAACTTCCCTGAACTGGGGAAGGAAAAAGGCATTGAAATCCAAGAGGCACAGAGAACTCCCTTCAGACGTAACTTGAATCGATCTTCTGCATGACATATCATAGTGAAACTGGCAAAATACAAGGATAAAGAGAATATTCTGAAATCAGCAAGGGATAAACGTGCCCTCACATATAAAGGGAGACCTATAAGACTCGTGACTGATCTCTCTTTTGAAACTTGGCAGGCCACAAAGAATTGGCACGAGATATTCAGTGTGCTAAACAGAAAAAATATGCAGCTGAGAATCCTTTATCCAGCAAGTCTGTCATTTAGAATAGAAGGAGAGATAAAGGTCTTCCCAAACAAACAAAAACTGAAGGAATTTGTCACCACTAAACCAGCCCTACAAGAGATCCTAAGGGAGACCCTGTGAGACAAAGTACCAGAGACATCACTACAAGCATAAAACATACAGACATCACAATGACTCTAAACCCGTATCTTTCTATAATAACACTGAATGTAAATGGATTAAATGCGCCAACCAAAAGACATAGGGTTTCAGAATGGATAATAAAACAAGACCCATCTATTTGCTGTCTACAAGAGACTCATTTTAGACCTGAGGACACCTTTAGATTGAGAGTGAGGGGATGGAGAACTATTTATCATGCTACTGGAAGTCAAAAGAAAGCTGGAATAACCATACTTATACCAGACAAACTAGACTTTAAATTAAAGGCTGTAACAAGAGATGAAGAAGGACATTATATAATAATTACAGGGTCTATCCATCAGGAAGAGCTAACAATTATAAATGTCTATGCGCCGAATACTGGAGCCCCCAAATATATAAAACAATTACTCATAAACATAAGCAACCTCATTGATAAGAATGTGGTAATTGCAGGGGACTTTAACACCACACTTACAGTAATGGATAGATCATCTAGACACACAGTCAATAAAGAAACAAGGGCCCTGAATGAGACACTGGATCAGATGGACTTGACAGATATATTTAGAACTCTGCATCCCAAAGCAACAGAATATACTTTCTCCTCGAGTGCACATGGAACATTCTCCAAAATAGATCATATACTGGGTCACAAAACAGCCCTTCATAAGTTTACAAGAATTGAAATTACACCATGCATACTTTCAGACCACAATGCTATGAAGCTTGAAATCAACCACAGGAAAAAGTCTGGAACACCTCCAAAAGCGTGGAGGTTAAAGAACACCCTACTAACGAATGAGTGGGTCAACCAGGCAATTAGAGAAGAAATTTAAAAATATATGGAAACAAACGAAAATGAAAATACAACAATCCAAACACTTTGGGACGCAGCGAAGGCAGTCCTGAGAGGAAAATACATTGCAATCCAGACCTATCTCAAGAAACAAGAAAAATCCCAAATACAAAATCTAACAGCACACCTAAAGGAAATAGAAGCAGAACAGCAAAGGCAGCCTAAACCCAGCAGAAGAAGAGAAATAATAAAGATCAGAGCAGAAATAAACAATATCAAATCTAAAAAAACTGTAGAGCAGATCAAGGAAACCAAGAGTTGGTTTTTTGAAAAAATAAACAAAACTGACAAACCTCTAGCCAGGCTTCTCAAAAAGAAAAGGGAGATGACCCAAATAGATAAAATCATGAATGAAAATGGAATTATTACAACCAATCCCTCAGAGATACAAACAATTATCAGGGAATACTATGAAAAATTATATGCCAACAAATTGGACAACCTGGAAGAAATGGACAAATTCCTAAACACCCACACTCTTCCAAAACTCAATCAGGGAAATAGAAAGCTTGAACAGACCCATAACCAGCAAAGAAATTGAATCGGTTATCAAAAATCTCCCAACAAATAAGAGTCCAGGACCAGATGGCTTCCCAGGGGAGTTCGACCAGACGTTTAAAGCAGAGATAATACCTATCCTTCTCAAGCTATTCCAAGAAATAGAAAGGGAAGGAAAACTTCCAGACTCATTCTATGAAGCCAGTATTACTTTGATTCCTAAACCAGACAGAGACCCAGTAAAAAAAAAAAAAAGAAAACTACAGGCCAATATCCCTGATGAATATGGATGCAAAAATTCTCAATAAGATACTAGCAAATCGAATTCAACGGCATATAAAAAGAATTATTCACCATGATCAAGTGGGATTCATTCCTGGGATGCAGGGCTGGTTCAACATTCGCAAATCAATCAACGTGATACATCAGATTCACAAAAAAAAAAAAAGAGAAGAACCATATGATCCTGTCAATCGCAGAAAAGGCCTTTGACAAAATCCAGCACCCTTTCTTAATAAAAACCCTTGAGAAAGTCGGGATAGAAGGAACTTACTTAAAGAGCATCAAAGCCATTTATGAAAAGCCCACAGCTAACATCATCCTCAACGGGGAAAGACTGAGAGCTTTTTCCCTGAGATCAGGAACACGACAGGGATGCCCACTCTCACCGCTGTTGTTTAACATAGTGCTGGAAGTTCTAACATCAGCAATCAGACAACAAAAAGAAATCAAAGGCATCAAAATTGGCAAAGATGAAGTCAAGCTTTCGCTTTTTGCAGATGACATGATATTATACATGAAAAATCCAATAGACTCCACCAAAAGTCTGCGAGAACTGATACATGAATTCAGCAAAGTTGCAGGATACAAAATCAATGTACACAAATCAGTTTCATTCTTATACACAAACAATGAAGCAACAGAAATACAAATAAAGAAACTGATCCCATTCACAATTGCACCAAGAAGCATAAAATACCTAGGAATAAATCTAACCAAAGATGTAAAAGATCTGTATGCTGAAAACTATAGAAAGCTTATGAAGGTAATTGAAGAAGATTTAAAGAAATGGAAAGACATTCCCTGCTCATGGATTGGAAGAATAAATATTGTCAAAATGTCAATACTACCCAAAGCTATCTACACATTCAATGCAATCCCAATCAAAATTGCACCAGCATTCTTCTCGAAACTAGAACAAGCAATCCTAAAATTCATATGGAACCACAAAAGGCCCCTAATAGCCAGAGTAACTTTGAAGAAGAAGACCAAAGCAGGAGGCATCACAATCCCAGACTTTAGCCTCTACTACAAAGCTGTCATCATCAAGACAGCATGGTATTGGCACAAAAACAGACACATAGACCAATGGAATAGAATAGAAACCCCGGAACTAGACCCACAAACGTATGGCCAACTCATCTTTGACAAAGCCGGAAAGAACATCCAATGGAAAAAAGACAGTCTCTTTAACAAATGATGCTGGGAGAACTGGACAGCAACATGCAGAAGGTTGAAACTAGACCACTTTCTCACACCATTCACAAAAATAAACTCAAAATGGATAAAGGACCTAAATGTGAGACAGGAAACCATCAAAATCCTAGAGGAGAAAGTAGGAAAAAACCTCTCTGACCTCAGCCACAGCAATTTCTTACTTGACACGTCCCCAAAGACAAGGGAATTAAAAGCAAAAAGGAACTACTGGGACCTTATGAAGATAAAAAGCTTCTGCACTGCACAGGAAACAATCAACAAAAATAAAAGGCAACCAACGGAATGGGAAAAGAGATTGGCAAATGACATATCGGACAAAGGGCTAGTATCCAAAATCTATAAAGAGCTCACCAAACTCCACACCCGAAAAACAAATAACCCAGTGAAGAAATGGGCAGAAAACATGAATAGACACTTCTCTAAAGAAGACATCCAGATGGCCAACAGGCACATGAAAAGATGTTCAGCATCGCTCCTTATCAGGGAAATACAAATCAAAACCACACTCAGGTATCACCTCACGCCAGTCAGAGTGGCTAAAATGAACAAATCAGGAGACTATAGATGCTAGAGAGGATGTGGAGAAACGGGAACCCTCTTGCACTGTTGGTGGGAATGCAAATTGGTGCAGCCGCTCTGGAAAGCAGTGTGGAGGTTCCTCAGAAAATTAAAAATAGAACTACCCTATGACCCAGCAATAGCACTGCTAGGAATTTATCCAAGGGATATAGGAGTACTGATGCATAGGGGCACTTGTACCCCAATGTTCATAGCAGCACTCTCAACAATAGCCAAATTATGGAAAGAGCCTAAATGTCCATCAACTGATGAATGGATAAAGAAATTGTGGTTTATATACACAATGGAATACTACGTGGCAATGAGAAAAAATGAAATATGGCCTTTTGTAGCAACGTGGATGGAACTGGAGAGTGTAATGCTAAGTGAAATAAGCCATACAGAGAAAGACAGATACCATATAGTTTCACTCTTATGTGGATCCTGAGAAACTTAACAGGAACCCATGGGGGAGGGGAAGGAAAAAAAAAAAAAAGAGGTTAGAGTGGGAGAGAGCCAAAGCATAAGAGACTGTTAAAAACTAAGAACAAACTGAGGGTTGATGGGGGGTGGGAGGGAGGGGAGGGTGGGTGGTGGGTATTGAGGAGGGCTCCTTTTGGGATGAGCACTGGGTGTTGTATGGAAACCAATTTGTCAATAAATTTCATATATATAAAAAATAAATAAATAAATAAATAAATAGAAAAAAAAAGAAAATAATAATAAAAATTCGTGAGACAGTATAGCAGCAGCTTTTCAGGGATTATGGAAATTCACAACACATCTGGCACCAGGCTTCACCCTGAACGACCTTGTTCCAGCACCAGCGAAAGTGGCCGTTTTCTGGGGTCAACTGGGACAAAGTGGCTTCGACAGTCTCTACCAAATGTCCTTCCAGCAGTGGAACTGCTTTTCCCCGTGTGGCCCGAGGACCTCCCGGACCCCACTCTGTTCCCCGGGGATTCGCCCTTCCCCCCAGAGCACCACCAGGTATCGAGCTGCAGAATTGCAGACTTTGTGCTTCCCTTGGTTACAGTCTTAATGGAATATAAACCCTCTCCTTTCTCCCTTTTTAGTTTAGCCCCTGTGGCTGTTTCCAATTTTCCACTTTCTCTCCAGCTGCTTTGGGGGAGGGGTGCTTTTCCTGTGTTCATTCCCCCCTGCCCAGTCTCCATCCTCTCTCCACCCACAAAAGCACCTCCCTTCCCATGGCTTCTCGCTCCCCAAGTTCACCTCTCTGCGCCACGTACCTGCTGAATTCTGGGTGCTGGTGGTGCAGATTGTTGTATTAACCTCCCGTCAATTTTCTAGGTGTGTGGGATGGTTTAGTGTTGGTCTGGCTGTGGTTCATGGACACGAGACACACAAAACACTTCCATGCTGTTCTGCCATCTTCTGTCCTAAGAAACTTTTAATTAACCTGAGGTTGAATTTTTTTCTCCCATGCAGTCTTCTAAAACCTGTAAGTTTACATTGAATTCTACACTCCACGTCAAGTTAATTTTTTTGTGATGGTGTGAATTGCTTTTTTTAAGTTTTTGCATATAAGTGTCTAATGATTCCCATATCACTTGCTGAAAGCAACATTCTCCTTTTGAAATATCATTGGCACTTTTGCCAAAAGTCAATTGACCATTTATTTGTGAATCTATTTCTAAACTCTCTATCCTGTTCCATTGATCTGAGTATCTATCTTCTTTCATCAGTATCTTTTATTTTAAGTAGGGTTCATGCTCAGCGTGGAGCCCAGTGTGTTGAACTCATGAACCTGAGATACGACCTGAGCTGAGATCAAGAGTCAGACACATAACCCGCTGAGCTACCCAGGTGCCCTACAAATATCTTGATTATTGTGTCCTTGTGCTAGTCTTCAGGTATGGTAATATGAGTTCTCCTACCTTGTTCTTTCTTGAATTTGCGGTGACAAATTTTTTTAAAAAGAAAAGTTCAGGTAGTGGCCATAGTTTTATTAGAATTCCAATACCCAGTTAATGGAATCTGGGCTCCTTGCAGAAATCGTTGATTATTAGTCAGAGGTAGGAGTTATACAAGGTGAGTCTGGAGCACATGTGCTGCTGGAAAAAAGGGGAGCACTTAACATAATGTGGGCTGGTCAAAGGGATCAAGAGACCAGACGAACGAATTCCCAATGGCTAAAGCAACAGCAATTTAAGCAACTAAATAAATGGCAAAATAAATAAAGCATCATTGTACTATAAACCAAAATAAAAACTAAATATCCATCAACCCATACCAAGATAAAAGAATTGATCAAATAAATACATGGGGGCAATGAGACAAAATTTGCATGCAGAATTCCAAATACAGCTCCAGGTATCATTTTACTCCTGCTTCAAGGAGAGGGGTATAACTCCTCGCTCTCTAAGTACACACTGCACATAATGATTTCTTTCCAAAAACCCATTACAGAATCATATGGAAGGGAAAACAAAGAATAACTTTGTAATGGAACACCTGGCAAATAGTACCGGACTGAAGAGAGTTATCATCAACAGTGACAGGCCATATTCATAGCATGCGCTCTTGGTATAATAATGTGATAAAAGTGACTCTGGACCTGTGTGGGCTTCCTCCCCAAATACATGACCCCGGTCTACGCATGAGAAAAATATCAGACAAATCTCAACTGAAGGATATATTTTTTAAGTACCTAGAAAGTCCTCCTCAAAACTATCCACATCATCAAGAACAAGGAAAATCTGTAACACCCAGGGGGAACTTAAGAACACATGACAGCTAACTGTGCTGTGGTAACATGGATGGGATCCTGGAATAGAAAATCTGAGTAAATTATGCATGTTAACTAATAAAAAGATATATCACTTTTGTTTCTGAATTGTAACAAATATACACTATTAAGATAGCATGTTAATATAAGAGTACAGTGTATTTGGGAACTTTGTACTATCTTGGCATTTTCTTTCTGTACATTTAAAATTGCCCTAAAAATAACCTGTATTTAAAAAAGTAAAATCAGCATGTAGGTGACGACCAAAAAGAAAAAAATGTTACTTGGTTTCGGGTATGAATTGATTTAATCTTAGATTAACTTGGAGAAATCATAACCATTTTGAAGCTTCCCATCTAGGACCATAGATAGTATAGTTATCAACTTACTTGTCTTATTTTCTCTTATGAGTGTTTCATAATTTTCAGCACATAGATGGTACATACATTTTGGCACATATACACTATTAATTTAGTGTGATACTGTAACCAAATCAACATGAGTTTGCTCCTTGGTGAGTCACAGAAAGGAACTACACCATGTGAGTTGTCACTAAAAGGAAACTTTATTTGCAGCAAATGAGGAGACCGTGGGAGTAACTTCCAAAGTCATGACTCCCGAAGCAATGGTGAATAGGTTCCTTTTTTCACGTGAAAAAAAAATTTTAATGTTTATTTATTTTTGAGAGAGAGAAAGGCGAGTGTGAGCAGGGGCAGGGAGGGGCAGAGAGAGAGAGGGAGACACAGAACTCAAAGCGGGCTCTAGGTTCAGAGCTGTCAGCAGAGAGCCCGACTCGGAGCTCGAACTCACAAACCATGAGATCATGACCTGAGCCGAAGTGGGATGCTCAACAGACTGAGCCACCCAGGCGCCCATCCTTTTTTTTTGAATTAGGATGAAAAAGAGGATCCACGTCACCATAGGTAGAGGAGGGCATGAGGTCACACATGCACCTCAAGGAAACAGGCCTCCACGCACACCGTGTGTTGTGTAAATAAGGCTTGTGATAAGGCTCCTGCTCCTCCTTGGGTCGAGATTTTAGAATTATAATGAGGTAAAGGTATCATCAATCACTCTAGCGGTCACTCCATGGTCCATCTGAGCAGGTGTGAGTCAGGATGACACTCAAACTGTCCCCGGGGGATCTGGGCAGGCTGAAGGTTTGGTCAAGACAGTCACTATTGTTTGAGGGATGCTATTGCTTTCCACTTGCCAGAGTTAAGAGAGACACTGGTAAGAGGATTTGCTTAAGGAAAACTGTGGGACGAAGGTGGGTGAGTATAAGCTGGTGGGCAGTAAAGGTCACATCTTGGGGTCTAGCAAGTGACAATACTAACATAAATGGTATTTTTGTTTATTTCAATTTCCAATAGCTTATTTTTAGCACATAGACCCATTACTGAATTTCACATACTGTCCTATATCTGGAACCAAAATAAACTCACATATTAGTGTTAGGAGGAATGAGGCGAAACGCTGGGATTTTCTATGTTGGCAATTATGTCCTTTGCAAATGGGTGTCGTTCCTTTTTGCATTCCAATCTGTATCCCTTTTTTATTTCTTGCATATCGAACTGAAATGGCCTCCCTTGGGATGGTGAAGAGGGGTGATGGGTCCAGATATCTTTGCTTCTTTACCGGTGTTAAGGGAAAGCACTCAATCTTTCGCTGCTCACTATATTACTAACTGGAGGGTTTGTTTCTTTCTAATGTCATTATCATATTGAGGAAAATCTCATTCCTACTTTACTTATTCTTAGTTTACTGAGACGATTTATCATGAAATGATGGCGACTTCGGGGTGCTTTACCTGCATCTACTAAGGCTATCATGTGGTTTTCCTTCCTCAGCCTATCATTCAGGTACATCACCCCAATTCATTAATCTTGCACATGTGGAATAAACCCCACTCCATTATGATGTATAATCTTCTCAATAAATTGCTCCATGCAATTCAATGTGCAACTATTTGTTAGGAATTTTTGCTTGTTTTGTGCACATGAGCTGTGGATTCTTGGTTATCTGGTTTCACTATCCAAGTAACACTGGCCTCACAGAAAAAGTTGGAACATTTTCAATATTCTTCTATCTCCTGGATCATGTTTTTTTCCCCCTTTTAAATTTTACTCTTTATTCAGTATTTACTAGAATTCACCAGACAACCCATCTGGGGTTCTCTCTGGATTGTTTTAACTACAAATTGAATAACTCATTCTGGATATACAATGAGTTCAAGTTATCAAATTCTTCTTAAGTTTGTTTTGAAAGATCAATTTTTTTCCAGAAATCAATGTCTTTTAGGTTTTAGAATTCATTGGCAAAAAATTCTTCATCATGTTCCCTTATAATCATCAGTAAATCCTTCAAAGTCTGTAATAATGCTGCTCATTCATGCTTCAAATTGTTCATTTAGGCCTATTCTTGATCGGTCCAGCTGGAGGTTTATCACTGTTGTCAGCTTTTGCAAAACTCACTGTTATATTTGTTTTATTATTTCTTTTATTCCCAACTTCTCTGATTTCTGCTCTTCGTTTCATGATTTCCACCTTTATTTGATTTGGGTTTTATTTCTTTTCCTCATTCTACTTTCTCAAGGCAGAAGTTGTGATTCTTGATTGGAAAAGCTGCTTCCAATGTAAGCATTTTCCCTGTGAACACTGATCGAACTGCCTCCACATATTTTGATCTCTGGGTGATTTGCTTTCATCCAGTTCAAACTATGCCAAATTTATCCTTTAGAACAAACAATGGCAAAAATATTTTTTTAATTTTCTTCATGACTTAATCTGAGGCGAGGAAGAATTTATTCCAATGGAGTAAACAAAAGAGTTTCAAACGGAGCTTGACCTTGCCACCTCACTTTTAAACTTCTCGCCTCCACAACAATGAAAAAATGAATGTATGTTGTTCAAAGACACCCAGGTTGTGGGAGTTGTCATGGCAGCCCAAGGGATCACTAAAACACCCTGTAACCAGCACCCAGATTGTTACACCCCATATTATCAGCACCTGAGAGGCACCTTGGACATGGTTTCTTTCCAAGCATAACGTTGGACCATGGTAAAGACTAGTCATTTCCCATTACTATTCGTTTAAGGAATAATCCATATGGCAGGAAATTTTGTCCTGATTTCTAATAGCATAGGTTAGACTTACCTGGTGTAGAACCTTATAAATAACTGGAACGTTATAGGAGGAGCGATTTTGTGTCTGGGTTTTATTTTGCTCAAACTTACGTTTGTGATATTATATCCACAAAGACATGGACAGACACTTTAAATGAAAAGAAATACCATAAACACATGCTCAGAGACACAAATAACAGGACCTCGTAAATTGAAGTGAATCAAAGAAACATTTTTTTTAATTGGTGAAGATTTTTTGGTGAAACCAAACAGACTGATAACACGTTGCAGTGGTAACCAAGAGAGGAAGCAGGAATTCTTGAATGCTGCTGACTGCAGATAGAGATGTAGAGCATCTATTGTAATATTCAACGTCTGTGCAAATTTCATATGGACACATTTTGACACAGAAATGGCACTGCTAGACATTTACCCTATATATACACTCTATGGCAAGTAAGACAGTATTAAGTGCTTTCATTCACACAATTCTAAAATTCTGGGACAAACCTAAACATCCATTGGAAATAAAACATTTATCAGTGTGACATTTGCAGAAATTTATACAAAGTAATGCAGCTACTTATGTACTGATATGGAACACACGCGTGGTACATTTTCAACAGAAACATAAAGGATCGTTACTGTCGTTTGTGGCATATAACATTTTGTTTAGCAGACGGCCTGTGTATAGTTGTATTTTATTAGAATACCTCAAAGAATACTATATAAACCAGTTACATGTGTGCCTCTGAGGTGGCAACTAGGTTAATAGAGGACAAGATGGTTGGGAGCATGTGTTCATCGTTTAGGACATCTACTACTGTGAACATTGCAAATGTATTCACTACCTATTTAAATCAAGATGTTTTAGTTATATTTTAAATGTAAAGTCTTACACTCAAACTTTTTTCACATTCTCTGATGGAATGGTTCTTGAAATTTCAAAAAAAAAAAAGGAAGCTTCATTTTTGGATGGATGATTTTACTATTTCTAAAACTTACTCTTTTATCCATGCTGAGGGATGTGTGAAAGATCATAATCCTTCATACGCCATGCATAGTTGACTAATTTGAGCGATTACCCTGTGTTTTTCCTTACAGCTGTTAAAGAATGAAATAGTGAACATTTGGTCACAGCGCTTCTTTAATTATCAGGGCCAGAGAACTCCTTTTCACAAATGTAACGGAAGCGTTTACTACAATCAGCACTATAAATAGCTGATGGTCTCAGGTGTCCACATTTCACATCAGATAAACTCCGTCGGAAACTCCTGCACCAGAAAATAAATTCATTTTAGAAAGACATTTCTCAGGCAAAATTTATCACAAATTGAAAACATATGTGCCGTTATTTCAATGGCATTACAAATGTTGAGAGGGTCATATAGTGTTAAGATTAGGAAGCGTAATTGTATCCAAACCTAATGAAATGTTGCCAATGGACCATTGGAACTAGTGAAGAAGTACAAAGGGTAGTGTAGACTGCGAGGTAGAGGGAGTTATACATATACACTTGAAATATGCTCCTAAGACTCCTGACACGTCTGGGAAGTGATCAAATAAAGAATGTGTATGAAGTGATACAACGCAATTACATATAAACATATTTCCAAGCGCCTATAATTCAGATTGATGTGCCCAGAGCAAGCAATTCCACTGCTAGCCTCACTTTGAGCAAAAAAAGGTGCTGATTTGCACTTAAAATAGAGTGCACTTTTTCTCCACTGAGCCTAATGTCTTCCACACCAAACGAAGCATTAGACTTCGATGAAATTTGGCCATGAGCCTAAGGTACCTGGATTTTAAACGTAAAGGCTGGGCTACACTGTCCAGAAAAAAAATGTTTCTTAGTTTTAATTTTCACCCATATCTTCAGGAATCTGATGGGAAGTAACCATTTCAAGAAATAAAATGGAGGTGTCCCCAACTTTTTACATTCAGCTGTTGTTTCAGTAGAACTTCTTTGTAGGGGGTTCCATTGCCCTCCCTGCCCCTTCATGGATTTCCTTCTGTCTCTTGAAGCACTTTTCTCGGTGATGTTTTCTGGTTATCCTCTTGTCCCCTTATCTTAACATGACCTTATACATGAGGGTGTCCGAGGGCTCAGACCTTAGATTCCTGAGAATCAACCCAGCCTCGCACTTGTCACACTGTCTATTTACTGCTGCACACAACATTTGCATCCCAGGCACAGACCTCTCACCTGATCGCCATGATCATCTATCACCAGGCCCATGCGACACCCCCGTACATACTTAAATGCTTAACAGTTTTACTACCATTGTATCTAAACCTGAATTCCAAATATGCCCTATTAACGTTAATGGGAACGTCATTCTTACCACACTTGGACCAAAACCTTGACACCATCCCTGATTTGTCCGTCCCACAACACATCTTTGGAACAAGTATAGAATCTGGCCACATGGCCATTTCAGCTCAACAGACTGTCCAGAGTGCATCTCCAAACCAGTAGCCAGATTTTGTCCCTCCTCCACTTAAAATCCTCTAATAGCTTCTTGTGACCCTCATGAACCAATCCAAGGTCTTACATTTTTCTGATCCCCACACGCTCTCACCGTCATTCCCTCTCTGACCTACTTCTCTCCCACCTCGTTCCCCTTGCTCCAGCATCCCAGGCCCTCTTGCTATTTCCTCAGGAATGCTAAGTTCATTCCTACTGCTGGGATGCATTTGTATCAGCTAACCCACATCCCAAGCTCATTCAAGATGCTGTGCGAACTTCATTTCTCAACGAGTCTGTCCTGACCACTCCACTGAAAGCAGTGAAATCTCTCCCTCTTTCCTTCATACACAAAAGGCACTTTGCACTGTAGCAAAAAGTAAGAGATTTCACATCACTCCATAGCATATATCACCCCGTAATGTGACATGAAATTCACTTGGCACGTTGAGATTGTCGCTCATCACCAAGAGCTCCATCAAGCCTGCATTGGAATGTAGTATCCACAACGGCAGAACTGTAGCATGTTTCATTCACCACTATAGCTTCAGTGGCTAGAAGCATGGCTGGCACATTGTAGGCCATCAATAAACAGCCTGTTAAGTAGCCCATGTTTCCCATACTGTCCCCCATGTTAGCTAGGTTTAGTTACAACGGATCACTTTTCTTCATTTTCTAAATCATTTCATAGACATCAACTGACAAACCTATGCGATTTATTAATGAAACATGGCTAGCAGAAATTCTTGTGGACATGTGTTAGACAATAACATGTATGATATTAAACACCACATTAGAACTGTAAGATTACTGAATGACTCCTTTGGAAAAAGCTCTTTGTTGTTGTTGTTCTTGAATGATACCAAGCAAACAGGACAAATTTCACATACAGAGGAGGCTGCCTTAGCCACTTTTCCCTCCTAATTATCTTTTTACCATACCCTGCAATTATATCTGTGGACGTGCTTGTACCATAGGACATACAAGATACAAAAGCAAAATGCCATTTCACTGCGTTTGGAAGTACTTTCCATTAAAGAACATGGAATAAATCATGCTCTTTGGGTCTCTTGAGGTCTCAGATTTGCATTCAGTTGCCTATCTAAGAAATGAAATCAAATGGAATGAAAGATATTCCCTAAGTCCTCAAGGATCTGTTCCTCTTCTTCACCAATAATCTACCAATCCGTTACTGAGCAGGAAGGGAAGCAAGGTCATGAAATGAAAACTTACAGCTGCTGAGATAGGGGTGAGCCATCCAGCCATTTCCACTGATACCCACTTTCTTGAACTCTACTTAATCCAATCCAATGATTGTATTTTATTTTTGATTGAATACGGACCTGTGACAAAATTGGAATTATTAGTATTATTCATAGGGTCAGTGAAAACATCTTACCCACAGAGGACTCATAAATAAAACACTGGGCACTTTTATCTTCAAACACATTTATGATAAATGGAACAGGCAGGCTCATTTCTCCATGGGGTAGAGAAGACACAGGAATGGAAATGCTTTAGTGAAGGACTCACTCAAGTCTTTGTGACTGGATCCAAGATATCAGCAAAGGGAAAAAAACAAATCTCCATATATGATAAAGTAGAGAGATAAATGTGATTGCACTAAATCAGGAACTTTTCCTCTTCATAAGACGCCTTACAGCATGTGAAAAGACAAGCCTCAAGTCTAGAGATATACGCAATAATTTACAGAACAAATACATATTTCTAGAAATACACAAGGAAAAAAATTTATCCAATAAGAAAAAAAATGGACAACAAATGAGAACATATTTCAAATATGGGGAGTATAGCCAAGAAATAGAGAGAGAGAGATGCCAAGCTCACTAGAGATCAGGAAAATTCAAATCAAAGCCACCAGGATATATTTTACTAGTATTTAATTGGCAGAAATTAAAAATAACAGCACCAACTTTGTGGGATGGTAGATATCAAATCCATCTTTCAAAATGTTGCTAAAATCGTATTGAAATGAAATTTTAAATTATCACCTCAAAATGGACCTTTAGGAACCCTGTCCCCAATGATTTCACTCCTACGATGAGTTGTGGTCAAGAGAAGTGAGGACACACAAGAGAGTTTTGCACTGAGACACGTCTAAGAATGATTCATGAAGGACTGTTCCTAACCACAAAAGGTGGAAACAACCCAAACTTCCATCTTCTAGAGATTCTTAGCCACACTGGGGAATATTATACAGCAGTGAAAATGAAGAGACTATAGCTACAAGCGGTCAAACACTGTATCCCATTAATTTGCTCTACACACCTCAGGAAATAAAACTTCCGTGAGAATTTTCCTTCTGTAGGCAGTGGATATCATACAGTCTGTGTTAACAGTGTGGGCACTGAATAATGCATGCAGTGTCTAAAATATCTCTACCATAAAAATTCTGTAAGTTCTTTGTAATCATTATTCCACTTGGCATATTGAATGGAAAGTAACAAATTAATGTCCTTTGCTAGAAGCAATGTAATTGAATCTCTCTCAGCCTCTCTCTCTCTCTCTCTCTCACACAAAGGCACCCAATAACACACACATGCATCAATATTTCTTCACAGTAATTACATTGTATCAGAAAAATTTGAGGAGCGTATAGTGACTGCCTAAGGAAAACGAATGGGAATTATAGAATTGCGACCAAAATAGATGTTATCATTTCTAAGTCTCCGAATAAACACTGATGTTCAATGTCCCTTGATTCTTTCACTCACATAATTTTGCTAGATCATAGGGGTATGCATAGGTATCAAACCCAATTTCAGTTTGCAGTATCAATGGACTTAAGCCCCTCCTGTCATTACACTCCTGGGCTTGGTAAAGCAGCAAAACATGGCAAATCCTAAACCATCAGTGTAAAAGTAATTCTGTTCTGTAGCAAAGTCGATCTGAAGTTCGGAGAGTGTATCAGCAGCCCAGTTCAGATACTGACAGCCAAGCTCTCATCAAATGAGGTGCTAGACTATGAAACTCAGATTTTGCTCTAAACAATGGCAAAAGTCTCAGGAAATTTCAAAGGCTCTAGATAGTTCCTGGAATAACAGGGATAACAAGTATAAGAAGTTTCATTGAAACTCTGAAGTCCATAAATTTCAATGGCAGGTCTGAAACTGAAGAAAACTGAATAGGAAATGACAGGGGAAATACGGATTAAAAATAAACTTAATTTGTGAAAGAAGAAAACTCCAACCATTTGGAAGTTGATTGATAACAGCTGAAGTTGAAGTTAATCCAAGTACGTATAAGCGGTCCTGGATTTTTAAAATTTGTTTGACCCAATGTGCTAATGTGTACTACAGAATCCATTCTACTGACTCTATATTCCCAAACATTGAAAGTAATGTCAAATGTGATCTAGATTTTCTATCTAAAGGAGAGATGCTTTCTCTGTTATTCTGGATTATAAGCAAAAGAAAAAATATCATTTTCAAAGAATCATTCCAGGGTGTCTGTGTGGCTCCATTGCTTAAGTGTCTGACTTTGGCTCAGGTCATGATTTCACATATGTGAGTTCGAGCTCCACATCGGGCTCTGTGCTGACAGGTAAGAGCCTGGAGCCTGCTTCAGATTCTGTGTCTTCCTCTCTCTCTGCCCCTATCTCACTTGCACTCTGTCTCTGTCTTTTACAAAGTGAATAAATGTTAAAAAAAAATAATTTTTTTTTTTAAAAATTCATTCTAGCTACATTCAACCTCTTCATTTTTCAACCTCTTTTCCCATGGCCATGAATGGAGAGACTGATCTTCCCTTCGAAGTTTAATCCCTCCCATATACTGAGGAAGGAACAATACAACTCAGCACAATGAGAAAGTATCTCTTTAGAAGGCTCATACCTTTGAAGCAGTTGTTCTTTTGCCCTGTATTAGCCCTGAGAAGATAATGCTCAGCCATTTGAAGCGTACTAAGTGTTAAGATGCAATATATACAATACTAAAGACTGAAAATCATTCCATGGCATGCCCAGAATGGCTGTTTTTCTTGATTTAAATTAATGGTTCTTCTCAGTCACTGTTACACCTATGTCTCTTCCACAGACAAATCTGCGCCAGTTAACAAAGTGCTTCAAAACAACATGCCATATAATATTGGAGGAAAGTCGAAACAATTATCTGAACTCCAGACATGCTTTGCATGCTCAAAGCGTTTACATCAGGTTTAGGAAAGTAGACATACTTGCTCCTCTTTAGTATCAATCTTCAGGAGACTAGACTGCAGATCTTGGCATGACACCATGCTCCTCTCCCAAGTTTTCTCCTCTTTTGAAAAGTGGTAACAGCTTTTTCCATGGCAGTACCATTTTCCTTGAAATGTGTCATCTTCTTCATTCCATGCTCATGGATTGGAAAACAAACATTGTTAAAATGCTGACACTACCCAAAGCAATCTACACATTCGATGCAATTTCTATCAAAATAACACCAGCATTCTTCACAGAGCTAGAACAAACCCAAAATTTGTACGGAACCACAGAAGACACTGAATAGCCAAAGGAATGTTAAAAAAGAAAACCAAAGCTGGACACATCACAATCCTGGATCAAGCTGTTTTACAAAGCTGTTTTCATCAAAACAGTATGGTACTGGCACAAAAGTAGACACATAGATCAACGGAACAGAACGGAGAACCCAGAAATGGACCCACAAATGTACGGCCAGCTAATCTTTGACCAAGCAGGAAACAATATCCAATGGAAAGAAGACAGTCTCTTCAGCAAATGGTGTTGAGAAAACTGGACAGCAACATGTAGAAGAATGAACCTGGACCACATTCTTATGCCATACACAAAAACAACTCAAAATGGATGAAAGACCTAAATGTCAAAACCATCAAAATCCTACAGTAGAAAACAGGCAACAACCTCTTTGACCTCACCCACAGGAAATTCTTACTTACATGAAGACATATCTTCAGGGGCAAGGGAAACAAAAGCAAAAAGGAACTATTGGGACCTCATCAAGATAAAAAGCTTCTGAAACACGAAGGAAACAATCAGCAAAACTAAAAGGCAACCGACGGAATGGAAGAAAATATTTGCAAATGATATATCAGATAAAGGATTAGTATCCAAAACCTATAAAGAACTTATGGAACTCAACACTCAGAAGGCAAATAATCCAATGAAGAAAGGGACAAAAGACATGAACAGACACTTTTCCAAAGGAGACCTCCAGATGGCCTACAGACACATGAAAAGATGCTCCACATCACTCATCATCAGGGAAATACAAATCAAAACCACAATGAGATACTACCTCACACCTGTCAGAATAGCTAAAATGAACAATTTACGCAAGAACAGATGTTGGCAAGGATGTGGAAAAAGGGGAACATTTTTGCACTGCTGGTGGGAATGCAAGCAGGTGCAGTCACTCTGGAAAACAGCATGGCTGTTTCTCAAAAAATGAAACATAGAGCTACCCTATAATTAGAAACAATAATGGTACTACTAGGCATTTGGCCAAAGGACACACAAATGATAATTTGAAGTGTCACATGCACCCTAATGTTTACTGCACCAGTATCTATAATAGCTAAATCATGGAAAGAGCCCAAATGGCCATCACCGATGAATGGGTAAAGACGGTATATTCTACAATGGAATATCACTCAGCCATCAAAAGGAATGAACTCTTGCATTTGCAACAATGTGGGTGCAAGTAGAGTGTATCGTGCTAAGCAAAATCAGTCAGTCAGAGAAAGAGAAGTATAAGATTTCACTCATATGTGGAATTTAAGAAACAATATAGGTAAACATAGGGGAAGATAAGGAAAAATAAGCTGAAAACATAAAGGGAGGCAAACCATAAGAGGCAAACCAGAAGAGACTCTTCAATACAGAGAACAAACTGAGGGTTGCTGGAGGGCTGTTGGGTGAGGGGAGGGCCAAATGGGTGATGGGCATTAAGGAAGGCATTGTTGGGATGAGCACTAGGTGTTGTATGTAAGTGATGAATTCCTAAATTCTACCCCTGAATGAATTACCAGATTATATGTTAACCAGCTGGGATTTAATTTTTTTTTTAAAGTAATGTGTCATGATCTTTATCTTGAAAATAAAAGCCACATGATCCTCAACCACAAGACCACTTAGAGACCTATGCTTTCTTTATGTATATATATATGTATATATATATATGTATATCTTGCTTACATCAGACTGAATGACTAAAAAATAAGTGGTTTTCCTGTGTCCCAAAAGTCTCATGTTGAGAATAGCTTTGGAGTCAAATTGTGGAGCCAGAGACTGACAGACGTCAGACCATTGTTAAGATGATACTAAGAAATCTTGACTTCCCAAGTACAGATATACTGCTCCAATAGGAAGCAGTTCTCCCTTCCAGAGAAATCCACCTAAGTGAATATAAGAGGATGGTATTAATTCTAAGAGATCTAGACTGGGGAAAATTCATCCACAAGCAGAAATTAATCAAGTCAACATGACTTTGTGAAAGTCAAGAATTCAATTAGCTAGAAGAAAGAAAATGGATTTCATTTTAAAAAGTGAGCAAAATTAAAGGACTTGACAAAATACAATGTAAAGTTTTAAAATAATATATTAAAATGGAACAGAATGAGATAATTCCATCCAGAAAACAACTGTAAACTATCAGTATAATCCTTCAGTACATACCTGTAGTGGGTAGTAAAATTAAGTGATCTTCAACTTCTGCTAAGGAAGCATTCTTGTCTTCTGGTTCTTTCATATCTTGCCTGATTTCTCCAGACCACCCGTGAGAAACTTCAATTCATATTATAAAAATAAGGTGTTGAATGCTTGCAATAGATCATTTTATTATAATCACTTACTCTAATTCTAAATGGCACAGTGAGTGGCGCTGACTAAATGAAAGTACGATCAGAGAAAATGCCAGGTTACAATATGTCGAAGTGTCAGAACATAAAACAGATTTTTAAATAAAATGATAACTTGCTATACATTATTTTGGACGTACGTGAGAGAGGAATCAACTTCTATAAAGCAGAAATGTAAACAGGATATGAAATATACTTTTAGTTTCTATGTCACCTACTCTTCAAATAATGATTACAAAGTTGGTGAAATGAAGTAGCCAGTATTTTATTTAGCATGTAGTATTTGCACAGGAAGCTAAACACCAGGGATTTGACTCTCCTCTAGTACAAGCTTATAATTAATTCACTGAATATACATAGAGGAAGAGCACACATGGCGACTTCTAATTTGCAAAAAGTAAGTGAAAAATCTCTGAGCAAATTGGCAGTATCTTCTCCAAACTCACAAATGAAAATGTGTAAAATCACGCAGTATATGGCTCTTTAAGTGTACAAACTTGAAAAGAAAGGTCCCTTAAGGGTTTGTTAGACAGTTAAGAATCGTCATTTCCAGCTCTCTACCACGCATCATTGAACCAAATGCAACGTCCACTTGTAAAACTCCAACATCAATTGCACGGTCTCCTGATGTACTCCATCGCAATAAATATAACCCCGGTTCAACTAAGTCATCCATTCCAGTGTTCCTATACTGGATCTGAATTGAAAAGACACCTTAAGGGGCCTTGGGATGGCTCAGGTGGTTAAGCGTCTGACCTGGGCTCAAGTCATGATCTCACATTTCATGACTTCGGCCCCGTGTCTGGCTCACTGTGGATGGCACAGAGGCCACTTTGGATCCTCTGTCCCCCTCTCCCTGTGTCCATCCCCACCTCTCCTGTGCTCTCTTTATCTCTTTCTCTCAACCATAAATAAAAACCATTTAAAAAACCACCCACATTAAGACCTCCTATACCTAAATACTACCATTTCTTGGGACCAGTCAATTCCCTTGTCCTTTCCTTTTTGTCCATCCAAGGACACGTAGTACAGAACTAATTCTGGCAGGACCTCCAAGAAGCTTGCAGCATAGTCTTTATGCACAGTGAAGTCTAAATACTTCACTGGGGCTCTTGGCTAACTCACTGCATTGAGCAAGCCACTCTTGATCTCAGGGTCGTGAGGTCAGGCCCAAGTTGGGTGGGGAGCCTCCTTGAAAAATTTTAAAAAAAAATTTTTTTTTCATATATAAAATAGCCAATTTTGGAGCACACTTTTCACTCACCATCTCATGTTTTGGATCCCCTCCTACTTGTTTAAGCATCATTGCTTGCCACTGTTTACTCATCTTCTACCTACTTCTAAATGTTGATTTACCCTGAGATCCCCCGCCTCACCCTTGTTCTTCTAGCATAGTCTACTCTCCCTGGATTCACAAGGTAGAGCATGGTATAGCTTCTGCTTTCCTCTGCTATCTTTTCCCAGACTTGTACATTAATCAGTGAATCCACAATTCATGTCTCTAATCTAGGCGTCTCTTGATCTCCAGACTTTTAATTCTACCCTGTACATGCTGATGATCTGTGTCTTCCGCCAAAGCTCACTCTAACAGACACAGACCAATCTCATTCTTTCTGGTCATCTCCACTGATATGTCACAAGCACCTCACTCTTCACCTTTATTCGCACGCACGCACCCACACAGTCACACAAACACACACACACACACACACACACGCGCATATACATCCCAAATCACAGCCTTCTGTTCTTGTGTTTTTCTATAACATTTAATGGAATATATTTGCCAAGATGTATAAACTTCATGTCAAATGGTATCACTGTTTCACTTGTTTCCCTCACACACTCAATAAAATGTACATCTTAGCAATTCTACATTTTAATATTTCTCAAGTGTGGTCCCTAACCCTTCATTACTTCTTTCATAGCACTAATTCAGTCATTCTAACTAACCCTTAATCCTGAAACATTCTCCTATTTTGTCCCCCCGTGCACTTTCCAGTCGATTCAGATTGACCTTTCCCAAATCCCAAATCTTCCAAGTTTCTTTTGTTTTGAGAACAAATCTAATATATCTTTACATGATATTAATATTATACAGCTTCCGGACAAATAAAAGAAGTAGCTAGAAATGGGTTTGACCGTCATCCCATTTTTAGTTACTTCTTTTATTTGTCCGGAAGCTGTAATTCCCTGGGACATCAATATGTTCTGTGGTTCATGTTGTTTTCTGCCTGGATGAGACTTCTCTACCCTGAGTGTCCTGGTTAAACTCCACCTATCCTTTACCACATATCAATTATTATCTCCTACAGGAAAGCTTTCTTGACCTCAGCATAGAATATGCCATCCACCTGATACCTTCACGCCAGTATCCCAGCACTAATAATATTTCATTTTAAAACTGCTTCTTATAAAAAAAAAAGTCCCCTTGTAACTGAGCTTATAAAGAGCTGACTTTTTAAAATCCCTGTTTCTTGCACCAGAGAAGATACTCAAAATTGTTGCTCACAGAACGAAACAAAGAATAATAACCATCAGGAAACTCATATTAAAAACAAGTGTTGCATACAAATTTCACATGGAATATATAAAAACTGATAGAGAAAACAAATAAGCTTTTTATTCCTCTATATTTTAAGCAGTGTTGTAGTACGATAAAGAATATAAAATTCCAATTGAGATTTTTCCAATTCTCTGTTCGCGTGGAAAAGCTCCCCCTCACAAAATATAAGGAGGAAAATATATAAAATATATGTAGGCCTCAAAGTACAAAATTTTGTGCCAATACAGCTATGACATACACTAGTTTGCATGGTAGAAAGGTTAAGTGATAGCAAAATAATAAAATCACATCGCCAATATTATCAACAGCATCACGATTACTACCATTTCTATAGGACTCCATAGTCTCTAAAGTTTCCGTAGAGTCAGTAGCTACAGCATTTCCTTTATCAGTCTGGCTCATTGTTCTTGTGAAATGTGTGTGCCTGATACTCACACATATATCCTAAGCCTGTGATTGCCAGCAGGAGGAATAAACATAGAAATCCCAGGGTTAATGCAACGATATGCCATGGAAATCCTGTCCAAAATCAGAGAGCAAAATATATAGTAAGCATTGAGCACAGCAAAGCCCTCGGAATTAGAACAAAATGGAACCTCACTCTGGAATTTAAAATGAATAGCGCTATTTACGGTGGTCACAAATCTCATTGCTTATTACATTTAAATACACCCATTGACATATTGAGCACCAGAGAGTATCGAATATGTACAGACACCATTATCACAATTTCACTATTTTTTACTTGACATCGTAGTGTTTTCAGATATCAGGAAAACAAACTAAAAACCTTTACCTCTCCTTTTAAACATTGGACGTCTTTTGTCCTGTTGCCTTGAATGGGCTGATTTCAGCTCTGTGTATATTACTCTCTCCTCGCTCATTTCTGAGGGCTGCAGTCAAACAACAAGGCTTGATTCCTACGCAATAGTCCATGGGCATAAAAATGACAGTATTCATCATGAAGTAACAGGGACAGCTAATGAATTAAAGTAAACGTTTATCTGCAAACATTAAGAAAAACTTTATTTTAGTTTTTCTTTGTACTACCTTTTAACAGATGGTTAATAATGGTCCACTATGCTTACAAGCTTGTTACATTAAGCTTTTGCTGTTTTTAAAATAATTGAATCCATTGCCAATTTTTAAAAAGGATATATTCCAGCCTCACCTAAAAATCTACATTTATATCATCATTTGAAAATTCATGTTTCACCACTTGGTGTCTGGGTTATGCCCAAATGGCAAATATATTGACACCAAATAGACTAAGCCCCTGCTTAGTAAGGACACACACACACCAGTTGGACAAAAACCGTGCCTGCCACATTGCTTATGTCAGAGTCTCCTCATTCATTCACATTATCCCTTGAACTTCATAATTGGTGGTTCTTGATTCCTTTTTACAGTGTAAGGAAAATGCGGAGACCATGAGATTCAAGGAAAGGGAGGTTAGGACTACATTAAATGAGGGAGGCATAACTTGTCCTTCTAACAACAGTGCTGCACAGTGATGCTCTTCTTTCTAGATGCGGAAAACTGAGGCTCTGGGAGCATAAACAGTATTCTCAAGGTCAGAAGGCTAGTAAATGGTACTCTTGAGTTAAAATAAATATATATATGTAAATATATATACAATATATTAAATGTAGTCTAGATCAAATATGGATATAAATATAATAACATATTATACATTATATGTAACTATACAATAAATATATATTTAGTTCAAGTATCTATATTACATGGAACTTATTTATATGTACCCAAAATGTGATCCTTCACCACCCTTTGCTTATATAAATCATACTTTCTAAAAAATACCTAATAATCTCTTTCTCCTAGAAAAATATTTATATACATAGGGATTACAAGTGAGAAAGCATTTTTCCCAAAAGAATATTTTGCTACATGTATAAACAACCAGATAACTGTTCTTCCTAAATAGATCTGACTCTTTGGTTTTGAAAATATCTTAATATTTCCCCATTTAATTACTTTAAATGTCAGTGAACCTGAGCAATCACCAAATAATGATAAAATTTATAAACATATTATCATTAGTTTTTCAGAAAAAGATTCTCTCTACCAAAGTGGCAAATTATAAGGGAAATCTTGTCATAAGGTCGTTTTCCAAGCTAACACATTTTTGTTTAATTGTATTTTAATTAAATATCTGTATAATAAAGTAACAAGAAAATAAATTTATATAGAAACCTGGGTTTATTTTGATAGAAAATAAATCATACTGTCAAAGCATTAAACTTTTTTATGACACTTAATGAAGAAGAGGGACTTGCTAATCAGTTTAGGAAATAAGAGAAAAAACCACACAGATTTATATTGTCTAAAAAAGGATTAAATATTCTTTAAAACATCTAAGGATTAAAAAATCATATCAGCATAAGAAATATTTTGACCCAACACATTCTGATCCACTCGTTTTCTCACTTGCAGAATAAAGTTAACGTTCGGTATGGATTAACTCGGATCCAAGAGTCAGTTCTTGGGACAACAATGCAAAGCCCTCCCAACTTTGTCCACAGCTTTCCCATAGCAAATGCTACTTTATCCCTCTCTGCTGGACAATGTGACAGCACAGGCACGGGTCACCCAACCTTGCTGGCTGCAATACCTCATCGTACCTGGGATTTCACAGCCAGAAAAGAACTTGGTCAGGATCACAGCTACGATGATGTGCTGGCTCTGGGGGCCTTTCGCCTCTGCTTTGACTCCACAAGGTACTACTTGACGTGTTGACTGAATCTCAGAGAGACCGTGTCAGGAGAAAGATAGCCGATGGCCATGTGACATTAGATACTCCCCCGCAGGGTTTCCACTGGCCTCAGGGACTCCTTTACTCCTGCACTCTGTGTCAGACAGGAGTCCTAGAGACCTCAAATGCTGAAGTTTTCAGACATTCTGTGGATCAGTACAAACCTGAGCTTTAGCAGTTACCTTGAAGCATAAAAACAAAAAGGCATTCTCAAAATCTCATGAGTTTAGGTAATGCTTAACAATAAAATTTAAAGATTATAAAAATAAAAGGGAAATATCCATATTCTACCTGGCATGATTTATACATCTTCTTTTTATAGAATGAAGATAAGTTCCCAATTATAAATATATATATATGGCAAACTATATATTTATAGAATGAAGATAAGTTCCTAATTATAAATATATATATACATATATATACACACATATATATATGGCAAAAGTAGATAAATAGCAAAGTGTGCATAAATGTTAGCCTGTTTTTTTTTTCAACAAAATCCTAAGGATATCCAGATTGCTTAATATATTACAAATCCTAAATACCTAAAAATTGAGATGAATGATTTGAAAAATATCACATTTCTACTTATTTCTGTGTTCTCTAAATTGCTTGAAGAAGCAAGCTCTTTGCATAAAAAAAAACTTAGGACAAAACAAAGACACATGATTAAAATATTGAATACATTTGACCATACTCCTTTGAAAGCATCAAAGCCAAATTCATCTGTTCCACTATTTGTAGCAAATACTATCAGAGCATGTTTGTTTTTTTAAATAATGAGTGTAAGCAATTATATTTATTGTATAAAGGTAGAATTGACATGATTAACATTAAGAATGTTGTCGAACTTCGACACTTGTAAGACAGTGGCAATATCTACCTTTTGTTACATTTATATGATTTTTAAGTACAAAAGTAAATATACACACAAAGACATGCCCTAAAGCTGAGCAATGAGCTGTTTTTCAGGATAGTTTATGAAATGCTTTTATTTTGTTTCTAAAATATAAAAATATATGGTTATAATATAAAAGTACATATTTTGCATATTATAAAATAGGTTTTATATATGAAAAATTGTATGTAATTTAAAGTTTATAACGTGGGTTACCTTATATTACCCCTGTTGGATTGTATAATCTGTTTATGCTGTTACACACCAAATGCAGATATCTTACCCAGTGTGTTAGCCTGTTTGCTTGAAGGCAGCTCAAAGCAGCCATTTAGAATCTAGAGAAAAAAAAAAAAACTCTCTGAAAGCAAGTTTTAAAATACATTATTTGTGGGGTGCCTGGGTGGCTCAGTCGGTTAAGCATCTGACTTCGGCTCAGGTCATGATCTCACAGTTTCTGAGTTCAAACCGCACCTCAGACTCTGGGCTGACCGGTCAGAGCCTGGAGCCTACTTCAGATTCTGTCTCTCTCTCTGTCTCTCTGCTCTTCCTGTACTTGCTCTCTCTCTTTCTCAAAAACAAATAAACAGTAAAATACATTATTTGTTCCGTGCAGTGAGCAGTTCTATGCCCTGTTTAACCCTACAAGTAAGTGTTAGGCAGGAACAAAAGCAGGAACCATATGATATGGTTTTTTCATATCAACCACATTGATCTGTCCATCTGAAGGGCCCCCAATGCTGTGAAGCTTCAAGAGTCTTCTTAGAAATGTGCACTAATAACAATAAATCCACCTCGATGCCAGCCACACCAGGGGAAGTCTTTTCAAAAGCCCTTTCTCCTGGTTGGAGCTCCCTTTTCCATCACTCCCAAACCACAACTGTCTCATCCTCTTGTAAATACTGGTGGGAACACATGTGAAGTCTCTAGCTTTCTTTTTTCTGGTTTGCCTTTGGCTCACGCTGTTTCTTTTTAAGATCTAGCTCATTGCTTTCAGGAAGTAGGTTTCTGACACGAATAGAGATGATAAAGAAAGCATCTAAAATTTCCCACGCGACAGGGCTCTCTCTTAAAGGCAAACACGGTTTTCAAGCATGCCTATGGACTGTGATCTGCCAGGCCCGGGTGTCATTCCTCTGCACGGCAGCCAGACATCTCTATCTATGGCTTATGTCAAATTCCCTAGTGCCAAACGACGTCATTTAACAGAAATGTATTTCATCGTTTCTTTTGCTACCAACTATTATATACCTCACTGGCTAGGAATGATTAAGCCCGCACATGGACTTTGGACGTGTATTTTAGAGGGTGAAGAGTATGACCTCTAAACTCTCAGGGCAGCGCTGTCTTCCGGGTTGTGGGGTGATAAGACCCACTGCACTTTATACTTGCGTGCTTCCTAAGCAGCAGCTGAGTGAAGTGACTGACTTTGGAAGTCCCATGCTCTTCAGCAGCATCCAGCAGACCTTCTATGCAAATGAGTCTCCTGGGAGATTGGGCTTCAGGATCAGAATCTATTAGGTGGTATTGAAAAACAGGTGTGTATGTCAGGAACCAAGCAGAAAATGGACTCTAATAAAAGTTAGCCCAGGTTCCAGGAATGTGTTGCCTCTGATCTTGTACAAAGCTGTTGTTTGTTTGTTTCATATTAACAAATCATCTGATACATATCTATGCGTACAAATTTGGAACAAACCACCAATGAAAAGCAATTATTAGCAATTTCATCCTTGGGGCTCTTTAAATAAGATGCCGGCTTTACCCTACCTAAAATAGATAGAATAGGTTCTAGAAAACCTTTCAAACTATATAGCTTTAAATATTTTATCGATAGTATTTACAGCAAGTAAAAAAGATAGAGTATTATGGTTAGAATATACGCATATTACTATACTTTTAAGATTGACTTGTTAAATTTTCTATTTTGAGGAATGAGGCTACTTTTAATTAGTTTATGATAAAAACATTATCCCCAAAGACCTCTGTGTCTTTAAAACACCCACACACTTTTTCACCCCAACAACAATGTATTTTTAGTGCTTCTTAAAATGATTCTTATACCTCTTTTCTACTTCGACTTTTATTTTTCCTGTAAGGTTTCACTGAAACATCACTCATGCGCACTGTCTTTACCTTCTCCAAGCCTCGCGTGCATCCAAGAAAAGTACATACAATCATGTCATCCAGCAAAAAAGCATACGGTGGTGGAAACCACGATTTAACCCCAAGATGAAATAATGAGTAAGTAAAGTGAGAGGGAGAGAGAGAGAGTGGATGATGATAACATAAGTCAAGAGAACAAGCAGTGTGGTAGCAGAATCTAACTAAATTCATGTGACCTTTACAACGAAGCAGGCAGACTGCATAAAATGTTGAAATAATATTCCAAGAGCAAAGGTGCAACAGGAAATAGGTTTTCCTTTGTATTTTTCGTATTATGTATTTCTTATCTACTATGCTCACGTATTTCCTCTTGTCTACTAAAATTGGGAAAAGGTGAGAGGGTATGAAGAAACCATGACTGCAGAATTCTTGGCAATGTTACAAGGCAAAAAATTGGGACAAGTGATGTACGTTGAAAATAAATAGGAGCCTGTGCGAAAAGAAACGAAAGGCATGAATGAGTGTGCTTTATTTCTGAACTTAGAGTCTTTCCATGTGTAATTGTCAAAAATACACATTGGTGCATTACATCTCAAATTATTTGGGAACACTTCTTTTATACTTGTGCCTTTAGTAGTTGACAATTTTTCCTTCTGCAATCACTGCTTCTCTTGAAATTTTTTCTTACCTTAGTTTCAAGAACAATCTTTAGTTCAGTAAAGCTGTCAGTAGAAACAGCACTATCGTTTAAAACACAAAGGATCGTTGCCTCTTAAAGGGGTTTGTGAGCAAAGGGCTAAGAAAGAACTCTGAGACATCTTTGGTGCAAAAAAGGTGATTTTATTACAGCACGGGGACAGGACCTGTGGACAGAGAGAGCTATCCTGGGATTGTAAGAAGTGACTGATTATATACTGTGTAGTTAGTGGGGATTAAGGACAGCTTAAGCCTCTAAGGAATTTGGAAGCAAGGTTTTCAGGGCCATGAGGAGCTAGCCACACTTAAGATAAGGTTATTTGTAGTTTTTTTATTTTGTTTTATTTTATTTTATTTACATCTAAATTAGCATATGGTGCAACAATGATTTCAGGAGTAGATTCCTTAATGCCCCTTACCCATTTAGCCCAACCCCCTTCCACAACCCCTCCAGTAACCCTCTGTTTGTTCTCCATATTCAAGGGTCTCTTATGTTTTGTCCCCCTCCCTCTTTTTCTATTATTTTGCTTCCCTTCCCTTCTGTTCATCGGTTCTGTGTCTTAAAGTCCTCATATGAGTGAAGTCATATGATATTTGCCTTTCTCTGACTGACTAATTTTGCTTAGGAAATATTCTCTGGCTCCATCCACATAGTGGCACTTGCCAAGAGTTCATTCTTTTGGATTGCCGAGTATTACTCCATTGTGTGTGGGGGGGGCGGGGGCGGGGGGTGTATACCATATCTTCTTGATCCATTCATCCATCAAAGGACATTTGGGCTCTTTCCACACTTTGGCTATTGTTGATAGTGCTGTTATAAACATTGGGGTGCATGTGTCCTTTCAAAACAGCACACCTGTATCCCTTGGATTAATGCCTAGTAGTGCAATTGCTGGGTCATAGGGTAGTTCTATTTTTAATTTTTTGAGGAACCTCCATTACTATATTCCAGAGTGACTGCACCACTTTGCATTCCCACCAGCAGTGCAAAAGAGATCCTCTTTCTCCTCATCCTTGCCAACATCTGTTGTTGCCTGAGATGTTAATGTTTGCCATTCTGACAGGTGTGAGGTGGTTTCTCATGGTGGTTTTGGTTTGTATTCTCCTGATGATGAGTGATGAGGAGCATCTTTTCATGTGTCGGTTGGCCATCTGGATGTCTTCTTTGGAGAAGTGTCTATTCATGTCTTTTGCCCATTTCTTCACTGGATTATTTGTTTTCTGGGTGTAGAGTTAGATAAGTTCTTTATAGATTTTGGATACTAACCCTTTGATATGTCATTTGCAAATATCTTCTCCCATTCTGTTGGTTGCCTTTCAGTTTTGGTGATTGTTTCTTTCGCTCTCCAGAAGCTTTTTATTTTGATGAGGTCCCAGTAACTAATTTTTGCTTTTGTTTCCCTTGCCTCCAGAGACGTGTTGAGTAAGACGTTGCTGCGGTCAAGATCAAAGAGGTTTTTGCCTGCTTTCTCCTCGAGGATTTTGATGGCTTCCTGTCTTACGTTGAGGTCTTTCATCCACTTTGAGTTTATTTTTGTGGATGGTGTAAAAAAGTGGTCCAGGGTCATTCTCCTGCATTCGCTCTCCAGTGTTCCGAGCATCACTTGCTGAAGAGATTGTCTTTATTCCATTGGAGATTCCTTCCTGCTCTGTCAAAGATTAGTTGGCCATACACTTATGGGTCCATTTCTGGGCTCTCTATTGGGTTCCATTGATCTGAGCGTCTGTTCTTGTGCCAGTACTGTTTTTGTGCCATACTGCCTTGATGATACAGCTTTGCAGTGTAGCTTGAAGTCTGGGATTGTGATGCCTCCTGCTTTGGTTCTCTTTTTCAAGATTTCTTTGACTATTTGGGGTTTTCCTGGTTCCATACAAATTTTAAGATTATTTGTTCTAGCTCTGTGAAGAATGTTGGTGTTCTTTTGATAGAGATTGCATTGAATATGTAGATTGCTTTGGGTAGTATCAATATTTTAACAATATTTCTTCTTCCTATCCAGGAGCATGGAATCTTTTTCCATTTTTTTGTGTCTTCTTCAATTTCTTTCATAAGCTTTCTATAGTTTTCAGTGTATAGATTCTGCACCTCTTTGGTTAGATTTATTCCCAGGTATTTTATGGGTTTTGGTGCAACTGTAAATGGGATCGATTCCTTGACTTCCCTTTCTATTGCTTTATTGTTGGTGTATAGGAATGCAACCGATTTCTGTGCATTGTTTTTCTCTCCTGAAACTTTGCTGAATTCATGAATCACTTCTAGCAGTTTTTTGGTGGAACCATTTGGGTTTTTCATAAGGAGTATCGTGTCATCTGCGAAGAGTGAAAGTTTGACCTCCTCCTGACCAATTTGGATGCTTTTATTTCGTTGTGTTGTCTGATTGCTGAGGTTAAATCTTCCAATACTATGTTGAATAACAGTGGTGAGAGTGGACATCCCTGTCTTGTTCCTGACCTTAGGGGGAAAGCTCTCCGTTTTTCCCCATTGAGGATGATATTAGCCTTGGGTCATTCACATATGGCTTTTTGATCTTGTGGTTTGATCCTTCTATCCCTACTTTCTTGAGGGTTTTTATCAAGAAAGGATGCTGTATTTTGTCAAATGCTTTCTCTGCATCTATTGAGAGGATCATATGGTTCTTGTCCTTTCTTTTATTGATGTGATGAATCATACTGATTGTTCTGCAGATATTGAACCAGCCCTACATCTCAGGTATAAACCCCACTTGGTTGTGGTGAATAATTTTTTTAATGTATTGTTGGAGTCATTTGGGTAATACCTTGTTGAGGATTTTTGCATCCATGTACATCAGGGAAAGTGGTCTATAGTTCTCCTTTTTAGTGGGTCTCTTTCTGGTTTTGGAATCAACGTAATGCTGGCTTCATAGAAAGCGTTTGGAAGTTTTCCTTCCATTTCTATTTTTTGGAACAGTTTCAAGAGAATGGGTGTTAACTCTTCCTTACATGTTTGGTAGAATTCCCCTTGAAAGCCATCTGGCCCTGGACTCTTGTTTTTTGGCAGATTTTTGATTACTAATTTGATTTCCTTACTGGTTATAGGTCTGTTCAAATTTTCTATTTCTTCCTGTTTCAGTTTTGGTAGTGTATATATTTCAAGGAATTTGTCCATTTCTTCCAGATTGCCCTTTTATTGACATATAATTGCTCATAATATTCTCTTATGATTGATTTTCTTTCTGTTGTGTTGGTTGTGACCTCTCCTCTTTCATTCTTGATTTTACTTATTTGGGTCCTTTCCTTTTTCTTCTTGATCAAACTGGCTAGTAGTTTATCAATTTTGTTAATTTCTGCTCTAATCTTTATTACTTCCTGTCTTCTGGTGGTTTGGGGTTTATTTGCTGCTCTTTTTCCAGCTCCTTAAGTCGTAAGGTTGTGTACCTGAGATCTTTCTTCCTTCTTTAGGAAGGCCTGGATTGCTACATACTTTCCTCTTATGACCGCCTCTGCTGCATCTCAGAGTTTTTGGGATGTGGTGCTATCATTTTCATTGACTTCCATATACTTTTTAATTTCCTCTTTAAGCTCTTGGCTAGCCCATTCATTCTTTAGTAGGATGTACTTTAGGTTCCAAGTATTTGTTACCTTTCCAATTTTTTTCCTGTGGTTGATTTCAAGTTTCATAACATTGTGGTCTGAAAATATGCATGGTACGATCTCGATCTTTTTGCACTTGTTGAGGGCTGATTTGTTTCCCAGTATGTGGTCTATTCTGGAGAATGTTCCATGTGCACCGGCGAAGAATGTATATTCTGCTGCTTTAGGATGAAATGTTCTGAATACACTGATAATCCTCTAGCCAGGCTTTTCAAAAAGAAAAGGGAGATGACCCAAATAGATAAAATCATGAATGAAAGTGGAATTATTGCAACAAATCCCTCAGAAATACAAGCAATTATCAGGGAATACTATGAAGAATTATATGCCGACAAACTGGACAACCTGGAAGAAATAGACAAATTCCTAAACACCCACACTCTTCCAAAATTCAATCAGGAGGAAATAGAAAGCTTGAACAGACACATAACCAGTGAAGAAATTGAATCAGTTATCAAATATCTCCCAAGAATAAGAGTCCAAGACCAGATGGCTTCCCAGGGGAACTCTATGAGACATTTAAAGCAGAAATAATACCTATCCTTCTCAAGCTGTTCCAAAAAATAGAAAGGTAAGGAAAACGTCCAGACTCATTCTATGAAACCAGCATTACTTTGAATCCTAAACCAGACAGAGGCCCAGCAAAAAACAAAACAAAAAAACACCCTAGAGGGCAATATCCCTCATGAATATGGATGCAAAAATCCTCAGTAAGATACTAGCAAATCGATTTAGACAGCATATAAAAAAAATTATACACAATGATCAAGTGGGATTCATTCCTGGACTGCAGGGTTGGTTCAACATTCACAAATCAATCAATGTGATACATCACATTAATAAAAGAAAAGATAAGAACCATATGATCCTGTCTATTGATGCAGAAAAAGCATTCAACAAAATTCAGCATCCTTGCTTAATAAAAACCCTTGAGAGTCGGGATAGAAGGAACATACTTAAAGATCATAAAAGCCCTTTATGAAAAGCCCACAGCTAACATCATCCTCGATGGACAAAAAACTGAGAGCTTTCCCCCTGAGACCAGGAACACGACAGGGACATCCACTCTCCTCGCTGCTGTTTAACATAGTGTTGGAAGTGCTAGCATCAGCAATCAGACAACAAAAGGAAATCAAAGGCATCAAAATTGGCAATGATGATGTCAACCTTTCACTTTTTGAAGATCACATGATATTATAGGTGGAAAACCCGATAGATTCCACCAAAAGTATGCTAGAACTGATACATGAATTCAGAAAAGTCGCAGGATACAAAATCAATGTACAGACATCAGTTGCATTCTTATACACTAATAATGAAGCAACAGAAAGACAAATAAAGAAACTGATCCCATTCACAATTGCACCAAGAAGCATAAAATACCTAGGAATAAACCTAACCAAGGATGTAAAAGATGTGTATGCTGAAAACTATAGAACGCTTATGAAGGATATTGAAAAAGACATAAAGAAATGGAAAAACATTCCATGCTCATGGATTGGAAGAATAAATATTGTTAAAATGTTAATACTACCCAAAGCTATGTACACATTCCATGCAATCCCAATCAAAATTGCAGCAGCATTCTTCTCGAAGCTAGAACAAGCAATCCTAAAATTTGTATGGAACCACAAAAGACCCCGAATAGCCAAAGTAATTTTGAAGAATTATTCAAAAGTAATAATTCAAAGTAAATTTGAAGAATTTTGAAGACCAAAGCGGGAGGCATCACAGTCCCAGACGTTAGCCTCTACTACAAAGCTGTAATCATCATGACTGCATGGTATTGGCACAAAAACAGACACATAGACCAATGGAATAGAATAGAAACCCCAGAACTAGACCCACAAAAGTATGGCCAACTCATCTTTGACAAAGCAAGAAAGAATATCCAATGGAAAAAAGAGAGTGTTTTTAACAAATGGTGCTGGGAGAACTGGACAGCAACATGCAGAAGGTTGAAACTAGACCACTTTCTTACACCATCCACAAAAAACACTCTCAAAATGGATAAAGGACATGAATATGAGACAGGAAACCATCAAAACCCTGGAGGAGAAAGCAGGAAAAAACCTCTCTGACCTCAGCCACAGCAATTTCTTACTTGACACCTCCCCAAAGGCAAGGGAATTAAAAGCAAAAAGGAACTATTGGGACCTCATGAAGATAAAAAGCTTCTGCACTGCCAAGGAAACAACCAACAAAAGTAAAAGGCAACCAACGGAATGGGAATAGAGATTGGCAAATGACATATCGGACAAAGGGCTAGTATCCAAAATCTATAAAGAGCTCACCAAACTCCACACCCAAAAAAAACAAATAATCCAATGAAGAAATGGGCAGAAAACATGAATAGACACTTCTCTAAAGAAGACATCCAGATGGCCAACAGGCACGTGAAAAGATGCTCAACATCGCTCCTCATCAGGGAAATACAAATCAAAACCACACTCAGATATGACCTCACGCCAGTCAGAGTGGCCAAAATGAACACATCAGGAGACTATAGATGCTGGAGAGGATGTGGAGAAACGGGAACCCTCTTGCACTGTTGGTGGGAATGCAAATTGGTGCAGCCGCTCTGGAAAACAGTGTGGAGGTTCTGCCAAAAATTAAAAATAAAATTACGCTATGACCCAGCAATAGCACTGCTAGGAATTTACCCAAGGGATACGGGAGTACTGATGCATAGGGGCACTTGTACCCCAATGTTTAGAGCAGCACTTTCAACAATAGCCAAATTATGGAAAGAGCCTAAATGTCCATCTACTGAGGAATGGCTAAAGCAATTGTGGTTTATATACACAATGGAATACTACGTGACAATAAGAATGAAATATGGCCTTTTGTAGCAACGTGGATGGAAATGGAGAGTGTTATGCTAAGTGAAATGAGTCATAGAGAGAAAGACAGATACCGTATGTTTTCACTCTTATGTGGATCCTGAGAAACTTAACAGAAGACCATGGGGGAGGCGAAGGGGAAAAAAGTTACAGAGAGGGAAGGAGGCAAACCATGTGAGACTCTTAAAAACTGAGAACAAAAAACTGAGGTTTGATGGGGGGTGGCAGGGAGGGGAGAGTGGGTGATGAGTATTGAGGAGAGCACCACTTGGGATAAGCACTGGGTGTTGTATGGAAACCAGTTTGACAATAAATTTCATGTTAAAAAAGGTAATAATAATAAAAAGTTCTAGGCTCTAGGCTCCGAGCTGTCAGCAGAGAGCCCGACTCGGAGCTCGAACTCACAAACCATGAGATCATGACCTGAGCCAAAGTCGGACGCTCAACAGACTGAGCCACCCAGTCGCCCCTCCTTTTTTTTTGAATTAGGATGAAAAAGAGGATCCACGTCACCATAGGTAGAGGAGGGCATGAGGTCACGCATGCACCTCAAGGAAACAGGCCTCCACGCACACCGTGTGTTGTGTAAATAAGGCTTGTGATAAGGCTCCTCCTCCTCCTTGGGTCGAGATTTTAGAATTATAATGAGGTAAAGGTATCATCAATCACTCTAGAGGTCACTCCATGGTCCATCTGAGCAGGTGTGAGTCAGGATGACAAACTATCCCCGGGGGATCTGGGCAGGCTGAAGATTTGGTCAAGACAGTCACTATTGTTTGAGGGATGCTATTGCTTTCCACTTGCCAGAGTTAAGAGAGACACTGGTAAGACGATTTGCTTAAGGAAAACTGTGGGACGAAGGTGGGTGAGTATAAGCTGGTGGGCAGTAAAGGTCACATCTTGGGGTCTAGCAAGTGACAATACTAACGTAAATGGTATTTTTGTTCATTTCAATTTCCAATAGCTTATTTTTAGCACATAGACCCATTACTGAATTTCACATACTGTCCTATATCTGGAACCAAAATAAACTCACATATTACTGTTAGGAGGAATGAGGCGAAACGCTGGGATTTTCTATGTTGGCAATTATGTCCTTTGCAACTGGGTGTCGTTCCTTTTTGCATTCCAATCTGTATCCCTTTTTTATGTCTTGCATATCGAACTGAAATGGCCTCCCTTGGGATGGTCAAGAGGGGTGACGAGTCCACATATCTTTGCTTCTTTACCGGAGTTAAGGGAAACCACTCAATCTTTCGCTGCTCACTATATTACTAACTGGAGGGTTTGTTTCTTTCTAATGTCATTATCATATTGAGGAAAATCTCATTCCTGCTTTACTTATTCCTAGTTTACTGAGAGAATTTATCATGAAATGATGGCGACTTAGGGGTGCTTTACCTGCATCTACTAAGGCTATCATGTGGTTTTCCTTCCTCAGCCTATCATTCAGGTACATCACCCCAATTCATTAATCTTGCACATGTGGAATAAACCCCACTCCATCATGATGTATAATCTTCTCAGTAAATTGCTCCATGCAATTCAATGTGCAACTATTTGTTAGGAATTTTTGCTTGTTTTGTGCACATGAGCTGTGGATTCTTGGCTATCTGGTTTCACTATCCAAGTAACACTGGCCTCACAGAAAAAGTTGGAACGTTTTCAATTTTCTTCTGTCTCCTGGAACACGTTTTTTTCCCCCTTTTAAATTTTACTCTTTATTCAGTATTTACTAGAATTCACCAGACAATCCATCTGGGTTCCTCTCTGGAATGTTTTAACTACAAACTGAATAACTCATTCTGGATATACAATGAGTACAAGTTATCAAATTCTTCTTAAGTGCGTTTTGAAAGATCAATTTTTTCCAGAAATCAATGTCTTTTAGGTTTTAGAATTCATTGGCAAAAAATTCTTCATCATGTTCCCTTATAATCATCAGTAAATCCTTCAATGTCTGTCCAATCATGCTTCAAACTGGTAATTTAGGCCTATTCTTGATCGGTCCAGCTGGAGGTTTATCACTGTTGTCGGCTTTTGCAAAATTCACTGTTATATTTGTTTTATTATTTCTTTTATTTCCAACTTCACTGATTTCTGCTCTTCATTTTATGATTTCCACCTTTATTTGATTTGGGTTTTATTTCTTTTCCTCATTCTACTTTCTCAAGGCAGAAGTTGTGATTCTTGATTGGAAAAGCTGCTTCCAATGTAAGCATTTTCCCTGTGAACACTGAACGAACTGCCTCCACATATTTTGATCTCTTGATGATTTGCTTTCATCCAGTTCAAACTATGCCAAATTTATCCTTTAAAACAAACAACAGCAAAAACATTTTTTAAATTTTCGTCATGACTAAATCTGAGGCGAGGAAGAATTTATTCCAATGGAGTAAACTAAAGTTTTTCAAACGGAGCTTGACCTTGCCACCACACTTTTAAACTTCTTGCTTCCACAACAATGAAAAAATGAATGTATGTTGTTCAAAGACACCCAAGTTGTGGTAGTTGTCATGGCAGCCCAAGGGATCACTACAACACTCTGTAACCAGCACCAAGATTGTTACACCCCATATTATCAGCACCTGAGATGCACCTTGGACATGGTTTCTTTCCAAACATAACATTGCACCATGGTAAAGACTACTCATTTCCCATTACTATTCGTTTTAGGAAGATTCCATGTGGCAGGAAATTTTGTACTCATTTCTAAAACCATAGGTTAGACTTACCTGGTGTAGAACCTTATAAATAACTGGAACGTTATAGGAGGAGCGATTTTGTGTCTGGGTTTTTTTTTTCTCAAACTTAAGTTTGTGATATTAATCCACAGAGACACGGACAGACACTTTAAATGAAAAGAAATACCATAAACAGATGCTCAAAGACACAAATAACAGGACATCGTAAATTGAAGTGAATCAAATAAAAATTTTTTTTAATTGGTGAAGATTTTATTGGCAAAATCACAGACTGATAACACGTTGCAGTGGGAACCAAGAGAGGAAGCAGGAATTCTTGAATGCTGCTGACTGCAGATAGAGATGTAGAGCATCTATTGTAATATTCAACGTCTATGCAAATTTCATATGTACACATTTTGACACAGAAATGACACTGCTAGACAATTACCCTATGTATACACTCTATGGCAAATAATACAGTATTAAGTGCTTTCATTCACACAATTCTAAAATTCTGGGACAAACCTAAACATCCATTGGAAATAATACATTTATCAGTGTGACATTTGCAGAAATTTATACAAAGTAATGCAGCTACCTATGTACTGATATGGAACACATGCGTGGTACATTTTCAACAGAAACATAAAGGATCGTTACTGTCGTTTGTAGCCACATAACATTTTGTTTAGCAGATAGCCTGTGTATAGTTGTATTTTATTAGAATACCTCTGGAATACTATATAAACCAGTTACATGTGTGCCTGTGAGGTGGTAACTAGGTGAATAGAGTACAAAATGGGTTGAGAGGATGTGTTCATCGTTAAGGACCTCTTACACTGTGAACATTGCAAATGTATTCACTACCTATTTAAATCAAGACCATTTAGTTATATTTTAAACGTAAAGTCTTACACTCAAACTGTTTTCACATTCTCTGATGGATGGGTTCTTGAAATTTCAAAAAAAAAAAGAAGCTTCATTTTTGGATGGATGATTTTACTATTTCTAAAACTTACTCTTTTATCCATGCTGAGGGATGTGTGAAAGATCATAATCCTTCATACGTCATGCATAGTTGACTAATTTGAGCGAATACCCTGTGTTTTTCCTTACAGCTGTTAAAGAATGAAAATAGTGAACATTTGATCACAGCGCTTCTTTAATTATCAGGGCCAGAGAACTCCTTTTCACAAATGTAACGGAAGCTTTTACTACAATCAGCACTATAAATAGATGATGGTCTCAGGTGTCCACATTTCACATCAGATAGACTCTGTAGGAAATTCCTGCACCAGAAAATAAATTCATTTAGAAAGACATTTTCAGGCAAAATTTATCACAAGTTGAAAATATATGTGCAGTTATTTCAATGGCTATACAAATGTTGACAGAGACATATAGCATTAAGATCAGGAAGCGTAATTGTATCTACACCTAATGAAATGTTGCCAATGGACCAATGGAACTAGTGAAGTAGTACAAAGGGTAGTATAGACTGGGAGGTCTAGGGAGTTATACATATAGACTTGAAATATGCTCCTAAGACTCCTGACACGTCTGGGAAGTGATCAAATAAAGAATGTGTATGAAGTGATACACTGCAATTACATATAAACATATTTCTAAGTGTCTATAATTCAGATTGATGTGCCCAGAGCAAGCATCTCCACTGCTAGCCTCACTTTGAGCAAAAAAGGTGCTGATTTGCACTTAAAATAGAGTGCACTTTTTCTCCACTGAGCCTAATGTCCTCCACACCAAACGAAGCATTAGACTTCGGTGAAATTGGGCAATGAGAATGAGGTACCTGGATTTTAATTGTGAAGCTGGGCTACACTGTCCAGAAAAAAAAAGTTTCTTAGTTTTAATTTTCACCCAAATCCTCAGGAATCTGATGGGAAGTAACCATTTCAAGAAATAAAATGGAGGTGTCCCCAACTTTTTACATTCAGCTGTTGTTTCAGTAGAACTTCTTTGTAGGGGGTTCCATTGCCCTCGCTGCCCCTTCATGGGTTTCCTTCTGTCTCTTGAAGCACTTTTCTCGGTGATGTTTTCTGGTTATCCTCGTGTCCCCTTATCTTAACATGACCTTAAACATGAGGGTGTCCGAGGGCTCAGCCCTTAAACCCCTAGAATCAACCCAGCCTCACACTTGTCACACTGTCTATTCACTGCTGCACACAACATTTGCATCCCAGGCACAGACCTCTCACCTGATCGGCATGATCATCTATCACAAAGCCCATGCGACACCCCCTCACATACCTAAATGCTTAACAGTTTTACTAGCATTGTATCTAAAACTGAATTCCAAATATGCCCTATTAACGTTAATGGGAACGTCATTCTTACCACACTTGGACCAAAACCTTGACACCATCCCTGACTTGTCCGTCTCGCACACATCTGTGGAACAAATGTAGAATCTGGCCACATGGCCATCTCAGCTCAACAGACTGTCCAGAGAGCGTCTCCAAAGCAGGAGCCAGCTTTTGTCCCTCCTCCGCTTAAAACCCTCTAATAGCTTCTCGTGACCCTCATGAACCAATCCAAGGTATTACATTTTTCTGATCCCCACATGCTCTCACCGTCATTCCCTCTCTGACCTACTTCTCTCCCACCTCGTTCCCCTTGCTCCAGCATCCCAGGCCCTCTTGCTGTTTCCTCAGGAATGCTAAGGACACTCCTACCTCTGAGTCTTGACCACAGCTGTTGTTACTGCTGGGTTGCATTTGTATCAGCTAATCCTCATGCCAAACTCATTCAAGATGCTGTGCGAACGTCATTTCTCAAGGAGTCTGTCCTGACCACTCCACTGAAAGCAGTGAAATCTCTCCCTCTTACCTTCATACACAAAAGACACTTCGCACTGTAGCAAAAAGGAAGAGATTTCACATCACTCCATAACATGTATCACCCCCTAATGTGCCATGTAATTCACTTGGCATGTTGAGATTGTCGTCACTCATCACCAAGAGCTCCATCAAGCCTGCATTGGAATGTACTATCCACAACGGCAGAAGACTGTAGCTTGTTTCATTCACCACTATAGCATCAGTGGCTAGAAGGGTGCCAGGCACATTGTGGGCCATCAATAAACAGTCTGTTAAGTAGCTCATGTTTCTCATACTGTCCCCCATGTTAGCTAGATTTAGTTACAACGGATCACTTTTCTTCATTTTCTAAACTCATTTCGTAGACATCAACTGACAAACCCATGTGATTTATTAATGAAACAGGGCTACCAGAAATTCTTGTGGACTTGAGCTGGACAATAACATGTATGCTATTAAACACCATATTAGAGCTGCAAGATTACTAAATCACTCCTTTGGAAAAAGCTCTTTTGTTGTTGTTGTTCTCGAATGATACCAAGCAAACAGGTACAAATTTCACGCACAGAGGAGGCTGGCTGTAGCCACTTTTCTCTCCTCATTATCTTTTTAAAATTTCCTGCAACCATATCTGTGGACGTGCTTGTATCATAACATACAAGACACAAAAGCAAAATGTCATTTCACTGGGTTTGGAAGGACCTTCCATTAAAGAACATGGAATAAATCATGCTCTTTGGGTCTCTTGAGGTCTCAGATTTGCACTCGGTTGCCGATCTAAGAAGCGAGATCAAATGGAATGAACGATATTCCCTAAGTCCCCAAGGATCTGTTCCGCTTCTTCACCAATAATCTACCAATCCGTTATTGATCAGAAAAGGGAGCAAGACCATGAAATGAAAACTTACAGCTTCTGAGATAGGGGTGAGCCATCCAGCCATTGCCAGGGATATCTGCCTTCTTGAACCCTAATTAATCCAATCCAATGATTGTATTTTATTTTTGATTGAGTAAGGACCTGTGACAAAATTGGAATCATTAGTATTATTCATAACGTCAGTGAAAACATCTTACCACAGAGGACTCATAAATAAAATACTGGGCACTTTTATCTGCAAACACTTTTATGATAAATGGAAGTGGCAGGCTCATTTCTGCATGGGGTAGAGAAGACACAGGAATGGAAATGCTTCAGTGAAGGAATCACTCAAGTCTCTGTGACTGGATCCAAGATATCAGCAAAGGGGCAGGATGGACTTAGAAAAAAAGAAATGTCCCCATATGATAAAGTAGAGAGATAAATATGATTTCACTAAATCAGGAACTTTTCCTCATCCTAAGATGCCTTAAAGCATGTGACAAGACAAGCCTCATGTCTGGAGATTTATGCAATAATTTACAGAACAAATACGTATTTCTAGAAATAAACAAGGAAAAAAATTATACAAACAGAAAAAATGGACAACAAATGAGAACATATTTCAAATATGGGGAGTATAGCCAAGAAATAGAGAGAGAGAGATGTCAAGCTCACTAGAGATCAGAAAAATTCAAATCAAAGCCACCAGGATATATTTTACTACTATGAATTGTCAGAAATTAAAAATAACAGCACCAATTTTGTGGGATTGGTAGATATAAAATCCATCTTTAAAAATGTTGCTAATATCATTTTGAAATGTAATTTACATTATCACATGAAAATGGACCTTTAGAAACCTTGTTCCCAATGATTTCACTCCTAGGATGATTTGTTATCAAGAGAAGTGAGGACACACAAGAGAGTTTTGCATTGAGACACGTCTAAGAATGATTCATGAAGGACTGTTCCTAACCACAAAAGGTGGAAACAACCCAAACTTCCATCTTCTAGAGATTCTTAGCCACACTGGGGAATATTATACAGCAGTGAAAATGAAGAGACTATAGCTACAAGCGGTCAAACACTGTATCCCATTAATTTGCTCTACACACCTCAGGAAATAAAACTTCCGTGAGAATTTTCTTTCTGCATGCAGTGGATATCATACAGTCTGTGTTAACAGTGTGGGCACTGAATAATGCATGCAGTGTCTAAAATATCTCTACCATAAAAATTCTGTAAGTTCTTTGTAATCATTATTCCACTTGGCATATTGAATGGAAAGTAACAAATTAATGTCCTTTGCTAGAAGCAATGTAATTGAATCTCTCTCAGCCTCTCTCTCTCTCTCTCTCTCACACAAAGGCACCCAAAAACACACACATGCATCAATATTTCTTCACAGTAATTACATTGTATCAGAAAAATTTGAGGAGTGTATAGTTAGTGCCTAAGGAAAATGAATGGGAATTATAGAATTGTGACCAAAATAGATGTTATCATTTCCAAGTCTCTGAATAAACACTGATGTTCAATGTCCCTTGATTCTTTCACTCACATAATTTTGCTAGATGCTAGGGGTATGCATAGGTATCAAACCCAATTTCAGTTTGCAGTATCAATGGACTTAAGCCCCTCCTGTCATTACACTCCTGGGCTTGGTAAAGCAGCAAAACATGGCAAATCCTAAACCATCTGTGTAAAAGTAATGCTGTTCTGTAGCAAAGTCGATCTGAAGTTCGGAGAGTGTATCAGCAGCCCAGTTCAGATACTGACAGCCAAGGTCTCATCAAATGAGGTGCTAGACTATGAAACTCAGATTTTGCTCTAAACAATGGCAAAAGTCTCAGGAAATTTCAAAGGCTCTAGATAGTTCCTGGAAAAACAGGGATAACAAGTATGAGAAGTTTCATTGAAACTCTGAAGTCCAGAACTTCAATGGCAGGACTGAAACTGAAGAAAAGTGAATTGGAAATTACAAGGGAAATAAGGATTAAAAATAAACTTAATTTGTGAAAGAAGAAACTCCAACCATTTGGAAGTTCATTGATAACAGCTGAGGTTGAAATTAATCAGGGTACTTATTAGGTCCTGGATTTTTAGGTCCTGGATTATTAGGTCCTGAATTTTTAAAATTTGTTTGAACCAATGTGCTAATGTGTACTTCATTTGTTTCTCATACTTATGAGTGAATCATTCATATTCATATCATTATTTTAATAAGAATTTTATGAACAAGAAACACAGGGCTGTTTGCTTGTTTGTTTGTGTGTTTTTAGGTAAGTGCTACATGCAACATGGGATTGAACTCACAGATCAAGAGGCACATGGCCCACCAACTGGGCCAACCACATGCCCCGGAGTATTGGCCTGGTTTGGGTTTTATTTTGTTTTCTTTTTTGAAAACATAGGGCTTTTAACTCATCCTTCACAAGACACTAATAGAAATATCACAGCTAGACCTGGATCGTGTAACTAGAACTCAGTGCCTACATGGAATATTTATGGAATCATTAGAAGGAACCCCACAGAATCCATTCTACTGACTTTATATTGCCAAATATTAAAAGTAATGGCAAATGTGATCTAGATTTTCTCTTCTAGAAAAGAGAGGCTTTCTCTGTCATTCTGGATTATAAGCAAAAGGAAAAAAATCATTTCCAAAGAATCATTCCAGGGTCCCTGGGTGATTCCATCAGTTGAGTGTCTGATTTTGGCTCAAGTCATGATCACACGGTATGTGAGTTCGAGCCCCGCGTCGGGCTCTGTGCTGACAGGTAAGAGTCTGGAGCCTGCTTAAGATTCTGTCTTCCTCTCTCTCTACCCATATCCCACTCGCACTCTGTCTCTCTGTCTCTTAAAAAGTGAATAAATGTTAAAAAAAATACTTTAAAAAAAAAGAATCATTCTAGTTACATTCAACCTCTTCATTTTTCAACCTCTTTTCCCATGGCCATGAAGGGAGAGACTCATCTTTCCTTTGAAGTTGAATCCCTCCAGTATACTGAGGAAGGAACAACAGAACTCAGTACAATGAGAAAGTATCTCTTTAGAAGGCTAATACCCTTGAAGCAGTTGTTCTTTTGCCCTGTATTAGCCTTGAGAAGATAATGCTGAGCCGTTTGAAGCATACTAAGTGTCAAGATGCAATATATACAATACCAAAGACTGAAAATCATTCCATGGCATGCCCAGAATGGCTGTTTTTCTTGATTTAAATCAATGGTTCTTCTTGGTCACTGTTACACCTATGTCTCTTCCACAGAGAAATCTGCACCAGTTAACAAAGTGCTTCAAAACAACATGCCATATAATATTGGAGGAAAGTCAAAACAATTATCTGAACTCCAGACATGCTTTGCATACTCAAAGCATTTACTCAGGTTTAGGAAAGTAGACATACTTGCTCCTCTTTAGTCTCAATCTTCAGGAGGCTAGCCTGCAGATCTTGGCATGACACCATGCTCCTCTCCCAAGTTTTCTCCTCTTTTGAAAAGTGGTAACAGCTTTTTCCACGGCAGTACCATTTTCCTTGAAATGTGTCATCGTCTTCATTCCATGCTCATGGATTGGAAAACAAACATTGTTAAAATGCTGACACTACCCAAAGCAATCTACACATTCGATGCAATTTCTATCAAAATAACACCAGCATTCTTCACAGAGCTAGAACAAACCCAAAATTTGTACAGAACCACAAAAGACACTGAATAGCCAAAGGAATGTTAAAAAAGAAAACCAAAGCTGGACACATCACAATCCTGGATCAAGCTGTTTTACAAAGCTGTTTTCATCAAAACAGTATGGTACTGGCACAAAAGCAGACACATAGATCAACAGAACAGAACGGAGAACCCAGAAATGGGCCCACAAATGTACGGCCAGCTAATCTTTGGCCAAGCAGGAAACAATATCCAATGGAAAAAAGACAGTCTCTTCAGCAAATGGTGTTGGGAAAACTGGACAGCAGCATGTAGAAGATTGAACCTGGACCACATTCTTACACCATACACAAAAACAACTCAAAATGGATGACAGATCTAAATGTCAAAACCATCAAAATCCTACAGTAGAAAACAGGCAACAATCTCTTTGACCTCACCCACAGGAACTTCTTACTTACATGAAGACATGTCTTCAGGGGCAAGAGAAACAAAAGCAAAAACGAACTATTGGGACCTCATCAAGATAAAAACTTCTCCACTGCGAAGGAAACAATCAGCAAAACTAAAAGGTAACTGACAGAATGGAAGAAAATATTTGCAAATGACATATCAGATAAAGGATTAGTACCCAAAATGTATAAAGAACTTATGGAACTCAACACTCAGAAGGCAAATAATCCAGTGAAGAAAGGGACAAAAGACATGAACAGACACTTTTCCAAAGGAGACATCCAGATGGCCTACAGACACATGAAAACATGCTCCACATCACTCATCATCAGGGAAATAAATCAAAACCACAGTGAGATACCACCTCACACCTGCCAGAATGGCTAAAATGAACAATTTGGGCAAAAACAGATGTTGGCAAGGATGTGGAAAAAGGGGAATGTTTTTGCACTGCTGGTGGGAATGCAAGCTGGTGCAGTCACTCTGGAAAACAGCATGGCTGTTTCTCAAAAAATGAAACATAGAGCTACCCTATAATTAGAAACAATAATGGCACTACTAGGCATTTGGCCAAAGGACACACAAATGCTAATTTGAAGTGTCACTTGCACCCCAATGTTTTGCACCAGTATCAATAATAGCTAAATCATGGAAAGAGCCCAAATGGCCATCACCGATGAATGGGTAAAGACGATATATTCTACAATGGAATATCACTCAGCCATCAAAAGGAATGAACTCTTGCATTTGCAACAATGTGGGTGCAAGTAGAGTGTATCATGCTAAGCAAATCAGCCAGTCATAGAAAGAGAAATATAAGATTTCACTCATATGTGGAATTTAAGAAACACAATAGACAAACATAGGGGAAGATAAGGAAAAATAAGCTAAAAACATAAAGGGAGGCAAACCATAAGAGGCAAACCAAAAGAGACTCTTCAATACAGAGAACAAACTGAGGGTTGCTGGAGGGCTGTTGGGTGAGAGGAGGGCCAAATGGGTGATGGGCATTAAGGAGGGCACTTGTTGGGATGAGCACTAGGTGTTGTATATAAGTGACGATTTCCTAAATTCTTCCCCTGAATGAATTACCAGACAATATGTTAACCAGGTGGGATTTAATAATTTTTTTGAAAAAGTAATGCGTCATGGTCTTTATCTTGAAAACAAAAGCCACATGATCCTCAACCACAAGACCACTTAGAGACGTATGCTTGCTTTATGTGTGTGTGTATATATATATATATCTTGCTTACATCAGACTGAATGACTAAAAAATAGGTGGTTCTCCTGTATCCCAAAAGTCTCATGTTGAGAATAGCTTTGGGTTCAAATTGTGGAGCCAGAGACTGACAGACGTCAGACCATTGTAAAGATGACAATGAGAAATCTTGACTTCCCAAGTACAGATACACTGCTCCAATCGGAACCAGTTCTCCCTTCGGGAGAAATCCACCTCAATGAATATAAGAGGATGGTATTAATTCCAAGTAATCGAGACTGGAGAAAATTCATCCATAAGCAGAAATTATTCAATCAAATCAACATGACTTTGTGAAAGTCAAGAGTTCGATTAGCTAGAAGAAAGAAAATGGATTTCATTTTAAAAAGTGAGCAAAATTAAAGGACTTGACAAAATACAATGTAAAGTTTTAAAATAATATATTAAAATGGAACAGAATGAGATAATTCCATCCAGAAAACAACTGTAAACTATCAGTATAATCCTTCAGTACATACCTGTAGTGGGTAGTAAAATTAAGTGATCTTCAACTTCTGCTAAGGAAGCATTCTTGTCTTCTGGTGCTTTCATATCTTGCCTGATTTCTCCAGAACACCTGTGAAAAACTTCAATTCATTTTATAAAATTAAGGTCTTGAATGCTTGCAATAGATCATTTTATTATAATCACTTACTCTAAATCTAAATGGCACAGTGAGTGGCGCTGACTAAATGAAAGTACGATCAGAGAAAATGCCAGGTTACAATATGTCGAAGTGTCAGAACATAAAACAGATTTTTAAATAAAATGATAACTTGCTATACATTATTTTGGAAGTACGTGAGAGAGGAATCAATTTTTATAAAACAGAAATGTAAACAGGAAATGAAATATACTTTTAGTTTCAATGCCACTTACTCTTCATATAATGATTACAAAGTTGGTGAAATGAAGTAGCCAGTATTTTATTTAGCATGTAGTATTTGCACAGGAAGCTAAACACCAGGGATTTGACTCTCCTCTAGTACAAGCTTATAATTAATTCACTGAATATACATAGAGGAAGAGCACACATGGCGACTTCTAATTTGCAAAAAGTAAGTGAAAAATCTCTGAGCAAATTGGCAGTATCTTCTCCAAACTCACAAATAAAAAAGTGTAAAATCACGCAGTATATGGCTCTTTAAGTGTACAAACATGAAAAGAAAGATCCCTTAAGGATTTGTTAGGCAGCTAGGAATCGTCATTTCCAGCTCTCTACCACCCATCACTGAACCAAATGCAACGTCCAATTGTAAAACTCCAACATCAATTGCACAGTCTCCTGATGTATCCATGGCAATAAATATAACCCCTGTTCAACTCAGTCATCCATTCCAGTCTTCATATACTGGATCTGAATTGAAAAGACACCTTAAGGGGCCCCTTGGAAGGCTCAGGTGGTTAAGCATCTGACCTGGGCCCAAGTCATGATCTCACAGTTCATGACTTCGGCCCCGTGTCTGGCTCACTGTTGTCAGCACAGAGGCCACTTCGGATCCTCTGTCCCCCTATCCCTGTGTCCACACCCCACCTCTCCTGTACTCTCTCTATCTCTTTCTCTCAACCATAAATAAAAACCATTTAACCCCGCCCCCCCCCCACATTAGGATCTCCTGTACCTAAATACTACCATTTCTTGGCACCAATCAATTCCCTTGTCCTTCCCTTTTTGTCCATCTAAGGACCCCTAGTACAGAACTAATTTTGGCAGGACCTCCAAGAAGCTTGCAGCATAGTCTTTATGCACATCTGAAAATAGCCAGCTTCACTGGGGCTCTTGGCTAACACTGCATTGAGCAAGCCACTCTTGATCTCAGGGTCGTGAGGTCAGGCCCAAATTGGGTGGGGAGACTCCTCGAAAAATATTTTAAAAAATATTTTTTTAATACATAAAATAGCCAATTTTGGAGCACACTTGTCATTCACCATCTCATCTCCCCTCAAGGTTCTAAAAGTCAAATGACAAAAAAATCACAAAATTGTACACATACAAAGTAATGCTGACCAACGCTTAGATTTTCTTCACCATTTCACCTCTCGATATAACACAGTATAGTTCTTGAATCACACTCTTTTCCCAATTCAACAGCTATTTCAAGTATTTGTACTTTGGCTAAATTATCTGGTGCACCTCCTTGACTCTCCCTCTCTCTGAGCACATGGCCTCATCTGCTCCTTCGCATGGAAACAGTCACAGCAAGGATACCTTCTCCTCACCTTCCTGCACCTCCTCCTATAGATACACAGGTATCTCTCACTCTACCCCAGAAAAAAAATGTGCTTTGCATCGAACAAGTGTGAAACTCTCACCCCTGCTCTGGATTTCATCCCCCATGAAATCTTTGGTGGTCTTCATCTCCTACTGTCATTTTCTCTCTTGAACCCTCCACAGTTTCCTTCTCATGGTTCCCTTCTCTTGCATATGATCATCTCAAGTCAGCTTTCCCACAAAGTTCCTGTCCTTTCTTTTTCATATTTTTTGTAACAGAGTTCTTTTCTTTACTCTCAGATTGGGTGCGAACATAAGATTGTTCACATTCCTGCATTCATGAGACACTTACCACATTGCTCTCAGAACTGGTTTTTCTTCCTTAGTTAGCAAGTTGTTAGCTACCCCACATTGTAGCCAGGACCTTAAGCATTTCATTTATTTACTTTGATAGCCATTTCATCTCATCTCCCTACTTCTCTCACACGCTGTAAGTAATGCACATTTCAATTACTCTCTCCGTACATTTTATATATAGTGTTATTGCGTCTTTGTGTATTTCCTGAAATATTACTATTTATTGTATTTGTTTTGCACTGTTTCATCTTATAAAAGTGTATCGTGACATGCACAAACTTTTGTGCTCTTGCTTTTTTTTCCATTTCATATGCTCTTGCTAAAATTCATCCATATTGTTGGTTACCATTGTCGTTGTCTTCACTGTCACATACATTCCATTGGCAAATCAATTGCAGAGACCTCATTTACTCTCCCATTAATGATCATTTGAGTAGTTGTGACATGTTCGACGTTGTGAATGGCACTGCTACAAACTGTTCTGTAGAAGTTCATTTCTGTGTATGTGCAAGTATATCTGTTGGATATACACTTAGGGAGAGAATTACTGAATCATGTTGAGCTGTAGAAGACAATACCAAACTGAGTAAGTGTTTGTATCCGGTTATACTGCCTTTAACAACGCTCGAGATCATAGAGATCCACATACTTTCAAGGCTTGGTACATGTTTCGCTTAGCCACAATTAAAATAAATACTTTTCTGTATTCACTGATCTCTGAATTCACTGATCTGTATTCACTGTATTCACCCTCGCTGCTTCCTAATGTTTGAATGAGTTTTAGCCATTACAGTCAGGCTTTGACCATACCCACTATCCCACTGGAGCTACTCTAGAAAATATCCTTTCGGCCTCTCTCTTGCCAAATTTAATAAGCATATCTCTAGCCATTAGAATACCTGATCCTCCAGTACTAGTTGGAACTCTTGACTACCTTTGCCTTCTCTCCATGATACCATAATGTTTTGGATCCCCTCCTACTTGTTTAACTAAGCATCATTGCTTGACACTGTTTACTCATCTTCTACCTACTTCTAAATGTTGATCTACCCTGAGATCCCCCGCCTCACCCTTGTTCTTCTAGCATAGTCTACTCTCCCTGGTTTCACAAGGTAGAGCGTGGTATAGCTTCTGCTTTCCTCTGCTATCTTTTCCCAGACTTGTACATTAATCGGTGAATCCACAATTCATGTCTCGAATCTAGGCGTCTCTCTTGATCTCCAGACTTTTAATTCTACCCTGTACATGCTGATGATCTGTGTCTTCCACCAAAGCTCACTCTAACAGACACAGACCAATCTCATTATTTCTGGTCATCTCCACTGATATGTCACAAGCACCTCACTCTTCACCATTATTCGCACGCACACACCCACACAGTCACACACATACGCACACACACACACACACACAAGCATACACATCCCAAATCACAGCCTTCTGTTCTTGTGTTTTTCTATAACACTTAATGGAATATATTTGCCAAGATGTATAAACTTCATGTCAAATGGTATCACTGATTCACTTGTTTGCCTCACACACTCAATAAAATGTACATCTTAGCAATTCTACATTTTAATCATTTCTCATGTATGGTCCCTAATCCTTCTTTACTTCTTTCATAGCACTAATTCAGTCATTCTAAATAACCCTTAATCCTGAAACATCCTCCTATTTTGTCCTTCCATGCACTTTCCAGTCAATTCAGATTGACCTTTCCCAAATCCCAATCTGCTCCTGGGACATGAGTCATGTTGTTCCCTCACAGAAAATCTTCCAAGTTTCTTTTGTTTTGAGAAGAAATCTAATATATCTTAACATGATATTAATATTATACAGCTTCTGGACAAATGAAAGAAGTAACTAGAAATGGGTGTCCGGTCAAACCCATTTCTAGCTACTTCTTTTATTTGTCCGGAAGCTGTAATTCCCTGGGACATCAATATGTTCTGTGGTTCATGTTGTTTTCTGCCTGGATGAGTCTTCTCTACCCTGATGTCCTGTTTAAACTCCACCTATCCTTGACCTCATATCAATTATTATCTCTAGAGGAAAGCTTTCTTCTCAGCATAGAATATGCCATCCACCTGATGGCAACAGTCCGTCCGTGAGGCATAAAAAATGACAGTATCCCAGCACTAATAATATTTCATTTTAAAACTGCTTCTTTTAAAAAAAACTGTCCCCAGGGGCGCCTGGGTGGCGCAGTCGGTTAAGCGTCCGACTTCAGCCAGGTCACGATCTCGCGGTCCGTGAGTTCGAGCCCCGCGTCGGGCTCTGGGCTGATGGCTCAGAGCCTGGAGCCTGTTTCCGATTCTGTGTCTCCCTCTCTCTCTGCCCCCCCCCATTCATGCTCTGTCTCTCTCTGTCCCAAAAATAAAGAAACGTTGGAAAAAAAAAAAAAAACTGTCCCCTTGGGGCGCCTGGGTGGCGCAGTCGGTTGAGCGTCCGACTTCAGCCAGGTCACGATCTCGCGGTCCGTGAGTTCGAGCCCCGCGTCAGTCTCTGGGCTGATGGCTCAGAGCCTGGAGCCTGTTTCCGATTCTGTGTCTCGCTCTCTCTCTGCCCCTCCCTCCGTTCATGCTCTGTCTCTCTCTGTCTCAAAAATAAATAAACGTTAAAAAAAAAAAAACTGTCCCCTTTTAACTGAGCTTATAAAGAGCTGACTTTTTAAAATCCCTGTTTCTTGCACCAGAGAAGATACTCAAAATTGTTGCTCACAGAATGAAACAAAGAATAATAACCATCAGGAAACTCATATTAAAAACAAGTGTTCCATACAAATTTGTTTTAAAAATTGACGCGGAATATATAAAAACTGATAGAAAAAACAAATAAGCTTTTTATTCCTCGATATTTTAAACAGTGTTGCACTATGGTAAGGAATAAAAAATTCAAATCAAGATTTTTCCAATTCTCTGTTGACATGGAAAAACTCCCCCTATACAAAATATAAGGAGGAAAATATATATAATATATGTAGGCCTCAAGGTACAAAATTTTGTGCCAACACAGCTATGACACACACTAGTTTGCATGGTAGAAAGGTTAAGTGATAGCAAAATAATAAAATCACATCGCCAATATCATCATCAACAGCATCATGATTACTACCATTTCTATAGGACTCCATAGTTTCTAAAGTTTCCGTAGGGTTTCAGTAGTTACAGCATTTCCTTTATCAGTCTGGCTCATTGTTCTTGTGACATGTGTGTGCCTGATACTCACACATATATCCTAAGCCTGTGATTGCCAGCAGGAGGAACAAACATAGAAATCCCAGGGTTAATGCAACGATATGCCATGGAAATCCTGTCCAAAATCAGAGAGCAAAATATACAGTAAGCATTGAGCACAGCAAAGCCCTCGGAATTAGAACAAAATGGAACCTCATTCTGGAATTTAAAATGAATAGCGCTATTTACGGTGGTCACAAATCTCATTGCTTATTACATTTAAATACACCCATTGACATATTGAGCACCAGAGAGCATCGAATATGTACAGACACCATTATCACAATTTCACTATTTTTTACTTGACATCGTAGTGTTTTCAGATATCAGGAAAACAAACTAAAAACCTTTACCTCTCCTTTTAAACATTGGACGTCTTTTGTCCTGTTGCCTTGAATGGGCTGATTTCAGCTCTGTGTATATTACTCTCTCCTCGCTCATTTCTGAGGGCTGCAGTCAAACAACAAGGCTTGATTCCTACGCAATAGTCCATGGGCATAAAAATGACAGTATTCATCATGAAGTAACAGGGACAGCTAATGAATTAAAGTAAACGTTTATCTGCGAACATTAAGAAAAACTTTATTTTAGTTTTTCTTTCTACTGCCTTTTAACAGATGGTTAATAATGGTCCACTATGCTTACAAGCTTGTTACATTAAGCTTTTGCTGTTTTTAAAATAATTGAATCCATTGCCAATTTTTAAAAAGGATATATTCCAGCCTCACCTAAAAATCTACATTTATATCATCATTTCAAAATTCATGTTTCACCACTTGGTGTCTGGGTTATGCCCAAATGGCAAATATATTGACACCAAATAGACTAAATCCCTGCTTAGTAAGGACACACACACACACCAATTGGACAAAAACCATGCCTGCCACATTGCTTATGTCAGAGTCTCCTCATTCATTCACATTATCCCTTGAATTTCATAATCGGTGGTTCTTGATTCCTTTTGTAAAGAAAATGCAGAGACCGTGAGATTCAAGGAAAGGGGGGTTAGGACTACATTAAATGAGGGAGGCATAACTTGTCCTTCTAACAACAGTGCTGCACAGTGATGCTCTTATTTGTAGATGCGGAAACCTGAGGCTCTGGAAGCATAAACAGTATTCTCAAGGTCAGAAGGCTAGTAAATGGTACTCTTGAGATACAATAAATATATATAAGTAAATACATATACAATATAGTAAATGTAGTCTAGATCAAATATAGATATAAATATAATAACATAATTTACATTATATGTAACTATACAATAAATATATATTTAGTTCAAGTATCTATATTACATGGAACTTATTTATATGGACCCAAAATATGATCCTTCACCTACCCTTTGCTTATATAAATCATACTTTCTAAAAAATACCTAATAATCTCTTTCTCCTAGAAAAATATTTATATACATAGGGATTACAAGTGAGAAAGCATTTTTCCCAAAAGAATATTTTGCTACATGTATAAACAACCAGATAACTGTTCTTCCTGAATAGATCTGACTCTTGGGTTTTGAAACTATCTTAATATTTCCCCATTTAATTACTTTCAGATGTCAGTGAACCTGAACAATCATCAAATAATGATAAAATGTATAAACATATTGTCATTAGTTTTTCAGAAAAAGATTCTCTCTCCCAAAGTGGCAACTTATAAGGTAGATCTTGTCATAAGGTCGTTTTCCAAGCTAACAAACTTTTGTTTAATTGCATTTTAATTAAATATCTGTATAATAAAATAACAAGAAAATAATTTAGAAGTAGAAACATGGGTTTATTTTGATAGAAAAGTAATCATACTGTCAAAGCATTAAACTTTTTTACGACACTTAATGAAAGAAGAGGGACTTGCCAATCAGATTAGGAGATAAGAGAAAAAACCCCACAGATTTATATTTTCTAAAAAAGGATTAAATATTCTTTAAAACATCTAAGGATTAAAAATATCATATCAGCATAGGAAATATTTTGACCCAACTCATTCTCATACTTGTTTTCTCACTTGCAGAATAAAGTTAACGTTCGATATGGATTAACTCGGATCCAAGAGTCAGTTCTTGGGACAACAATGCAAAGCCCTCCCAACTTTGTCCACAGCTTTCCCATAGCAAATGCTACTTTATCCCTCTCTGCTGGACAATGTGACAGCACAGGCACGGGTCACCCAACCTTGCTGGTTGCAATACCTCATCCGTACCTGGGATTTCACAGCCGGAAAAGAACTTGGTCAGGATCACAGCTACGATGATGTGCTGGCTCTGGGGGCCTTTCGCCTCTGCTTTGACTCCACAAGGTACTCGTTGACGTGCTTGACTGACTCAGAGAGACCGTGTCAGGAGAAAGATAGCCGATGGCCATGTGACATTAGATACTCCCCCGCAGGGTTTCCACTGGCCTCAGGGTCTCCTTTACTCCTGCACTCTGTGTCAGACAGGAGTCCTAGAGACCTCAAATGCTGAAGTTTGCAGACATTCTGTGGATCAGTACAAACCTGAGCTTTAGCAGTTACCTTGAAGCATAAAAACAAAAAGGCATTGTCAAAATCTCATGAGGTTAGGTAATGCTTAACAATAAAATTTAAAGATTATAAAAATAAAAGGGAAATATCCATATTCTACCTGGCGTGATTTATACGTCTTCTTTTTATAGAATGAAGATAAGTTCCCAATTATAAATATATATATATGACAAACTATATATTTATAGAATGAAGATAAGTTCCCAATTATAAATATATATATATATGGCAAAAGTAGATAAATAGCAAAGTGTGCATAAATGTTAGCCTGGTTTTTTTTAACAAAATCCTAAGGATATCCAGATTGCTTAATACATTACAAATCCTAAATACCTAAAAATTGAGATGAATGATTTGAAAAATATCACATTTCTACTTATTTCTGTGTTTTCTTTAAATTGCTTGAAGAAGCAGACTCTTTACATAAAAAAAAACCTGGGACAAAACAAAGACACATGATTAAAATATTGAATACATTTGACCATACTCCTTTGAAAGCATCAAAGCCAAATTCATCTGTTCCACTATTTGTAGCAAATACTATCAGAGCATGTTTGTTTTTTTAAATAATGAGTGTAAGCAATTATATTTATTGTATAAAGGTAGAATTGACAAGATTAACATTAAGAATGTTGTTGAACTTAAACACTTGTAAGACAGTGGCAATATCTACCTTTTGCTACATTTATATGATTTTTAAGTACAAAAGTAAATATACACACACAGACATGCCCTAAAGCTGAGCAATGAGCTGTTTTTCAGGATAGTTTATGAAATGCTTTTATTTTGTTTCTTAAATATAAAAATATATGGTTATAATATAAAAGTACATATTTTGCATATTATAAAATAGGTTTTATATATGAAAAATTGTATGTAATTTAAAGTTTATAACGTGGGTTACCTTATATTACCCCTGTTGGATTGTATAATCTGTTTATGCTGTTACACACCAAATGCAGATATCTTACCCAGTGTGAGTTAGCCTGTTTGCTTGAAGGCAGCTCAAAGCAGCCATTTAGAATCTAGAGAAAAAAATAAACTCTCTGAAAGCAAGTTTTAAAATACATTATTTGTGGGGTGCCTGGGTGGCTCAGTCGGTTAAGCGTCTGACTTCGGCTCAGGTCATGATCTCGCAATTTCTGAGTTCAAACTGCACGTCGGGCTCTGGGCTGACAGGTCAGAGCCTGGAGCCTACTTCAGATTCTGTCTCTCTCTCTCTCTGCTCTTCCCGTACTTGCTCGCTCTCTCTCTCTCAAAACAAATAAACAGTAAAATACATTATTTGTTCCGTGCAGTGAGCAGTTCTATGCCCTGTTTAACCCTACAAGTAAGTGTTAGGCAGGAACAAAAGCAGGAACCATATGATATGGTTTTTTCATATCAACCACATTGATCTGTCCATCTGAAGGGCCCCCAATGCTGTGAAGCTTCAAGTGTCTTCTTAGAAATGTGCAGTAATAACAATAAATCCACTTCGATGCCAGCCACACCAGGGGAAGTCTTTTCAAAAGCCCTTTCTCCTGGTTGGAGCTCCCTTTTCCATCACTCCCAAACCACAACTGTCTCATCCTCTTGTAAATACTGGTGGGAACACATGTGAAGTCTCTAGCTTTCTTTTTTCTGGTTTGCCTTTGGCTCACGGTGTTTCTTTTTAAGATCTAGCTCATTGCTTTCAGGAAGTAGGTTTCTGACACGAATAGAGATGATAAAGAAAGCATCTAAAATTTCCCACGCGACAGGGCTCTCTCTTAAAGGCAAACACGGTTTTCAAGCATGCCTATGGACTGTGATCTGCCTCTGCACGGCAGCCAAACATCTATATGGCTTATGTCAAATTCCCCAGTGCCAAACGACGTCATTTAACAGAAATGTATTTCATCGTTTCTTTTGCTACCAACTATTATATACCTCACTGGCTAGGAATGATTAAGCCAGCACATGGACTTTGGATGTGTATTTTAGAGGGTGAAGAGTACGACCTCTAAACTCTCAGGGCAGCGCTGTCTTCCGGGTTGTGGGGTGATAAGACCCACTGCAGTTTATACCCCTGTGCTTCCAAAGCAGCAGGTGAAGTGACTTCAGCAGCATCCAGCAGACCTTCTATGCAAATGAGTCTCCTGGGAGATTGGGCTTCAGGATCGGAATCTATTAGGTGGTATTGAATAACAGGTGTGTATGTCAGGAACCAAGCAGAAAATGGACTCTAAAAGTTAGCCCAGGTTCCAGGAATGTGTTGCCTCTGATCTTTTACAAAGTTGTAGAGATGACATTTATTTTTTTTTCATATTAACAAATCATCTGTATCCCTAAAAATTTGGAACAAACATCCAGTGAGAAGCAATTATTAGCAATTTTTGTTCTTAGGGCTTTTTTTTAATATATTTTTTTCGTTCATTTATTTATTTTTGAGAGACAGAGTGAGACAGAGCACTATTGGGGGAGGGGCAGAAGACGAGACACAGAATCTGAAGCAGGCTCCAGGCTTCGTGCAAATGTTCAGCACAGAGCCCGACATGGGGCTGCAACCCACAAACAGTGAGATCATGACCTGAGCCAAAGTCGGTCACTTAACCGACGGCGCCACCCAGGCGCCCCAGTTCTTAGGGTTTTTGAAATAAGATGCCAGCTTTATCATACCTAAAATAGAATACGTTCTAGAATACCTTTCAAACCATATAGCTTTAAATATTTTATCAATAGTATTACAGCAAGTAAAAAGATAAAGTAGTATGGTCAGAATATACGTATATTACTATGTTTTTAGGATTGACATTTTAATTTTCTATTTTGAGGGATGAGGCTATTTTTAATAACCTCATTATAAAGACATTATCCCCAAAGGCCTTTCTGTCTTTAAAACACCCACACACTTTTTACCTCAATGTCAGAGTATTTTTTGTGCTTCTTAAAATGTTTCTTATACCTCTTTTCTACTTCGACTTTTATTTTTCCTATAAGGTTTCACTGAAACATCACTCATGCTCACTGTCTCTACAGTCAGCAAGCCTCGCCTGCATCAAAGAAAAGTACATACAATAGTGGCATTGAGCAAAAAAGAATAAGGTAGTAGAAACCACGATTTAACTGCAAGATGAAATAATAAGTAAGTAAAATGAGAGGGAGAGAGAGAGAAAGGATGATGATAACATAAGTCAAGAGAACAAGCAGTGTGGTAGCAGAATCTAACTAAATTACTGTGAACTTTATTTTAAAGCAGGCAGATTCCATAAAACTTTAAAATAATTTGGGGCGCCTGGGTGGTGCCTCCTGCTTTGGTTTTCTTTTTCTTTTTCAAGATACTTTGGCTATTCGAGGTCTTTTCAGGTTCCATACAAATTTTAGGATTATTTGTCCTAGCTCTGTGAAGAATGTTGCTGTTACTTTGATAGGGATTGCATTGAATATGTAGATTGCTTTGGGTAGTATGGACATTTTAACAATGTTTGTTCTTCCTGTCCAGCATGGAATCTTTTTCCATTTCTTTGTGTCTTCTTCAATTTCTTTCATAAGCTTTCTATAGTTTTCAGTGTAGAGATTTTTCACCTCTTTGCCTAGATTTATTCCTAGATATTTTATGGGTTTTGGTGCAACTGTAAATGGGATCAATTCCATCATTTCTCCTTCTGTCACTTCATTGTTGGTGTATAGGAATGCAACCAATTTCTGTGCATTGCTTTTCTCTCCTGCAACTTTGCTGAATTCATGAATCAGTTCTAGAAGTTTTTTGGTGGGATCTTCTGGGTTTTCCATATACAGTATCATGTCATCTGTGAAGAGTGAAAGGTTGACCTCCTCCTGGCTGATTTGGATGCCTTTTATTTCTTTGTGTTGTCTGATTGCAGAGGCTAAGACTTCCAATACTATGGCGAATAACAGTGGTGAGAGTGGACATCCCTGTCTTGTTCCTGACCTTAGGGATAGAGCTCTCCGTTTTTCCCCATTGAGGATGATATTAGCATTGGGTCGCTCGTATAATGGCTTTTATCATCTCGAGGTGTGATCCTTCTATCCCTACTTTCTTGAGGGATTTTATCAAGAAAGGATGCTGTATTTTGTCAAATGCTTTCTCTGCATCTATTGAGAGGATCATATGATTCGTGTCCTTTCTTTTATTGATGTGATGAATCACGTTAATTATTTTGTAGATATAGAACCAGCCCTGCATCCCAGGTATAAATCCCACTTGGTCGTGGTGAATAATTTTTTAATGTATTGTTGGAGTCGGTTGGCTAATATCTTGTTGAGGATTTTTGCATCCATGTACATCAGGGAAATTGGTCTATAGTTCTCCTTTTTAGTGGGGTCTCTGTCTGCTTTTGGAATCAACGTAATGCTGGCTTCATAGAAAGAGTTTGGAAGTTTTCCTTCCATTTCTATTTTTTGGAACAGTTTCAAGAGAATGGTGTTAACTCTTCCTTAAATGTTTGGTAGAATTCCCCCTGGAAAGACATCTGGCCCTGGACTCTTGTTTTTTGGCAGATTTTTGATTACTAATTCGATTTTCTTACTGGTTATGGATCTGTTCAAATTTTCTATTTCTTCCTGTTTCAGTTTTGGTAGTGTAAATGTTTCGAGGAATTTGTCTATTTCTTCCAGATTGCCCATTTTATTGACATATAATTGCTCATAATATTCTCTTATTGTTTTTATTTCCGTTGTGTTGGTTGTAATTTCTCTTCTTTCATTCTTGATTTACTTATTTGGGTCCTTTCCTTTTTCTTCTTGATCAAACTGGCTAGTGGTTTATCAATTTTGTTAATTCTTTCAAAGAACCACCTTCTGGTTTCATTGATATGTTCTGTTTTTTTTGGTTTCGATAGCATTAATTTCTGCTCTAATCTTTATTATTTCCTGTCTTCTGCTGGTTGTGGGATTTATTTCTGTTCCTTTTCCAGCTACTTAAGGTGTAAGGTTAGGTTGTGTATCTGAGATCTTTCTTCCTTCTTTAGGAAGGCCTGGATTGCTATTTGTCTTTCCTCTTATGACTGCCTTTGCTGCGTCCCAGAGGTTTTGGGATGTGGTGTGATCATTTTCATTGACTTCCATATACTTTTTAATTTCTTCTTTAACTGCTTGGTTAGCCCATTCATTCTTTAGTAGGATGTTTTTCAATCTCCAAGTATTTGTTACCTTTCCAAATTTTTTCTTGTGGTTGATTTCAAGTTTCATAGCATTGTGGTCTGAAAATATGCATGGTATGATCTCAACCTTTTTGTACTTAGGGCTGATTTGTGTCCCAGTATATGGTCTATTCTGGAAAACGTTCCATGTGCACTAGAGAAGAATGTATATTCTGCTGCTTTAGGATGACATGTTCTGAATATATCTGTTAAGTCCATCTGGTCCAGTGTGTCGTTCAAAGCCATCGTTTCCTTGTTGAGTTTTTGATTAGATGATCTGTCCATTGTTGTGAGTGGGGTGTTGAAGTCTCCTACTATTATGGTATTACTATTGATGAGTTTCTTTATGTTTGTGATTAATTGATTTATGTATTTGGGTGCTGCTACATTTGGGGCATAAATGTTTACAATTGTTAGGCCTTCTTGGTCTATAGACCCCTTGATTATGATATAATTCCCTTCTGCATCTCTTTTTTTTTAATTTTTTTAATGTTTATTTATTTTTGAGACAGAGAGAGACAGAGCATGAATGGGGGAGGGTCAGAGAGAGAGGGAGACACAGAATCTGAAGCAGGCTCCAGGCTCTGAGCTGTCAGCACAGAGCCCGACGCGGGGCTCGAATTCACAGACCGTGAGATCATGACCTGAGCCGAAGTCGGCCGCTTAACAGACTGAGCCACCCAGGCGCCCCTCCTTCTGCATCTCTTGATACAGTCTTTATTTTAAAGTCTAGATTCTCTGATATAAGTATGGCTACTCTGGCTTTCTTTTGTTGACCATTAGCATGATAGATGGTTCTCCATCCCCTTATTTTCAATCTGTAGGTGTCTTTAGGTCTACAGTGGGTCTCTTGTAAACAGCATATAGATGGGTCTTCTTTTCTTATCCATTCTGTCACCCTATGTCTTTTGATTGGAGCATTGAGTCCATTGATGTTTCGAATGAGTACTGAAAGATATGAATTCATTGCCATTATGATGCTTGTAGAGTTGGAGTTTCTGGTGGTATTCTCTGGACCCTCCTAATCTTTTGTTGCTTTTGGTATATACATATATATTTTTTTTTCATCTTTTCTCCCCTAAGAGATTTCCCCTTAAAATTTCTTGTAGGGCTGGTTTAGCAGTCACAAAATCCTTTAATTTTTGTTTGTCTGGGAAACTTTTTATCTCTCCTTCTATTTTGAATGACAGCCTTGCTGGATAAAGAATTCTTGGCTGCATATTTTTCTGATTCAGCACATTGAATGTATCCTGCCACTCCTTTCTGGCCTGCCAAGTTTCTGTGGATAGGTCTGCTGCAAATCTGATTTCTCTTCCCTTGTAGGTTAGGGACTTTTTTCCTTGCTGCTTTCATGATTCTTTCTTTGCCTGAGTATTTTGTGATTTTGACTATGATATGCCTTGTTGATGGTCAGTTTTTGTTGAATCTAATGGGAGTCCTCTGTGCTTTCTGGATTTTTATGTCTCTGTCTTTCCCCAGGTTAGGAAAGTTTTCCGCTATGATTTACTCACATAACCCTTCTACCCCTATTTCTCTCTCTTCCTCCTCTGGGACCCCTATGATTCTGATGTTCCTTTTTAATGAGTCACTGATTTCTCTAATTCTTAAATCGTGCTCTTTTGCCCCAATCTCCCTCTTTTTTTCTGCTTCGTTATTCTGTATAAGTTTGTCCTCTGTATCGCTGATTCTCTGTTCTGCCTCATCTATCCTTGCCGCCGCTGCATCCATCCGTGATTGCAGCTCAGTTATAGTATTTTTAATTTCATTCTGGCTATTTTTTACTTCTCTTATATCTGCAGAAAGGGATTCTAATCTATTTTCGACTCCACCTAGTATTCTTATTATCGTGATTCTAAATTCTGGTTCAGACATCTTGCTTGTGTCTGTGTTGGTTAAATCCCTGGCTGTCATTTCTTCGTGTTCTTTCTTTTGGGGTGAATTCCTTTATTTTGTCATTTTGAAGGGAGAAAAGGAATCAGTGAGGTAGAAAAATTGAAATTAAAGAAATTAAAATTTAAAAAATATTAAAATTAAAAATTAAAAAGACACACACAAAAATCGAATAGATGATGCTAGATCCTAGGTGTGTTTTGGTCTGGGTGTAGAAAGTGGTTTGACAGATTAGAGAAACAAACAAACAAACAAAAAAAAAAAACAAAAAAAGAAGGGGAAAAAGCAAAAAAAAAAAGGAAATCGTTTGAGAATTTGAAAAAATGAATACACTAAAGTAGTCTAATATACACAAAAGTAGAGAATGTAGTAGAAAAAATTATAGAAAAATATTTTTAATAAAAATTAAAAAAATGAATTTTTTTGTTTTTTGTATTTAAGAAAAAAGAAAAGTTGGGGCGCCTGGGTGGCGCAGTCGGTTAAGCGTCCGACTTCAGCCAGGTCACGATCTCGCGGTCCGTGAGTTCGAGCCCCGCGTCGGGCTCTGTGCTGACTGCTCAGAGCCTGGAGCCTGTTTCCGATTCTGTGTCTCCCTCTCTCTCTGCCCCTTCCCCGTTCATGTTCTGTCTCTCTCTGTCCCAAAAATAAATAAACGTTGAAAAAAAAATTTTTAATAAAAAAAAAAGAAAAAAGAAAAGAAACAAAAAAGAGAAAAAAATTTAAAAAAGAAAAGAAGAAATCGTTTGAAAATTTGAAAAAGTGAATACACTATAGTAGACTGAAATAAAATGATGGGAGTAAGATAAAATTTTTTAAAATTTACATAAAAGCAAAAATTATAGTAATAAAAATTAAATAAAAATATTTTTCAAAGAAATTGAAAGTAAAAATGAAATTTTTCTGCATTCAAGAAAAAGAAAAGAAGTGAAAAAGAGAAAAAAGAAAAAGAAAAAAGGAAATTGAAAATTTGAAAAGGTGAGTACACTGAAGTAGATTAAAATAAAATGATGGAAGTAAAGTAGAATTTAAAAAAATTTACACAAAAGTAAAAAATATAGTAATAAAAATTAAAGACAGATTTTTTTAAAAAAATTGAAAATAAAAATGAGTTTTTTCTCTTTCTGTATTCAAGGAAAAGTAAAGAATTGTAAAAGAGAAAAAGGAAAAAGAGAGGGAAAACAAATTGAATAGATGCACCTGCTAACAGATTGAAGTAGGACTGAAATTGCTTCGTTTTCCCCTAGAGGTGAGTCCATGTAGCTCTTTATAGTCCATAAATTAAGCCCGCAGTGAGGTTTGTGTTCTTGAAGAGCAAAGTTGGCCCAGTTGGGCAGGGCTCGGTGTAACAGCTCCGCTCTCCACTAGATGGCGCTGCTAGCCTACTGGGGTGGATCGTTGCGGTGCTCATCAGTGCGCATGCGCATGACTGTGAAAATTGGCGCCACCCACCCTGTTCTCCTGGATCAGCAATGGTGCACCCGTCCTCAGTCTTCAGCTCTCATCCACTCCCCGCTTTTCCACTCTCCGTGACCAGGCCCCAGGCAGGCACCTCTCTCCCGAGTTTTGCCTCAGATGCGGCTGTTTTCCCAGGCCCCTTACTTCTGAAGGACTGCGGTTTTGACCCGCTCTGCCCCTCTGCGGGAGGGTCTCACTGAGCAATGGCCGAATGTCGGCTGCACCCAGGAACTTCTGCTGGACCCTGCTATTGCCAGTGCCCCGAGACTGCGGCCAAGTGCCAGCCTGCCCCCAAAAAAGATCGCGAGACAGTGTAGCCTCAGCGTTTCAGGGACCATGGAAAAGCGCAACACACATCTGGCACCAGGCTTCACCCTCAACGACCTTGTTCCAGCACCAGCGAATGTGGCCACCTTCCGGGGTCTGCTGGGACCAGGTGGCTTCAACAGTCTCTACCAAATGTCCTTCCAGCAGTGGAACTGCTTTTCCCCGCGTGGCCCGAGAACCTCCCGGACCCCACTCTGCTCCTGGGGATTCACCTTTCCCACCAGAGCATCGCCAGGTATCGAGCTGCGGAGTTGCAGCCTTTGCGCTCTCCTTATTTACAGTCTTAATGGAATGTAAACCCTCTTGTTTCTCCTTTCTCCCTGTTTAGTTTAGTCTGTGTGGCTGTTTCCAATTTTCCACTTTCTCTCCAGCTGCTTTTGGGGAGGGGTGCTTTTCCCGTATTCTCTGCCCCCCCCCGCCCAGTCTCCATCCTCTCTCTGCCCTCAAAGGGGTTCCCTACCTCTCGGGGTGTCTTGCTCCCCAAGTTCAGCTCTTCGTGTTGCGTACCTGCTGAGTTCTGTGGTTCAGGTTGTACAGACTGTTGTGTTAATCTTCCCATCAGTTTTGTAGGTGTGTAGGATGGTTTAGGGTTGGTCTGGCTGCATTTTATGGACGCGAGACACACAAAAAACTTCCATGCTGTTCCACAGTCTTGGCTCCTCCCCGACAATATTTTTTTTATAAAGAACCAGACTTCTTAAAGTCCTAGAGTCTTCCTCTCTCATTTCAGAATGTCCTTGCTTTTTTATGGGCTGTACCAATATGCCAGCCTCTGGCAGAGATGATGCTGGAATATTGGGTGCACCAGCGTGAGCGACATCAGACCCCTCACCTCTGCCCTTTCACGTGGAGACAGCCACGTTATGAGCACAGGTTGGTGGAGTAAGAGAGTATCAGCTCTCCGGATGAGGATTAAGAAGCAAACTTCTCCATACTGTTTCTGCAACTCACACGGATTTAGGTAGACCTGAGTTAAGATCAAGAGCCACACTTAACTGACTGAGGCACCCAGGTGCCCAGCACTATCTCGATCATTGTGTCTTTGTATAAGTCTTCAAGTACGATCATGTGAGTTCTCCTACTTTGTCCTTTCTCAAATTTGTTTTGACAATTTTTTTTGAAGTTCAGTTAGTGGCCATATTTTATTAGAATCCCAATACCCGCTAAAGGGAATCTGGGCTCCTTGGAGAGATGGGTGATATTTGTCTGGGGTAGGAAATACACAAGATGAGCCTGGTGCATGTGTACTGCTAGAAAATAGGGGAGTGCTTAAACTAATGGGGGTGTGTCCAAGGGATCGAGGGACCAGGTGAAAGAATTCCCAATGGCTAAAGCAACAGCAATTTAAGCAACAAAATAAATGAAGTACTCCTGGACTATAAACCAAAATATAACATAAATATCCATCAGTCCATAATAACATAAAATAATTGATCAAATAAATAAATGGGGGTAATGAGACAAACTTTTCATGCAGAAGAATTCCAAATATAATTCCAAGTATAGTTTTACTCCCTCTTCAAGGAGAAGGGCCTAACTCATCGTTCTGTAAGTATGCATTGCACATAATGATTTCCTTCCAAAAAATCATTATAGAATCATATGGAAGGGAAAACAAAGAATAGCTTTACAATGGAACACCTGACAAATATTACCACACTGAACAAAGTTATCAACAGTGACAGGCCATATTCATAGCATGCACTCTCGATACAATGTGATAAAAGTGGCTCTGGACCTGTGTCGGCTTCCGCCCCAAACTTATGGCCCCAGTCTACTCATGAGAAAAATATCAGACTGAGGGATATTTTTTAAATACCCAGAAAGTCCTCCTCAAAACTATCAAGATCGTTAAGAACAAGGAAAATCTGTAACACCAAGGGGGAACTTAAGAAGACAGGGCAGCTAACTGGGATGTGGTAACCTGGATGGGATCCTGGAATAGAAAATCTGAGTAAATTATGCATTTTAAGTAATAAAAAGATATTAGTTTTGTTTCTTAATTATAACAAATATACAATAGTAATATAGCATGTAAATATAGATTGCGTGCAGAGTATTTGGGAACTCTGTACTATCTTTGCATTTTTTTCTGTACATTTAAAATGATTCTAAAAACAAAGTATTTTACAAAGTAAAATCAGTATGTAAGTTTCTACCAAATAAAATCTTACTGGGTTTCTGATTTGGATTGACTTAAATCATAGATTAGTTTAGGGAGAAGTGAAGTTATAACCATATTGAGGCTTCCCATCTAGGAACATAGTATAGTTTTCAATTTATTTCTTTTTTTTTAATGTTTTTAATGTTTATTTATTTTTGAGAGACAGAGACAGAGTGTGAGCAGGGAAGGGTCAGAGAGAGAGAGGGAGACAGAGTCCAAAGCAGGCTCCAGGGCTATCAGCACAGAGCCTGATGCGGGGCTTGAACTTACGGACTGAGAGATCATGACCTGAGCCAAAGTCAGACGCTTAACTGACTGAGCCACCCAGGTGCCTCTATTTGTCTTCTTTAATTTCTCTTATTGGTGTTTTATAATTTTCAGCATATAGATGGTACATATGTCTTGGTATATATGCACTTTACTTTATGTGACACTGTACCCAAACCAAAGTGAGTTTGCTCCTTGGTGAGTCACAGATAGAAACTACACCAAGTGAGTTGTCACACAAAGGAAACTTTATTTGCAGCAAATAAGGACATCATGGGGAGTAACTAAAGTCATGACACGCAAAGCAATGGAGAATAGGTTCCTTTTTTTTTAGAGCTAGGATGAGAAAGAGGATCCACATCACCATATGTAGAGAAGCGCATGAGGTCACACATGCACCTTAAGGAAACAGGCCTCCACACACACTGTGTGTTACGTAAATAAGGCTTGTGCTCCTCCATGGGGGAAGATCTTAGCATTATGAGGTACAGATATTATCAATCATTCTAGACGTCACTCCATGGTCTGTCTGAGCAGGCGTGAGTCGGGTTACACTCAAACTGGTCCAGGTGATCTAGGCAGACGGAAGGTGTTGTCAAGACAGTCGCTATTGCTTGGGGGGTGGTATTGCTTTCCACCTGCCAGAGTTAAGAGAGAAATTGGAAAGAAGATGCCCTTAAGGGAAAATGTGGGACAAAGTTCGGGGAGTATAAGCTGGTGGGCAGTAAAGGTCAGATCTTGGGGTCTAGCATGTGACAATACTATTGTAAATGGTATTTTTGTTTATTTCAATTTCCAATAGCTTAATTTTAGCATATGGAAACAAACTGATTTTACATACTGTCCTTGATCTGAAACTGGACTAAACCCACTTATTAATTTTAGGGGGATATGGGCAAAACTCTAAGGTTTTCTATGTTGGCAATTATGTCATTTTGCATTCCAATCTGTATCCCTTTTTTATTTCTTGCTTTGAACTGAAATGGCCTCCCTTAGGATGGTGAAGAGGGGTGGTGAGTGCAGATATCTTTGCCTCATTACCAGTGTTAAGGGAAAGTACTTAATCTTTCACTGCTAAGTATGATATTACCTGGAGGGTTTGTTTTCTTAACTGTCATTATCATGTTGAGGAAAATCTCACTTATTCCTAGTTTACTGAGATGATGTATCATGAAATGATGGTGAATTTGTGGTGCTTTATCTGCACCTTCTAAGGTTATCCTGTAGTTTTCCTTCCTTAGCCTATCAATCAGGTAAATCACCCCAATTCGTTAATCTTGCATATGCGGAGTAAATCCGACTCCATCACGATGCATAATCTTTTCAATAAATTGCTCTATGAGAGTCAATGAACTATTTGTTAAGGATTTTTGCCTATGTTTTGTGCATACAGGCTGTGGATTCTTGTCTATTGGGTTTCACTATCCAAGTAACACTGGCCTCACAGAATGAGTTGGAATATTTTCTAATTTTGTCTGTTTCCTGGAAGAGTTTTTTTTTCTTTTTAAATTTTATTTTTATTCCGTAAGTATTTCCTGGAATCCACCATTGAAGCCATCTGGGGTTCTCTCTGGAATGTTTTAACTACAAATTGAATAGCTCATTTTAGATATACAATGACATCCAGATTATCAAATTCTTCTTGAGTGTGTTTTGAAACATCAATTTTTTCAAGAAATCAATGTCTTTTAGGTTTTAGAATTTATTGGCAAAAACTTCTGCATAATATTCCCCTATAATTGTCAGTGAATCCTTCAATGTCTGTAATAATGTCACTCTTATTCCTCGTACTGGTGATTTATGCCTGTTCTTTCTCTTGATCAGCCTGGCTATGGGTTTATCAATTTATGTTTTGGGCCTTTTCAAAGCTTACTGTACATTTGTTTTATTATTTCTTTTATTTCCGACTTCACTGATTCCTGCTCTTCATTTTATGACTTCTTCCCTTCACTTGATTTGGGTTTTATTTCCTTTTCTTATTCTGGGTTTTCAAGGCAGAAGTTGCAATTATTTATTTTTAATGTTTATTTATTCTTGAGAGGCAGAGCATGAGCAGGGGAGGGGTAGAGAGAGAGGGAGATGCAGAATCCGAAGCAGGCTCCAGGCTCTGAGCTGTCAGCACAGAGCCCGATGCGGGGCCCAAACCTGCGAACCACGAGATCAAGACCGGAGCCGAAGTGGGACGCTCAACCCACTGAACCACCCAGGTGCCCCCATAGAAGTTGTGATTATATTTGCAGCAACGAGGATGGAACTGGAGGGTATTATGCTAAGTGAAATAAGTCAGTCAGAGAAAGACAGATATATGTTTTCACTTAAATGTGGAACTTGAGGGACTTAACAGAAGACCATGGGGGAAGGGAAGGGGAAAAAAATAGTTAAAAACAGAGGGAGGGAGGAAAACCGTGAAAGACTCTTAAATCCAGAGAACAAACTGAGGGTTGATGGGAGGGGCAGAGGAGAGGAGAAAACGGGTGATGGGCATTGAGGAGGGCACTTGCTGGGATGAGCACTGGGTGTTGAATGCAAGGGATGAATCATGGGCATCTACCCCCAAAACCAAGAGCACACTGTATACACTATATATTAGCCAACTTGACAATAAATTATATTTTGAAAATAAAATAAAAGCACCTCAGTAAAAATTAAAAGAAGTTGCAATTATTGATTGATTAGAAAAATTACTTCAAATGTGAGCATTGAATGTTATACATTTCCCTGTAAACGTTCATTTCACTGCATCCCACATATTTTAATATCTTGTTGATTTCTTTTCATCCAATTCAAACTATTCAAAATTTTTTCCTCTAAAACAAACAAAAAAGATATTGTTTAAATTTTCTTCATGATTTTGTCTGACCTATGCATTATTTCAAAAGGTATTGTTTAATTGTCAAACATTGTGAGACTTTTCAAATATTTTTCTGTTATTGGTTCTAGAATGAATCCACTGAGTGATCTCTAATCTGTGTGACTTCATTTTTTTTAATTTGTTGAGACTACTATTAAGGACTAACTGTGGTTTAAAAATATTTTACTGATGCATAGGGGCACCTGTACCCCAATGTTTATAGCAGCACTCTCAACAATAGCCAAATTATGGAAAGAGCCTAAATGTCCATCAACTGATGAATGGATAAAAAGTGTGTGGTATATACACACAATGGAGTACTACGTGGCAATGAGAAAGAATGAAATATGGCCCTTTGTAGCAACACGGATGGAACTGGAGAGTGTTATGCTAAGTGAAATAAGCCATACAGAGAAAGACAGATACCATATGGTTTCACTCTTAGGTGGATCCTAAGAAATTTAACAGAAACCCATGGGGGAAAGGAAGGAAAAAAAAAAAAAGAGGTTAGAGTGGGAGAGAGCCAAAACATAAGAGACTGTTAAAAACTGAGAACAAACTGAGGGTTGATGGGGGGTGGGAGGGAGGGGAGGGTGGGTGATGGGTATTGAGGAGGGCACCTTTTGGGATGAGCACTGGGTGTTGTATGGAAACCAATTTGACAATAATTTCATATATTAAAAAATAATAATAATAAAAAATAAAAAAATAAAAATAAATATTTTAATGTTCTATGTGCTTTCAACAGAATGTGCATTCTTCTATTGTTGACTGGAGAATTCCATAAATGCCATTCAGGTCAGTTTGGTAGATGACATATCCAAGTCCTCACTATCCTTACTGGTTTTGTGAATGTAATTATTGAGTATTAAGAAAGGAGTCTTGGGGCGCCTAGGTGGCTCCGTTGGTTAAGCATCTGATTTTGGCTCCGGTCATGATCTCCTGCTTCTTGAGTTTGCCCCACATAGGGCTCTGTGCTGACAGCTCAGAGCCAGGAGGCTTCTTTGTATTCTGTGTGTGCCTCTCTCCCTGCCCATCCTCTGCTCGAGCTCTGTCTCTCTCTCAAAAAAAAAAATAATAATAAAATAATAAACATTGAAAAAATTTAAAAAATAAATTTAATTTTTAATTACAGTTTCCAGCTATAATTGTAGATGTATCTATTTTTCCTTTTAATTCTATCAAGGTTATATTTTGTTACTTAAAACTATTTCTAACACAGAGAAGGCATAAAAAGCCATATAACAAACACAGGTACTAACTTTAAACGTGGAATAGATACTGGTACTTTTCCAGGTGCTTTAGATCCAGATCTAGTGGGAAGGTCCTTGAATTCCTTCCCAAGCCTATTTCCCTACTTCTATAGGGAAAACCTGCTCTTGAAGTTTATGTGTATCCTTTGTCTTCTTTTTCAAGATTGTTTTGACTACTGATGGTCATACAGATCTATATGTTATCTTAGAGAAGTTCCATGTGCACTTGAGAAAAATATGGATTCTGTTGTGGGTAGACTGTTGTCTGCAAGACTCCTAGGTGTGTTTGATCGAAGTGTTTTTCAAGACTTCTGTTCCTTTACTGCTCTTCTGTCTGATTTCTCTGCAAGCCAAGTCTAGTAGTGAAGAACTCCCTTAGGTTTGTTTGTATGGGAAAGTCTATCTCTCTGTCTCATTTCTTTTTTTTTATTTTTTAAGTTGATTTATTTACTTTGCTAGAGTGAGAGATCACAAGTGGGAGAGAGAGGAGAAAGAGGGAGAGAGAAAGAATTCCAAGCAGACTTCACACTGTCAGCACAGAGCCTGATATGGGGCTTGAACCCACAAACCTTGAGATCATGACCTGAGAAGATACCAAGAGACAGAGGCTTAACCTTTGTCTCTGACAAAGGAAACATACAACAACCTCAAAAAGCCATGCACACATTCAGTGTAATCCCTATCAAATTTCTAATGGCATATTCACAGAGATAGAGAAGACAATCCTAAAATGTATTTCAAACAAAGAACTTCAGTAGACAAAGCATTCCTGAGATGAAGAACAAAACTGGAGGCATCCCAATTCCTGATTTTAAACTATACTACAAAGCAATAATAATCAAAATAGCATGGTACTGGCATAAAAATAGACTAATGGAACAGAATCAAGGGCCCCAAAACAAACCCATGCATATAGACCCTACTGATATTGACAAGTAAGCCAAGAAAACTCAGTGGAGAAAGGATAATCTCTTCAGTAAATGGTGTTGGGAAAACTGGACAAACATGCAGAACACTGAAACTGGACCCCTATCTTAAACTCAAAATTGATTCAAAATGAATTAAACGCCAAAACATAAGACCTGACACCATAAAACTGCATGGAGAAAACCTAGAGTAAAAGCTCCTGGCGTTGGTCATGGTAATGACTTTTTTAGATAGGACACCAAAAGCACCAGAAACAAACGTAAAAATAAATAGGCTGAAATTCTAGTTCCCACTACCTGTGAGTATGACCTTATTTGGAAATAAGGTCTTTAGAGATGTAATCAAGTTAAAGTGAGGTCATTAGGGAGGGGGCAAATCAAATATGGTGAGTCTCCTTATAAGGAGGAGGACATGTGAACAGTGACAGAGAAGAAGAATGCCCTGTGATGACAAGGGAAAGATGGGGTGACACAGAGACAAACCAAGAAACACCAAGGATCACCCACAACCACCAAAAGCTGGGAAGAGGAGAGGAAGAATTTACTCCAATGGAGTAAAATAGTCTCAAATGGAGCTTGACCCTGCCACTGCAATTCTAAAACTTCTCACCTCCACAACAATGAAAAACTAAACGCACGTTGTTCAAAGACACCCAGGTTGTGGTTGTTGTCATGGCAGCCCAAGGGATCACTACAACACCCTGTAACCAGCACCCAGCTTATTACACTCCATATTATCAGCACCTGAGAAATGCACCTTGGACATGGTTTCTTTCCAAGCATAACTCTGCACCATGGTAAAGGCGAGTCATTCCCCCATTATTCTTCTTCTTCGGAATAAATCCATACAGCAGGAATTTTGACCTCATTTCTTTCTTTTTATATATTTTTTAAATATTTATTTATTTTTGAGAGAGAAATGGAGTGTGAGTGGGGGATGGGACAGAGAGGGAGGGAGACAGAGCATGAGCAGGGGAGGGGCAGAGAGAGAGGGAGACGCAGAATCCGAAGCAGGCTCCAGGCTCTGAGCTGTCAGCACAGAGCCGAATGCAGGGCTCGAACCCGTGAACCATGAGATCACGACCTGAGCTGAGGTTGGTTGCTTAACTGATGAAGCCACCCAGACGCCTCTGTCCTCATTTCTAATTACATAGATTAGATTTGCCTGGTGAGGAACATTATGAAAAAAGTATAATTTTATAGGATGAACGATTTTATGTCTGGTTTCTTTGCTCAAACTTAGGTTTGTGATATTAATCCACAATGACATGGACAGATAGTTTAAATGAAAAAAATACCCTAAACATATGCTCAGCCTCACAAATACCAGGAAATTATAAATTGAAATGACACAAATAAACCTTTTTTTCAATTGGTGAAGATTTTATTGGGAAAACCAAGCAGATTGATAATACACTATGGTGGGGAAGTGGGGAAGCAGGAATTCTTGGACGTTACTGTCTGCAGATATAGACGTACAGCCTCTAATGAAACATGAAATGGTCTATTAAAATGTAATGTATCCACACTTCAATGCTGAAAGTACACTGCTAGACATTTACCCTACATTTACCCTATCTATATCTATCCATGATGGTAAATGAGACTTTATTAAGTGCTATTCATTCCACCATTGTGTAACAACTGTAAACTTTTAGGACAAACCTCAATATCCATTGGAAACAACACTGGTAAATAAAGTGTTGGCACATCCATTTGGCGTATCATTTGCTGCAGCTTACAAAAAGTGAGGCACCTTCTTATGTACTGATACGAAATAAACCATGTGACATATTTTTAAGCAAAAACATAAAGAAGCAATACAACGGTTTGTAGTTGTGTAACATTTTGTTTTGCCGATAGCATGCCTTTGGTGGTACTTTTCTAGAATATCTCCAGAATACTATCAAAACTAGTTATATTTTTGCCTCTCAGATGGCAACTAGGTGCATAGGGGCCAAGATGGGGTGAGAGAATTTGTTTATCAGTTCGTACCTCTTATGTTTTCAACAATGTGAATGCATTAACCACCTATTTGAATCAAGATCTTTTATTTACTTTTTAAATGTAAAATCTTATACTCAATCAAAATGTATTTGTTTCATATTCTCTGATGGCTTGGTTCTTGAAATTTAAAAAAAAATGTATTTTTAAATGTATAATTTTGCTATTCTTGTATCCTTACTGAGGGATGTTTGAAACATCACAATCCTACATAATCATACATAATTGACTAATCGGAGTGAAAACCCTTGTTTTCTCTGAATACCTGTTAAAGAATGGAAATGTTAAAAACTTTGATCACAGTACTTCTTTTAATTATCAGGGCCAGAGAACTCCTTTTCACAAATGTAATGAAAGAGTCTGCTACAATTAGTAGTAAAAATAATTGATGGCTTGAGGCATGCACATTTTACAGTCGGTCCACGGTGTTCTAAATTCCTGCACCAGAAAATAAATTTATTTTAGAAAGACATTTCTCAGGCAAAATTTATCACAAATTGAAAACATATGTGCAGTTTTTTCAATGGCCATTCAAATGTTGAGAGGGACATATAGCCTTAAGATTATGAAACGTAATTGTATCTAAACCTAATGAAATGTTACCAATGGACCATTGGAACTAGTGAAGAAGTACAAAGGGTAGTGTAGACTGTGAGGTAGAGGGAGTTATACATATACACTTGAAATATGCTCCTAAGACCCCTGACATGTCTGGGAAGTGATCAAATAAAGAATGTTTATTTAGTGACACACTGCAATTACATATAAACATATTTCTAAGTGTCCATAATTCAGATTGATGTGCCCAGAGCAAGCATCTCCACTGCTAGCCTCACTTTGAGCAAAAAAGGTGCTGATGTGCATTTAAAATAGAGTGCACTTTTTCTCCACTGAGCCTAATGTCTTCCACACCAAACGAAGCATTAGACTTCGGTGAAATTGGGCCATGAGCCTAAGGTACCTGGATTTTAATTGTGAAGGCTGGGCTACACTGTCCAGATAAAAACATTTCTTAGTTTTAATTTTCACCGAAATCCTCAGGAATCTGATGGGAAGTAACCATTTCAAGAAATAAAATGGAGGTGTCCCCAACTTTTTACATTCAGCTGTTGTTTCAGTAGAACTTCTTTGTAGGGGGTTCCATTGCCCTCCCTGCCCCTTCATGGGTTTCCTTCTGTCTCTTGAAGCACTTTTCTTGGTGATGTTTTCTGGTTATCCTCTTGTCCCCTTATCTTAACATGACCTTAAACATGAGGGTGTCCGAGGGCTCAGACCTTAGATTCCCGAGAATCATCCCAGCCTTGCACTTGTCATACTGTCTATATACACTGCTGCACACATTTGCATCCCAGGCACAGACCTCTCACCTGATCAGCATGATCATCTATCACAAGGCCCATACGACACCCCATACATAGCTAAATGCTTAAACAGTTTTACTACCATTGTATCTAAAACTGAATTCCAAATATGCCCTATTAACGTTAATGGGAACATCATTCTTACCACTCTTGGACCAAAAACCTTGACAACATCCCTGATTTGTCCGTCTCACACACATCTGTGGAACAAGTGTAGAATCTGGCCACATGGCCATCTCAGCTCAACAGACTGTCCAGACTGTGTCTCCAAAGCAGGAGCCAGCTTTTGTCCCTCCTCCGCTTAAAACCCTCTAATAGCTTCTCATGACCCTCATGAACCAATCCAAGGTCTTACATTTTTCTGATCCCCACATGCTCCCACCATCATTCCCTCTCTGACCTACTTCTCTCCCACCTCGTTCCCCTTGCTCCAGCATCCCAGGCCCTCTTGCTGTTTCCTCAGGAATGCTAAGGACACTCCTACCTCTGAGTCTTGACCACAGCTGTTGTTACTGCTGGGATGCATTTGTATCAGCTAATCCACATGCCCTGCTCATTCAAGATACTGAACAACACAGGGGCGCCTGGGTAGCTCAGTGGGTTACGCATCTGACTCTTAGTTTTGGCTCAGATCATGATTTCATGGTTTGTGAGTTTGCGCCCTGTGTTGGGCTCTGCGCTGGCAGTGTGGAGTTGACTTGGGATTATTGCTCCCCTCTTTGTCTGTCCCTCCCCTGCTCACTTATGCATGCTCCCTCTCTCTCAAAAATAAAAATAAAAATAAAAACAGATACTGTACGAACATCGGTTCTCAAGGAGTCTGTCTCTGACCACCGCATTTAAAGCAGTGAAATCTCTTCCTCTTAATTTCGTAGACAAAAGATATCTTGTGATAGAGCTAAAAGTAAGACCTCACACCACCACGTAGCTTTTATCATCCTCTAATGTGCCATGTAATTTATTTGGCATATTGGGATTGTCATCACTCATCACCAAGAGTACTATGATGTTTGCATTGGAATGTAATATCCATAAGGGCAGGACACTGTAGCGTGTTTCATTCACCACTATAGCTTCAGTGGCTAGAAGGGTGCCTCGCACATCGTGGGCCATCAATAAACAGCATGTCAAATAGCCTGTTGTCATGGTGTCCCCATGCTACTTAGATTCAGTTAAAACAAATCACTTTTCTACATTTTCTGAACTCGTTTCCTGGACATCAACCAACAAATCTATGTGATTTACTAATGAGACAGGGCTTCCAGAAATTATGTGGACTTCTGCTAAATAATACCATTGAAGATTTTAATGACCACATTAGAGTGCAACATTATTAGATGACTTATTGGGATAAGCTCCTTTTTTGTTGTTGTTCTTGAATGATACCAAGAAAACAGGTACAGATGTCACTTCCAGAGAAAACTGGCTTTATAAATACAACTTTTCTTTCCTCGTTGTATTTTTAACATTTCCTGCAACCGTACATGTGTACCTGCTAGTACTGTAGAACATACAAGAGAAAGATACAAAAGCAAAATGTCATTTTACTGTGTTTGGAAGGACCCTCCATTAAAGAACATGGAATAAATCGTGCTCTTTGGGTCTACTGAGGTCTCAGATTTGCATTCAGTTGCCTATCTAAGAAGCGAGATCAAATGGAATTAAAGATATTCCCTAAGTCCCCAAGGATCTGTTCCTCTTGTTCACCAATAATCTACCAATCAGTTACTGAGCAGGAAAGAGGGCAGGAAGACGGTGAAATAAAAACTTACAGATTCTGAGATACGATTGAGCCATCCAGCCACTTTCGGGGATTCTTGGGTCCTACCTTTAATCCAATCCAATAATTGTATGTTATTTTTGATTGAATGAAGATCTGTGTGTAAACCAGAATAATTAGGATTATTCACATCAATGAAAATGCCTTACCCACAGAGGACTCCTAAAATACTGAGCATTTAGATCTCCAAATGCCACTATGATAAATGAAGGAGGCGGGCTTATTTCTCCATGGGGCAGAGAAGACATTGAAATGGAAATGCTTCAGTGAAGGAATCACTCAATTCTTGGTGACTGGATGAAAGATATACAGAAAGGGAGACAATGAACTTTAAAAATATCTCCATGTATGATGAAGTAGATAGGTAAATATGACTGCACTAAACCTGGAACTTCTCTTCATAAGACATCTTCTTCTTCTCTTCTCTAAGACACCTTAGAGATTGTATAATACAAGCTTCAAATATGGAGATATCTGCAATAATTTAAAGAACAAATACATGTTTCTAGAAATCAACAAGAAAACAAAATTATCCAATAAGAAAAAATGGACAAAAAATGAGAACATATTTCAATAAATAAGTCATCATCTCAGTTGGTTGTGTCCAACTTCGGCTCAGGTCATGATCTCCTGGTTCCTGAGTTCAAGCCCCACCTTGGGCTCTGTGTTGATAGCTCAGAGCCTGGAGTTTGCTTTGAATTCTGTGTGTGTGTGTGTGTGTGTGTGTGTGTCTGCCCCTTCCCCACTCAAACTCTGTGTCTCTCAAAAATAAACTTAAAAAAAGCTGTTCAAGTAAAAAGGAATATAGCCATATGTATAGAAAGGTACCAAGCTCACTAGAGATCAGAAAAGTGCAAATCAGGGCACCTGAGTGGCTCAGCTGGTTAAGCATCCGGCTCTTGATTTCAGCTTATGTCATAGTCTCATGATTTTTGAGATTGAGCCCCACATCAGGCTCTGTGCTGACAGTGCACAGCCTGCTTGAGATTCTCTCTCTCTCTCTCTTCCTCTCTCTGACCCTCTCTTAAGCTCTCTCTTTCTCTTTCTCTCTCTCAAAATAAGTAAACATTTTAAAAATGCAATTCAATTCCACAAGGATATATCTTACAAGTATTCAAGTGGCAGAAATTAAAATTAACACCAAGTTTGTGTGATGATAGAGATCAAACATATCTTTTAAGCTGTTGCTCAAATCATATTGAAAAATAATTTGGAACTATTGTATAAAATTAAACTGTTACAAACATTGCCCAGTGATTCCACTCCTAGGATGATATCATAAATAGAAGTGAGGACACACAGAACAATTTTTCACAGAAGCGTGCCTAAGCATGTTTAATGAAGGAATATTCATAACAACAAAAGGTGGAAACAACCCAAATTCCCATCATCTAGAGAATGGATGAAGTATATCCACACTGTGGAATATTATATGGCAGTGAAAAATGAAGAAACTATACCTACATGTTAACACAGCATTTCCCACTTATTTGCTTTGTGCCCTTAAGCAAATAAAACTTCTTTGAATGTTTTCTTATCTATACAGTAGGAATCCCTATCTCTTTTAAGATTTTGTGGACTGGATAATGTATGCAGTCTCTAAAATATCTTTAACATAAAAATACTGTAAGTTATTTGTAATCATTATTCCAATTGACGTATTTTATTTCCTTCAAATGTTTCCTATGGATGCAAATGTGAAGCAACAAATTAATGTTCTTTCCTAAAATGAATGTAATCTAATCATCCTCCCTCTTTCTCCTTCTCTCAAACACACACACACACACACACACGCATACGCATGCACACACACACCAATTTTTTTTCACTGTAACTGTGTAAGAAAAAATTTTAATACTGTATGTTTAAATGCCTAAGGAAAATGGATGAGTATTATATAAACATGACAAATACATGCTTTATCATTTCTAGGTCTCTGAAGAGACACTAAAACTAAATATTCTTTGATTCTTTTACTCACATAATTTTGCTAGATCTTAGGGGTACACAGAAATGTATCAAACGCAATCTCAGTTTTCAGTATCAAGGGAATTAAGGCACTGTTTTCATCACACTCTTAGGCTTTACAAAGCAGCAAAACACAGGAAATCCTAAACTATCAGTGTAAGAGTAATGCTGTTCTACAGCAAAGTCTATCACAGGTCTGTATAGTATATCAGCAGTCCAGTTCAGACACTAAAACCCAGACTATCACAATGAGGTAATAGACTATGAAACTCAGATTTTGCTCTGATCAATGGCAAAAGTCTTAATAAATTTCAAAGGCTGTAGATTAGTTCACGGAAATGCAAGGAGAACAGGTATAAGAAGAAGTTGCAGTGAAACTCTGAAGTCCAGGGGCGCCTGGGTGGCTCAGTCGGTTAAGCCTTCAACTTTGGCTCAGGTCATGATCTCACGGTCCGTGAGTTAAAGCCCCGCGTCGGGCTCTGTGCTGACAGCTTAGAGCCCGGAACCTGCTTCGGATTCTGTGTCTGTCTCTTTCTCTGACCCTTCCTCGCTTACACTCTATCTCTCTCTCTCTCTCTCCTTCAAAAATAAAACAGTGAAACTCTGAAGTCCAGAAACTTCAGTGGCAGGACTAAAACTGAAGAAAACTGGATTGGAAATTACTAGAGAAATATGGATAATAAATAAGTTAATTTCTGAGTGAAAAATCTCAAATCATTTAGGAATTGATAGAGGACAACTGAGGTTTAAATTAATCAAGGTACTTATAAACTGTAGCTGGATTTTTTTAATTTGTTTGAATCCATATGCTGTTATCTAACTCATTTGTTTCCAACAGTTAAAAGGTATTCATTCATATTATTATTTTAATAAGAGTTTTATAAATAAGAAAATATAGAGGTTTTGTTTTGTTTTGTTTTGTTTGTTTTTTTAAGTAAGGCCTAGATGTGGGGCTTGAACTCACAACCCGAAGATCAAGAGTCAAATACCCTACCAACTGAGGCAGCCAGGCACTCCTGAGCATTGTCTTTTCTTTAACATAGGATTTTTAATTTATCCTTCACAAGATACTAATAGAAATAATATTGCTATGAATAATTAGTGTAACTGGACTCAGTGCCTAAATGGAATCATTAGAAGGAAATCATCAGAATCCATTCGATTGACTTTATATTCCCAAACTACATAAGGAATAGCAATGTGATCTAAATTTTTCTCTTCTAGAAAAAGAGATGTTTCCTCTGTCATTCTGGATTATGAGTAAAGGAAAAGTACATTTTTTAAAAAATTTTTTTAACTTGTATTCATTTTTGAGGGAAAGAGAAAGAGTGTGAGTGGAGGAGGAACAGAGAGAGAGGGAGACACAGAATTTGAAGCAGGCTCCAGGCTCCAAGCTGTCAACACAGAGCTCCATGCGAGGCTTGAACTCATGAACTGTGGGATCAAGACCTGAGCCAAAGTTGGCCACTTAACCATTTGAGCCATCCAGGCACCCCCCCCCCCAAAATATACGTTTTTAAATAATCATTGCAACTACATTCAATCTCTTTATTTTTCATCCTTTTTTCTCATGGCCAAGAAAATGAGTCTCATCTTGCCTTAGAAGTCTCATCTTGCTGTGCCTGGGTGGCTCGATCGGTTAGCGTCCAACTTCAGCTCAGGTCATGTTCTCTCAATTTGTGAGTTCGAGCCCGCGTCTGGCTCCATGCTGACAGTGCAGAGCCTGGAGCCTGCTTCAAGTTCTGTGTGTCCCTGTCTCTGCCCCTCTCCCCCTCTTAAAAATAAATAAACATTAAAAAAAGTTTAAGAAGTGTGATCAGTCCCGAGGCTCCTGGGTGGCTCAATCAGTTAAGCCGACTTCAGCTCAGGTTATAATCTCACACTTGTGAGTTTGAGCCCCTTGGGCTCTGCACCGATGCTGACAGCCTGCTTGGTATTCTCGCTCTCTGCCCCTCCCCCACTCACACCGTCTCTCACTCAAAATAAATAAGCTTAAAAAAAAAAAAAGTGTGATCAGTCCCAAATACTGATGAAGGAACAGAACCGAGTACAATACGAAATTGTCTCCTTCAGGCTGCTTTTTCTTTCGCCCTGTATGAGCTCTGAGAAGCTAAATACTGAACTATCTGATGTATACTAAAAAGGGAAGATGCGACGCCAGGCTAAAAAGACTGAAAAACATCTCACATCACCATTTCCCTGGCTGAAAAAGATGGTTCTTCCAGGTCTCTGTTACACCAGGTCTCTGTGTCTCCTCCTCGGCAGAGACATCTGCACCCGTTAACAAGTGCTTCCAAACAAAGTGGCCAAATTATACTGGAGGCAATTCTAACAATTATCCTAGCTCAAGACAAATTTCCCAGAAAGCATTTACTCAGGTTTAGTAGAGTAGACATACTTGCTCCTCTTTAGTATCAATCTTCACAAGACTAGACTGCAGATCTTGGCATGCCACCTTGCTCCTCTCCCAAGTTTCCTCTTCTTTTGAAAAGTGGTAACAGCTTTGGGGCGCCTGGGTGGCGCAGTCAGTTAAGCGTCCGACTTCAGCCAGGTCACGATCTCACGGTCCGTGAGTTCGAGCCCCGCGTCAGGCTCTGGGCTGATGGCTCAGAGCCTGGAGCCTGTTTCCGATTCTGTGTCTCCCTCTCTCTCTGCCCCTCCCCCGTTTATGCTCTGTCTCTGTCTGTCCCAAAAATAAATTTAAAAAAAGTTGAAGAAAAGTGGTAACAGCTTTTTCGACAACAGTACCATTTTCCTTGAAATGTGTCATTGTCTTCATTCCATAATCATGGGTTAGAAAACAATATTGTTAAAATGCCGATACTACCCAAAGCAATCTACATATTCAATGCAATCCCTATCAAAATAACACCAGCATTCTTCACACAGAGAGAACAAACAATCCTAACATTTGTATGGAACCCGAAAAAACTCAGAATAGTCAAAGGAATATTTAAAAAGAAAACCAAAGCTGGAGGCATCATAATTCCAGACTTCATGCTGTATTACAAAGTTGTTTTCATCAAACATTACGGTACTGACACAAAAACAGACACATAGATCAATGGAACACAACAGAGAACCCAGAAATGGACCCACAAATGTATGACCAACTCATCTTGGACAAAGCAGGCATAGAAACTACAGTGGAAAAAGACAGTCTCATCAGCAAATGGTGTTGGGAAAACTGGACAGCGACATGAAGAATGAACCTGGACCTCTTTTTGACACCATACATAAAAATGAACTCAAATGGATGAGATGCCTAAGACAGGAAACCATCAAAATCCTAGAGGAGAAAACAGGCAACAACCTCTCTGACTTCAGCCATAGAAACTTCTTACTAGACATATCTCCAGAAGCAAGGGAAATAAAAGCAAAAATGCACTATTGGGACCTCATCAAGGTAAAAAGATTCTGCACAGTGAAGGAAAGCATCAACAAAACGAAAAGGCAACCAACAGAATGGGAGAAGATATTTGCAAATGACATATCAGATAAAGGGCTAGTATCCAAAGTCTATAAAGAACTTATCAAACTCAACACCTAAAAAAACAAATAATCCAGTGAAGAAATGGACAAAAGATGTGAACACACACTTTTCCAAAGAAGACATCAGATGACTGACAGTCACATGAAAAGATGCTCCACATCACTCATCATCAGGGAAATACAAATCAAAACCACAATGAGATACCACCTCACACCTGTCAGAATGGCTAAAATGAGCAATTCAGGCAACAACAGATGTTGGCAATAATGTGGAAAAAGGGGAACCCTTTTGCACTGCTGGTGGGAATGCACACTGGGGCAGCCACTGGAGAACAGTATGGAGGTTCCTCAAAAAAATTAAAAATAGAACTACCCTATGACCCAGCAACTGCACTACTAGGAATTTATCCGAAGGAAACAAAAATGCTGAAGGGGAACGTGCACCCAATGTTTATAGCAGCACTATCAACAATAGCCAAACTGTGGAAATGGACCAAATGTCCATCGATGAATGGATAAAGATGTGGTATATATATATGTATATAGATAGATAGATATACACACACACATATATAATGAAATATTAACCATCAAAAAGAATTAAATCTTGCTATTTGCAGCAATGTGGATGGAACTAGAGTGTATTATGCTAAGCAAAACAAGTCAATCAAAGACAAGTATCATATGATTTCACTCAATGTGGAATTTAAGAAACACAACAGATGAACATAGGGGAAGAGAAGAAAAATAAGATAAAAAACAGAGAGGGAGGCAAACCATAAGAGATATTTCAATGCAGAGAACAAACTGAGGGTCACTGGAGGGGTTTGGGTGGGGAGATGGGCTAAATTGGTGAATGGCATTTAGGAGGGCACTTAGGATGTGCACTGGGTGTTACATATGTACATGATGAATCACTAAATTCTGTTCCTGAAACCATTACTACAGTGTATGTTAACTAGCTTGGATTTAAATTAAAAAAAATGAAAAAAAAAGAATGCGTCATGGTCTTTATCTTAAAACAAAAGCCGCATGATCCTCAACCACGAGACAACTTAGAGACCTTTCCTTTCCCTGTATTTCTTCCTTACTTCACACTGAATGATGAAAAAATAGGTGGTTTTCCTGTATCCCAAAAGTCTGTTGGGAATAGCTTTTGGCCAAACTGTGGGGCCAGAGATCATGTCTCAGACCTCAGACCATTGCTCGGATTACACTGAGAAATCATGACTTCCCAACTACACTGCTCCAATATGAAGCAGTTCTCCCTTCAGGAGAAATCCACCAAAGTGAATATAAGAGAATGGTATTAATTCCAAGGGATCTATATTGGAGAAAATTCATCACAGGCATAAATCACTCAATCAAATCAAAATGACTTTGTGAAAGGCAACAGTTCAATTAGCTATAATAAAGAAAATGGATTTGATTTTTTAAAAAGGTCAGCAAAATTAAAGAACCTAAGTTCAATGTAAAGTTTTAAAGTTATATATCAAAATGGGATCATTTTGACATATGGGGTCATTCCATGGAAAAAAATCTGTAAACTACTAGTGTAATTATTCAGTACATACCTATACTGGATTGATTACAGTGACTTGAGTGATCTCCAACTTCTGCTAAGGAAGCATTTTTTTCTTCTGTTTTTTTCATATCTTGCCTGGTGGCACCAGAATACCTATGAAAAACTTCAATTCATATTATAAAATTAAGGTCTTGAATGCTTGTAATAGATCACTTTATTATAATCACTCTAATTCTAAATGGCATAGTGAATGTTGCTGATTAAATGAAAGTACAATCAGAGAAAATGTTAGGTTAAAATATGTTGAAGTGTCAATGGGGCGCCTGGGTGGCTCAGTCGGTTAAGTGTCCAACTTCGGCTAAGGTCATCTCACGATCCATGAGTTCGAGCCCCGCGTCGGGCTCTGTGCTGACAGCCCGAAGCCTTCTTTGGATCCTCTTGCCCCCCCTCTCCTTCTGCCCACCCCCACTCTCCTGTGTTCTCTCTATCTCTCTCTCAAAAATAAAGACATTCAAAAAAAAAAGAGAGAAAGAGAGAGATTAAGACCTCAAGTACCTAAATACTACCATTTCTTGTGACTAACCAATTCCCTTGTCCTTTCCTTTTTGTCTATCCAAGGACACATGGTATAGAACTAATTTTGGCAGGACCTCTAAGAAGATTGCAACATGGTATTTATGCGCCTCTAAAAATAGTCAACTTCACTGGGGCTCCTGGCTGGCTCAGTCCATAGAGCAAGCCACTCTTGATCTCAGGGTCATGGGGGTTGGGTGTGGGGCCTCCTTGAAAAATAAAAACAAAAATTTTAAATATACAGAAATGGCCAATTTTGGAACACAAGTTTCTGCAACTCAAATGATAAAATATCACGAAACTGTACACATACAAACTAATGCTGGCCAACGCTTACGGTTTTCTTCACCATTTCACTGCTCAATATTACTCAGTATAGTTCCTGAGTCACACTCTTTTCTCAATTCAACAGCTATTTCAAGTATTTATACTTTGTCTAAATTATCTGGTGCACCTCCTTGCCCCTTCCTCTCAGAACATGGCCTCATCTGCTCCTTTGCATGGAAACAGTCACCAGCATGGATACCTTCTCCTCACCTTCCTGCACCTCCTCCTATAGATACACAGGTATCTCTCACTCTACCCCAGAAAAAAATGTGCTTTGCATTGAACAAGTATGAAACTCTCACCCCTGCTCTGGATTTCATCCCCTATTGAATCTTTGGTGATCTTGATCTCCTACTGTCATTTTCTCTCTTGAACCCTCCACAGTTTCCTTCCCATGGTTCCCTTCTCTTGCATATGATCATCTCAAGTCAGATTTCCCACAAAGTTCCTGTCCTTTCTTTTTCATATTTTTTGTAACAGAGTTCTTTACTGTCAGATTGGGTGTTAGCATAAGATTGTTCACATTCTTCCATTCATGAGACATTTACCACATTGCTCTCAGAACTGGTTTTTCTTCCTTAGCAAGTTGTTAGCTACCCCAAATTGTAGCCAGGGCCTTCACCATTACATTTATTTACTTTGATAGTCATTTCATCTCATCTCCCTACTTCTCTCACATGCTGTAACTAATGCACATTCAGTTACTCCCTTCATACATTTCACATACAGTGTTATTCCTTCTTTATGTATTGATTCATTTTTAACTATTTCAGCTGATAAAAATGTATCAGGACATACACACATGTTTGTGCTCTTGCCTTTTTTTTTCAATTTCATATGCTCTTGCTAAAATTCATGCATATTGTTGGATACCATTGTCGTTTTGTGAATATTTTTTTTAATTTTTTTTAACGTTTATTTATTTTTGAGACAGAGAGAGACAGAGCATGAACAGGGGAGGGTCAGAGAGAGAGGGAGACACAGAATCAGAGGCAGGTTCCAGGCTCTGAGCCATTAGCACAGAGCCTGAGGCGGGGCTTGAACTCACGAACCACGAGATCATGACCTGAGCCTAAGTCAGACGCTTAACCCACTGAGCCACCCAGGCACCCCCCATTGTCGTTGTTTTGACTGTCACCTAAATTCCATTGGTAAATCAATTGCAGAGATCTCATTTACTCTCCCATTAATGATCTTTTGAGTAGTTGTGAGATGTTCGATGTTGTGAATGGCACTGCTACAAACTGTTCTGTAGATGTTCATTTCTGTGTATGTGCAAGTATATCTGTTGGCTATACACTTAGGATGAGAATTACTGAATCATGTTGAGTTTTAGAAGATAGTACCAAACTGACAAAGTGCTTGTATCAGGTTATACTCCCTTTAACAATGTTCAAGATCGTATAGATCCACTTATTTACAAGGCTTGGTAAATGTTTCACTTAGTCATAATTGAAAAAATACTTTTCTGTATTCACTGTCTCTGCTTCCTAATGTTTGAATGAGTTTAGCAATTACAGTCAGGCTTTGACCATACCCACTATCCCGCTGGAGCTACTCTAGAAAATATCATTTCGGCCTCTCTCTTGCCAAATTTAATAAGCTTACTTGTAGCCATTATAATACCTGATCCTCCTGTACTATTTGGAACCCTTGACTATCTTTGCCTTCTCTCCATGATAGCATAATGTTTTGGACTCCCACCTACTTGTTTAACCAAGCATCATGGTTTTTCACTGTTTTTACTCATCTTTGACCTCCATCCAAATGTTGATTTATCCTAAGAATCCTCCACCTCACCCTTGTTCTTGTAGACTAATCTACTCTCCCTGGTTTCACAAGGTAGAGCATGGTCCAGCTTCTAGTTTCCTCTATGATATCTTCCAGTATCTTTCATCCAGGTATCTTCCTTGATCTCCAGACTTTTAATACCACCGTGTACGTGCTGATGGTCTGTGTCTGCTGTTAAAATGCACTCTAACAGACAAGACCAATCGCATTCTTTCTGGTCATCTCCACTGATATATCCAAGCACCTCACTCCTTACCGTTATTAGCACACCTATGCAAACACCAAACCATACTTAGTGTTCTTCTTGTGTTCTCTGTAATATTTAGTATTATTTAGTAATATTTAGTAATATTTAATTTTAGTAATTAAAATTTAGTAATATTTAATATTTGGAAGACATTCACCAAGGTGTGTAAGCCTCATGTCAAATGGTATCACTGATTCAATTGTCTCCCTCACGCACTCGTATTCTAGCAATTCTTATTAAAGATTTCTCATAAATGGTGCCTACCCTTCATTACTTCTTCATAACACTAATTCAGTCATTCTAAATAACACTGATTCCTGAAACATCCTGTTATCTTTCCCTTCCACCCACTTGCCGGATGTTGAGATTGACCTTTCCCAAATCTCTATCACCTCATGGGACAGGAGTCATGATTTTCCCTCACATAAAACCTTTCAGTGGTTTCTTTTGTTTTTAGCACAGATCTAAAATTTCTTAAGATATTAAAATTATCAAAATGTGCATACTTAGGCAAACCTATTTATAGCTACTTCTTAATTCTGCTAAAGCATCCATTTCTTTGGTTCTTGTTTTCTATGCCTGGATAAGTAGTCTCTCTACCCCAAGCTTCCTGATTAAGTCCTACCTGTCCTTTACATCATATCAATTATTATCTCCTGGAGGAAAGTTTTCTGGCCCTCAGCATGAAATATTCTATTCAGCTGATATCTTGAAGCCATTACCCCAGCACTAATAATATTTTATTTTAAAACCTGCTTTGTTTACAGGGCACCTGGGAGGCTGTCAGCCGAGTGTCTGACTTCGGCTCAGGTCTTGATCTTAGGGTTCATGATTTCCAGCTGCTCATCAGGCTCCCTGCTGTCAGCACAGAGCCCACTTAGGATCTTCTGCCTTCCTCTCTTTCTGCCCCCGACCCCAGCTCATGCTCTCTCTGTCTCTCTCTCTCTCTCGCAAAAATGACTGAGACATTAAAAATAAATAGGAGTGCCTGGGTGGCTCAATCAGTTAAACATCTGACTTCTGCTCAGGTCACGATCTCACGGTTGATGAGTTTGAGCTCAGCACCAGGCTCTGCATCTGTGGTGAGGAGACTACTTGGAATTCTCTCTCCCTCTCTCTGCCCCTTCCATTTGCATGCCCTCTCTCTCTCTCTCAAAAGTAAACAAACAAACAAACCTCATCTTGAAAAAAGAATAACTTTGAGTTTGAAAAAAATCCCCTTTATACTAAGCTCATTACATGCTGACTGTTTAAAATTCCTGTATCTTTAGTATCTATTATACATAATCCCTGACCCAGAGAAGATACTCAAAATTGTTGTGGAATTAATGAACCAAAGGATTAAAAAGTCACGAAGAAGATATTAAAAACAAGTGTTTTCTATACATTTTTAACAATCGATGTGAAAAATATAAAAAGTGATATAAAAATAGATCAACCTTATATTCCTCTGTGACTTAAGTAGTGTTGCAGTATGATAAGGAGGATAATACTCAAAGAAAGATGTTCCCAATTCTCTGGTCATATGGAAAACTTCCTCCTTCACAAAATATAAAGATGAATATATATGTAAACCTCACTGTACATTTCAGCAAAATTTTGTGCCATCACAGCCATGACATACACTATTTCGTGTGGTATAAAAGCTAAGTGATGGCAAAATAGCAAAATCATCGTCGATATTATAAACACCATCATGATTACTAACATTTCTATAGGACTCTATATTTACAAAGGCTCAGCAGAAGTTCAGTTATGGTGTCTCATTTTTCACGCTGCTCCTTGTTCTCATAAAAAAAAAAAAATGTGTGTGCCCGATACTCACGCATGTATCTTAAGCCTGTGCTTGCCAGCAGGAGGAAAATACATGTAACTCCCAGGGTAAATACAACCTTACGCCGTGAAAATTCTGTATAGATTCAGAAAGCAAAATATATAGTAAGCATTGAGCTTAGGAACCCCCTCAGAGTTGGAACAAAATGGAATTCATTCTGGAATTGGAAATGAATATCCCTTTTTACTGTGATTACAAATATCCTTGAATTTTACATTTACATATATCCCTTGATCTATGAAGCACCGGACAAATAACGTCAAATATACAGAAACCCAATTATCATGATTTCACTTCTTCTTACTTGAAATCATATTTTCACAAAATAAGAAAGCAAACAAAAAACTTTACCTCTCCTTTCATCCTTTGAACATCTTTCGTCCATCTGTCTCCTTGAAAAGGGTGATACCAGATTCGTGCACGTCGTTCTCTACTCGCTCATTTTTGAGGACTGTAGGCAAAGAACACAGTTCGAATCCTGTGCAATGTGGCCTGAGGCATTAACATGGCAATATTTATCATTACGTAACAGGGACAGCTAAATGAATGAGAAGCATGATCATCTGAAATAAACAGGTTAAAGCAAGTATCTGGGAATATTAGGGAAATTTTTTTTCATCTTTGTAATGCCTTACAACAGAGATTCTACACAATTAAATAATGGTCCATGACCATTTATGGGCTTGTTATGTTAAGCATTCAGTTCTTTCAAAATCATTGAATTCATGGCCAAAATTTAATAATCAATATATTCCATACTCACCTAAACCTCTAGGCTTATATCACCTTTTGAAAATTACGTTTGATCACTTAGTGCCTGTGTTATGCCCAAATGGCAATTATATTGACACCAGAGTAAGCCCTTCTTACTAAGGACACACACACCAATTTGACCAACAATGCACCTGCCACATAGCTTATGTCAGACCCCGCTCATTCATTCATATTATCCCTTGAACTTTAGAGTCAGTGGATCATGACTCCTTTTTCAAGTATGAGGAAAATATGAAAATCATGAGATTCAAGGATAGGGAGTTTAGGAAGTAACATTAAATGAGGGAAGCATGACTTATAATTCGTGGTGATTTTTTTCTTTTCTATTTGTGGATGAGGAAAACTGAGCCTCAAGGAATATATATAGTATTCCCAATGTCAGACTGTAAATGATGCTCTTTAGTTAAAATAAACTTATATTATAAATATATATAAATAAACATGCATAAAATATGTTAAATGATAGTCTAGTTCAAGTAAATATATGTCAAAATATTAAGTTATATTTAAATGGGAAATATAAATATATACTTAGTTCAAGTATAGATGTCATAAAAATAGCTTATTTATATTTATCCAAAAATATGATCCTTCACCGACACTTGGCTTATAGAAATAATATTTCCACAAAAAATACATAATAATCTCTCTCCCCTAGAAATAAAATACACAGTGATTAAAGAGGAGAAGACATTTTCCCCAAAAGAATATTTTTGGTAAGTGTAGAAAGAATCAGATACCTGGTTTTCCTCAATAGATATGGATTTTGGATTTTTAAAAGATCTTAATACTTCACCATTTAATTACATTATACTGTTGGGAAACTTGAACAATCATCAAATAATGATAAAATGTATATACACACTGTCATTTGTTTTTCAACAAATATTCTCTCTACAAAAGTGCCAAATTATAAATCTTGTCTTAAGGCCGTGTATTCCTAGCTAACTGGTTTTTGTTTAGTGGTATTTTAATTGAGTATCTGTATAACAAAATAGTAAAAAACTAAACTTGGAAATATAAAGCCGGATTTATTTTGCTAGAAAAATACTCCTGTTTTCAAAGCTTCAAACTTTTGTATTACACTTAACTAAAAGAAGAGAGAATTCAACCTGTGGATAGTTCATTGCTAACCAGTTAGGTAGCACCCATAGAGATAAGAGGGGAAAAAATCACAGATTTATACTGTCTAAAAAAGAATCACATACTCCTTAAAACACCTCAGGATTAAAAAAAAATCATATTCTGCATCAGAAATATTCTGATCCACTCCTTTCCTCATTTGCAGAATAAAGTTAACGTTCGATATGGATTAACACGGATCCAGGAGTCAGTTCTTGGGGCAACAATGCAAAGCCCTCCCACCTTTGTCCACAGCTTTCCCATAGCAAATGCTACTTTATCCCTCTCTGCTGGACAATGTGACAGCACAGGCACGGGTCACCCAACCTCGATGGCTGCAATACCTCATCGTACCTGGGATTTCACAGCCGGAAAAGAGCTTGGTCAGGATCACAGCTATGATGATGTGCTGGCTCTGGGGGCCTCTCGCCTCTGCCCTGACTCCACAAGGTACTCGTTGACGTGCTTGACTGACTCAGAGAGACCGTGTCAGGAGAAAGATAGCCGATGGCCATGTGACATTAGATACTCCCCCGCAGGGTTTCCACTGGCCTCAGGGTCTCCTTTACTCCTGCACTCTGTGTCAGACAGGAGTCCTAGAGACCTCAAATGCTGAAGTTTGCAGACATTCTGTGGATCGGTATAAACCTGAGATTCAGCAGTTACCTTGAAGGAAAAAAAAAAGGCATTCTCAATATCTCATGAGGTTAGGAAATGCTTAACAATAAATATAAAAATTTATAAAAATAAAAAGGGAAATATCCACCTTCGACTTGACATAATTCTTACTTTTTCTTTTTATACAATGAAGTTAAGTTACCAATAGCTTTATTTTTACTATTTATATGTATAAATGTTGTAAAATGTGTGCAAATTATGAACTATTTTTATTTTTTTTATATATGAAATTTATTGACAAATTGGTTTCCATACAACACCCAGTGCTCATCCCAAAAGGTGCCCTCCTCAATACCCATCACCCACCCTCCCCTCCCTCCCACCCCCCATCAACCCTCAGTTTGTTCTCAGTTTTTAACAGTCTCTTATGCTTTGGCTCTCTCCCACTCTAACGTCTTTTTTTTTTTTCCTTCCCCTCCCCCATGGTCTTCTGTTAAGTTTCTCAGGATCCACATAAGAGTGAAACCATATGGTATCTGTCTTTCTCTGTATGGCTTATTTCACTTAGCATCACACTCTCCAATTCCATCCACGTTGCTACAAAAGGCCATATTTCATTTTTTCTCATTGCCACGTAGTATTCCATTGTGTATATATACCACAGTTTCTTTATCCATTCATCAGTGGATGGACATTTAGGCTCTTTCCATAATTTGGCTATTGTTGAGAGTGCTGCTATGAACATTGGGGTACAAGTGCCCCTATGCATCAGTACTCCTGTATCCCTTGGATAAATTCCTAGCAGTGCTATTGCTGGGTCATAGGGTAGGTCTATTTTTAATTTTCTGAGGAACCTCCACACTGCTTTCCAGAGCGGCTGCACCACTTTGCATTCCCACCAACAGTGCAAGAGGGTTCCCGTTTCTCCACATCCTCTCCAACATCTATTGTCTCCTGATTTGTTCATTTTGGCCACTCTGACTGGCGTGAGGTGATACCTGAGTGTGGTTTTGATTTGTATTTCCCTGATGAGCGACGCTGAACATCTTATCATGTGCCTGTTGGCCATCTGGATGTCTTCTTTAGAGAAGTGTCTATTCATGTTTTCTGCCCATTTCTTCATTGGATTATTTGTTTTTCGGGTGTGGAGTTTGGTGAGCTCTTTATAGATTTTAGATACTAGCCCTTTGTCCGATATGTCATTTGCAAATATCTTTTCCCATTCCGTTGGTTGCCTTTTAGTTTTGTTGGTTGTTTCCTTTGCTGTGCAGAAGCTTTTTATCTTCATAAGTTCCCAGTAATTCACTTTTGCTTTTAATTCCCTTGCCTTTGGGGATGTGTCGAGTAAGAGATTGCTACAGCTGAGGTCAGAGAGGTCTTTTCCTGCTTTCTCCTCTAAGGTTTTGATGGTTTCCTGTCTCACATTTAGGTCCTTTATCCATTTTGAGTTTATTTTTGTAAATAGTGTGAGAAAGTGGTCTAGTTTCAAACTTCTGCATGTTGCTGTCCAGTTTTCCCAGCACCATTTGTTAAAGAGGCTGTCTTTTTTCCATTGGATGTCTTTGTCAAAGATGAGTTGGCCATACGTTTGTGGGTCTAGTTCTGGGGTTTCTATTCTATTCCATTGGTCTATGTGTCTGTTTTTGTGCCAATACCATGCTGTCTTGATGATGACAGCTTTGTAGTAGAGGCTAAAGTCTGAGATTGTGATGCCTCCTGCTTTGATCTTCTTCAAAATTCCTTTGGCTATTCGGGGCCTTTTGTGGTTCCATATGAATTTTAGGATTGCTTGTTCTAGTTTCGAGAAGAATGCTGGTGCAATTTTGATTGGGATTGCATTGAATGTGTAGATAGCTTTGGGTAGTATTGACATTTTGACAATATTTATTTTTCCAATCCATGAGCAGAGAATGTCTTTCCATTTCTTTAAATCTTCTTCAATTACCTTCATAAGCTTTCTATAGTTTTCAGCATACAGATCCTTTACATCTTTGGTTAGATTTATTCCTAGGTATTTTATGCTTCTTGGTGCAATTGTGAATGGGATCAGTTGCTTTATTTGTCTTTCTGTGGCTTCATTGTTAGTGTATAAGAATGCAACTGATTTCTATACATTGATTTTGTATCCTGCAACTTTGCTGAATTCATGTATCAGTTCTAGCAGACTTTTGGTGGAGTCTATCGGATTTTCCATGTATAATATCATGTCATCTGCAAAAAGCGAAAGCTTGACTTCATCTTTGCCAATTTTGATGCCTTTGATTTCCTTTTGTTGTCTGATTGCTGATGCTAGAACTTCCAGCACTATGTTAAACAACAGCGGTGAGAGTGGGCATCCCTGTCGTGTTCCTGATCTCAGGGAGAAAGCTCTCAGTTTTTCCCCGTTGAGGATGATGTTAGTTGTGGGCTTTTCATAAATGGCTTTTATGATCTTTAAGTATGTTCCTTCTATCCCGACTTTCTCAAGGGTTTTTATTAAGAAAGGGTGCTGGATTTTGTCAAAGGCCTTTTCTGCATCGACTGACAGGATCATATGGTTCTTCTCTTTTTTTTTGTTAATGTGATGTATCACGTTGATTGATTTGCGAATGTTGAACCAGCCCTGCATCCCAGGAATGAATCCCACTTGATCATGGTGAATAATTCTTTTTATATGCTGTTGAATTCGATTTGCTAGTATCTTATTGAGAATTTTTGCATCCATATTCATCAGGGAAATTGGCCTGTAGTTCTCTTTTTTTACTGGGTCTCTGTCTGGTTTAGGAATCAAAGTAATACTGGCTTCATAGAATGAGTCTGGAAGTTTTCCTTCCCTTTCTATTTCTTGGAATAGCTTGAGAAGGATAGGTATTATCTCTGCTTTAAACGTCTGGTAGAACTCCCCTGGGAAGCCATCTGGTCCTGGACTCTTATTTGTTGGGAGATTTTTGATAACCGATTCAATTTCTTCGCTGGTTATGGGTCTGTTCAAGCTTTCTATTTCCTCCTGATTGAGTTTTGGAAGAGTGTGGGTGTTCAGGAATTTGTCCATTTCTTCCAGGTTGTCCAATTTGTTGGCATATAATTTTTCGTAGTATTCCCTGATAATTGTTTGTATCTCTGAGGGATTGGTTGTAATAATTCCATTATCATTCATGATTTTATCTATTTGGGTCATCTCCCTTTTCTTTTTGAGAAGCCTGGCTAGAGGTTTGTCAATTTTGTTTATTTTTTCAAAAAACCAACTCTTGGTTTCGTTGATCTGCTCTACAGTTTTTTTAGATTCTATATTGTTTATTTCTGCTCTGATCTTTATTATTTCTCTTCTTCTGCTGGGTTTAGGCTGCCTTTGCTGTTCTGCTTCTATTTCCTTTAGGTGTGCTGTTAGATTTTGTATTTGGGATTTCTCTTGTTTCTTGAGATAGGCCTGGATTGCAATGTATTTTCCTCTCAGGACTGCCTTCGCTGCGTCCCAAAGCGTTTGGATTGTTGTATTTTCATTTTCGTTTGTTTCCATATATTTTTTGATTTCTTCTCTAATTGCCTGGTTGACCCACTCATTCGTTAGTAGGGTGTTCTTTAACCTCCATGCTTTTGGAGGCTTTCCAGACTTTTTCCTGTGGTTGATTTCAAGCTTCATAGCGTTGTGGTCTGAAAGTATGCATGGTATAATTTCAATTCTTGTAAACTTATGAAGGGCTGTTTTGTGACCCAGTATATGATCTATCTTGGAGAATGTTCCATGTGCACTCGAGAAGAAAGTATATTCTGTTGCTTTGGGATGCAGAGTTCTAAATATATCTGTCAAGTCCATCTGATCCATTGTCTCATTCAGAGCCCTTGTTTCTTTATTGACCGTGTGTCTAGATGATCTATCCATTTCTGTAAGTGTGGTGTTAAAGTCCCCTGCAATTACCACATTCTTATCAATAAGGTTGCTTATGTTTATGAGTAATTGTTTTATATATTTGGGGGCTCCGGTATTTGGCGCATAGACATTTATAATTGTTAGCTCTTCCTGATGGATAGACCCTGTAACTATTATATAATGTCCTTCTTCATCTCTTGTTACAGCCTTTAATTTAACGTCTAGTTCGTCTGATATAAGTATGGCTACTCCAGCTTTCTTTTGGCTTCCAGTAGCATGATAAATAGTTCTCCATCCCCTCACTCTCAATCTAAAGGTGTCCTCAGGTCTAAAATGAGTCTCTTGTAGACAGCAAATAGATGGGTCTTGTTTTTTTATCCATTCTGATACCCTATGTCTTTTGGTTGGCGCATTTAATCCATTTACATTCAGTGTTATTATAGAAAGATACGGGTTTAGAGTCATTGTGATGTTTGTATGTTTTATGCTTGTAGTGATGTCTCTGGTACTTTGTCTCACAGGATCCCCCTTAGGATCTCTTGTAGGGCTGGTTTAGTGGTGACAAATTCCTTCAGTTTTTGTTTGGGAAGACCTTTATCTCTCCTTCTATTCTAAATGACAGACTTGCTGGATAAAAGATTCTCGGCTGCATATTTTTGCTGTCTAGCACCCTGAAAATCTCGTGCCAATTCTCTCTGGCCTGCCAAGTTTCAAAAGAGAGATCAGTCACGAGTCTTATAGGTCTCCCTTTATATATGAGGGTACGTTTACCCCTTGCTGCTTTCAGAATTTTCTCTTTATCCTTGTATTTTGCCAGTTTCACTATGATATGTCATGCAGAAGATCGATTCAAGTTACGTCTGAAGGGAGTTCTCTGTGCCTCTTGGATTTCAATGCCTTTTTCCTTCCCCAGTTCAGGGAAGTTCTCAGCTATAATTTCTTCAAGTACCCCTTCAGCACCTTTCCCTCTCTCTTCCTCCTCTGGGATACCAATTATGCGTATTTTATTTCTTTTTAGTGTATCACTTAGTTCTCTAATTTTCCCCTCATACTCCTGGATTTTTTTATCTCTCTTTTTCTCAGCTTCCTCTTTTTCCATAACTTTATCTTCTAGTTCACCTAGTCTCTCCTCTGCCTCTTCCATCCGAGCCGTGGTGGTTTGCATTTTGTTTTGCATTTCCTTTAAAGCGTTTTTCAGCTCCTCGTGACTGTTCTTTAGTCCCTTGATCTCTGTAGCAAGAGATTCTCTGCTGTCCTGTATACTGTTTTCCAGCCCAGCGATTAATTTTATGACGATTATTCTAAATTCACTTTCTGTTATATTATTTAAATCCTTTTTGATCAGATCATTAGCTGTTGTTATTTCCTGGAGATTCTTCTGAGGGGAATTCTTCCGCTTGGTCATTTTGGATAGTCCCTGGTGTGGTGAGGACCTGCAGGGCACTTCCCCTGTGCTGTGGTGTATAACTGGAGTTGGTGGGCGGGGCCGCAGTCTGTCCTGATGTCTGCCCCCAGCCCACTGCTGGGGCTACAGTCAGACTGGTGTGTGCCTTCTCTTCCCCTCTCCTAGGGGCGGGATTCCCTGTGGGGTGGTGTGGCCCGTCTGGGCTACTTGCACACTGCCAGGCTTGTGGTGCTGGGGATCTGTCGTATTAGCTGGGGTGGGTAGGCAAGGTGCACGGCGGCAGGGGGGGCAGGCTTAGCTCGCTTCTCCTTAGGTGATCCACTTCAGGAGGGGCCCTGTGGCAGCCGGAGGGAGTCAGATCCACTGCCGGAGGTTTGGCTCCGCAGAAGCACAGAGTTGGGTGTTTGCGCGGAGCGAGCAATTTCCCTGGCCGGAACCGGTTCCCTTTGGGATTTTGGCTGGGGGATGGGCGGGGGAGATGGCGCTGGCGAGCGCCTTTGTTCCCCGCCAAACTGAGCTCTGTTGTCCGGGGGCTCCGCATTTCACCCTCCCTTTGTCCTCCAGCCTTCCCGCTTTCCGAGCAGAGCTGTTAACTTATGACCTCCCAGACACTAAGTCGCGCTTGCTGTCGGATAGGAAAGCAGATTTTATAAAAGCAGGATTTCCATACAGTGGAATAACCAGCAGTAAGAGGAATGACTTACACAGTGTGGACGACTCCCATAAGCATGACACTAAGTAAGGTGGCGGGCGGTCCAGCCGGCCCTCAACCCGCTAGTGTCCACGCTGGGGAAGGAGGAAGTGAGGGGGTGGCGAGGAAGCCCTGGGGAGTCTATGAACTATTTTTAACAAACATCCTAAGGATAGCCATATTGCTTAAGATGTTACAGAAAATCTAAATACATAAAAATTGAGAAAACTGATTTGAATAATAGCACATTTCTACTTCATTCTTGTGTCCTCGTTACACTGCCTAAAAAACAGAGTCTTTACAAAAGAAAAATTAGGACAGAAAGAAAGAGACATGTTTAAAACACGAAATAGGTTTGACTGTGCTACTTTTAAAGCATTAAAGTCAAATTCATCTGTTCAACCTCTTGTAGCAAAAACTATCAAAGCATTTTTAAGACTATATTATGTGTTTAATTCAATGAGCAGCTCTATGCCCTATTTAACCCAACAAGTAAATACTAGGAAGGAACAAAACCAGTTGTGTTTTTTTTTCATATCAACCACATTGATCTGTCCATCTGAAGAGCCCCAATGATGAGATGCTTCAAAACTCTTCTTAGAAATGTGGAGGAATAACAACAAATCCACCTCGATGCCAGCCACACCAGGGGAAGTCTTTTCAAAAGCACTTGCTCCTGGTTGGAGCTCCCTTTTCCATCACTCCCAAACCACAACTGTCTCCTCCTCTTGTAAATACTGGTGGGAACACACGTGAAGTCTCTAGCTTTCTTTTTTCTGGTTTGCCTTTGGCTCACGCTGTTTCTTTTTAAGATCTAGCTCATTGCTTTCAGGAAGTAGGTTTCTGACACGAATAGAGATGATAAAGAAAGCATCTAAAATTTCCCATGCGACGGGGCTCTCTCTTAAAGGCAAACACGGTTTTCAAGCATACCTATGGACTGTGATCTGCCAGGCCCCGGGGTGTAACTCCTCTACATGGCAGCCAGACATCTCTATCTATGGCTTATGTCAAATTCCCCAGTGCCAAACGACGTCATTTAACAGAAATGTATTTCATCGTTTCTTTTGCTACCAACTATTATATACCTCACTGGCTAGGAATGATTAAGCCAGCACATGGACTTTGGATGTGTATTTTAGGGGGTGAAGAGTATGACCTCTAAACTCTCAGGGCAGCGCTGTCTTCCGGGTTGTGGGGTGATAAGACCCACTGCACTTTATACTTGCATGCTTCCAAAGCAGCAGCTGAGTGAAGTGACTGACTTTGGAAGTCCCATGCTCTTCAGCAGCATCCAAGGACCTTCTATGCAAATGAGTCTGCTGGGAGATTTGGCTTCAGGATCAGAATCTATTAGGTGGTATTAAAAACAGGTGTGTATGTCAGGAACCAAGCAGAAAATGGACTCTAAAAGTTAGCCCAGGTTCCAGGAATGTGTTGCCTCTGATCTTGTACAAAGCTGTTGTTTGTTTCATATTAACAAATCATCTGATACATATCTATGCGTACAAATTTGGAAGAAACCACCAATGAAAAGCAATTATTAGCAATTTCATCCTTGGGGCTCTTTAAATAAGATGCCGGCTTTATCATACCTAAAATAGAATAGGTTCTAGAAAACCTTTCAAACTATATAGCTTTAAATATTTTATCGATAGTATTTACAGAAAGTAAAAAAAGAGTATTATGTTTAGAATGTACGCATATTACTATACTTTTAAGATTGACTTGTTAAATTTTCTATTTTGAGGAATGAGGCTACTTTTAATTAGTTTATGATAAAAACATTATCCCCAAAGACCTCTGTGTCTTTAAAACACCCACATACTTTTTTACCCCAACATCAATGTATTTTTAGTGCTTCTTAAAATGATTCTTATACCTCTTTTCTACTTCAACTTTTATTTTTACTGTAAGGTTTCACTGAAACATCACTCATGCTTACTTTCTTTACATTCTCCAAGCCTCGCCTGCATCAAAGAAAAGTACATACAATAATGACATCGAGCAAAAAAGCATAAGGTGGTGGAAACCACGATTTAACCCACAGATGAAATAAGTAAAGTGAGAGGGAGAGAGAGAGAAGGGATGATGATAACATAAGTCAAGAGAACAAGCAGTGTGGTAGCAGAATCTAACTAAATTCATGTGACCTTTACAACAAAGCAGGCAGACTGCATAAAATTTTGAAATAATATTCCAGGAGCAAAGGTGCATGAGGAAATAGGTTTTCATTTGTATTTTTCATATTATGTTTTTCTTATGTACTATTCTCACTTATTTCTTCTTGTCTACTAAAATTGGAAAAAGGCAAGAGGGTATGAAGAAATCATGACTCCAGAATTCTTGGCAATGTTACAATTACAAGGCAAAAAATTGGGACAAGTGATGTACTTTGAAAATAAGTAGGAGCTTATGCAAAAAGAAATGAAAGGCATGTATGGAGACAGTTTGCTTTATTTCTGAACTTAGAGTCTTTCCATGTGCAATTGTTTGTCAAAAACACACATTAGTGCATTACATCTCAAATTATTTCGGAGCACTTCTTTTATACTTGTGCCTTTAGTAGTTAACGATTTTTCCTTCTGCAATCACTGCTTCTCTCAAGATTTTTTCTTACCTTAGTTTCAAGAAGAATCTTTAGTTCAGTAAAGCTGTCAGTAGAAACAGCACTATCATTTAAAACACAAAGGATCCTTTCCTCTTAAAGGGGTTTGTGAGCAAAGGGCTAAGAAAGAATTCTTGAGACATCTTTGGTGCAAAAAGGTGATTTAATTAAAGCACTGTTACAGGACCTGTGGATAGCTATCCTGGGATTGTGAGAAGTGACTGATTATATACTGTTTAGTTAGTGGGGATTAAGGACAGCATAAGCCTCTAAGGAATTTGGAAGCAAGGTTTTCAGGGCCATGAGGATCTAGCCACACTTAAGGTTATTGTAGTTTTTTTTTTAATTTTTTTTAATTTACATCTAAATTAGTCAGCATACAGTGCAGCAATGATTTCAGTAGATTCCTTAATGCCCCTTACGCATTTAGCCCAACCCCCTCCCACACCCCCTCCAGTAACCCTCTGTTCTTCATATTCAAGGGTCTCTTATGTTTAGTTCCCCTCCCTCTTTTTCTATTATTTTGTTTCCCTTCCCTTCTGTTCATCGGTTCTGTGTCTTAAAGTCCTCATATGAGTGAAGTCATATGATACTTGCCTTTCTCTGACTAATTTTGCTTAGGACAATATTCTCTGGCTCCATCCACATAGTGGCACTTGCCAAGAGTTCATTCTTTTGGATTGCCGAGTATTACTCCATTGTGTGTGTGTGTGTGTGTGTGTACCACATCTTGATCCATTCATCCATCAAAGGACATTTGGGCTCTTTCCACACTTTGGCTATTGTTGATAGTGCTGTTATAAACATTGGGGTGCATGTGTCCTTTCAAAACTGCACACTTATATCCCTTGGATTAATGCCTAGTGGTACAATTGCTAGGTCGTAGGGTAGTTCTATTTTTAATTTTTTGTGGAACCTCCATAACTATTTTCCAGAGTGACTGCACCACTTTGCATTCCCACCAGCAGTGCAAAAGAGATCCTCTTTCTCCTCATCCTCGCCAACATCTGTTGTTGCCTGAGATGTTAATGTTTGCCATTCTGACAGGTGTGAGGTGGTTTTTCATGGTGGTTTTGGTTTGTATTCTCCTGATGATGAGTGATGAGGAGCATCTTTTCATGTGTCGGTTGGCCATCTGGATGTCTTCTTTGGAGAAGTGTCTATTCATGTCTTTTGCCCATTTCTTCACTGGATTATTTGTTTTCTGGGTGTAGAGTTGGATAAGTTCTTTATAGATTTTGGATACTAACCCTTTGTCTGATATGTAATTTGCAAATATCTTCTCCCATTCTGTTGGTTGCCTTTCAGTTTTGGTGATTGTTTCCTTCGCTCTCCAGAAGCTTTTTATTTTGATGAGGTCCCAGTAATTCATTTTTGCTTTTTTTCCCTTGCCTCCAGAGACGTGTTGAGTAAGACGTTGCTACGGCCAAGATCAAAGAGGTTTTTGCCTGCTTTCTCCTCGAGGATTTTGATGGCTTCCTGTCTTACATTGAGGTCTTCATCCACTTTGAGTTTATTTTTGTGGATGGTGTAAGAAAGTGGTCCAGGTTCATTCTCTTGCATATCACTGTCGAGATTTCCCAGCATCACTTGCTGAAGACATTATCTTCATTCCATTGGATATTGATGCCTGCTCAAAGATTAGTTGGCCATACACTTATGGGTCCATTTCTGGGCTCTCTATTGGGTTCCATTGATCTGAGCGTCTGTTCTTGTGCCAGGACTGTTTTTGTGCCATACTGCCTTGATGATACAGCTTTGCAGTATAGCTTGAAGTCTGGGATTGTGATGCCTCCTGCTTTGGTTTTCTTTTTCAAGATTTCTTTGACTATTCGAGGTCTTTCCTGGCTCCATACAAATTTTAGGATTATTTGTTCTAGCTCTGTGAGAATGCTGGTGTTCTTTTGATAGAGATTGCATTGAATATGTAGATTGCTTTGGGTAGTATCGACAATTTAACAATATTTCTTCTTCCTATCCAGGAGCATGGAATCTTTTTCCATTTTTTTGTGTCTTCTTCAATTTCTTTCATAAGCTTTCTATAGTTTTCAGTGTATAGATTCTGCACCTCTTTGGTTAGATTTATTCCCAGGTATTTTATGGGTTTTGGTGCAACTGTAAAGGGGATCGATTCCTTGATTTCCCTTTCTGTCACTTCATTGTTGGTGTATAGGAATGCAACAGATTTCTGTGCATTGCTTTTCTCTCCTGCAACTTTGCTGAATTCGTGAATCACTTCTAGCAGTTTTTTGGTGGAACCATTTGGGTTTTCCATAAGGAGTATCATGTCATCTGCGAAGAGTGAAAGTTTGACCTCCTCCTGGCCAATTTGGATGCTTTTATTTCGTTGTGTTGTCTGATTGCTGAGGTTAAATCTTCCAATACTATGTTGAATAACAGTGGTAAGAGTGGACATCCCTGTCTTGTTCCTGACCTTAGGGGGAAAGCTCTCCATTTTTCCCCACTGAGGATATTAGCCTTGGGTCATTCACATATGGCTTTTTGATCTTGTGGTTTGATCCTTCTATCCCTTCTTTCTTGAGGTTTTTATCAAGAAAGGATGCTGTATTTTGTCAAATGCTTTCTCTGCATCTGAGAGGATCATATGGTTCTTGTCCTTTCTTTTATTGATGTGATGAATCATACTGATTGTTTTGCAGATATTGAACCAGTCCTACATCTCAGGTATAAACCCCACTTGGTTGTGGTGAATAATTTTTTTAATGTATTGTTGGAGTCTGTTGGCTAATATCTTCTTGAGTGTTTTTGCATCCATGTACATCAGGGAAAGTGGTCTATAGTTCTCCTTTTTAGTGGGGTCTCTTTCTGGTTTTGGAATCAACATAATGCTGGCTTCATAGAAAGCGTTTGGAAGTTTTCCTTCCATTTCTATTTTTTGGAACAGTTTCAAGAGAATGGGTGTTAACTCTTACATGTTTGGTAGAATTCCCCTGGAAAGCCATCTGGCCCTGGACTCTTGTTTTTTTGGCAGATCTTTGATTACTAATTCGATTTCCTTACTGGTTATAGGTCTGTTCAAATTTTCTATTTCTTCCTGTTTCAGTTTTGGTAGTGTATATATTTCGAAGAATTTGTCCATTTCTTCCAGATTGCCCATTTTATTGACATATAATTGCTCATAATATTCTCTTATGATTGATTTTCTTTCTGTTGTGTTGGTTGTGACCTCTCCTCTTTCCTTCTTGATTTTACTTATTTGTGTCCTTTCCTTTTTCTTCTTGGTCAAACTGGCTAGTGGTTTAGCAATTTTGTTAATTTCTGGTCTAATCTTTATTACTTCCTGTCTTCTGCTGGTTTGGGGTTTTATTTGCTGCTCTTTTTCCAGCTCCTTAAGTCCTAAGGTTGTGTACCTGAGATCTTTCTTCCTTCTTTAGGAAGGCCTGGATTGCTACATACTTTCCTCTTATGACCGCCTCTGCTGCGTCTCAGAGCTTTTGGGATGTGGTGCTATCATTTTCATTGACTTCCATATACTTTTTAATTTCCTCTTTAAGCCCTTGGCTAGCCCATTCATTCTTTAGTAGGATGTACTTTAGGTTCCAAGTATTTGTTACCTTTCCAAATTTTTTCATGTGGCTGATTTCAAGTTTCATACCGTTGTGGTCTGAAAATATGCATGGAACGATCTCGACCTTTTTGCACTTATTGAGGGCTGATTTGTGTCCCAGTATGTGGTATATTCTGGAGAATGTTCCACGTGCACCGGCAAAGAATGTATATTCTGCTGCTTTAGGATGAAATGTTCTAAAAACACTGATAAACCTCTGGCCAGGCTTTTCAAAAAGAAAAGGGAGATGACCCAAATAGATAAAATCATGAATGAAAGTGGAATTATTGCAACAAATCCCTCAGAAATACAAGCAATTATCAGGGAATACTATGAAGAATTATATGCCGACAAACTGGGCAACCTGGAAGAAATAGACAAATTCCTAAACACCCACACACTTCCAAAACTCAACGAGGAAGAAATAGAAAGCTTGAACAGACACATAACCAGCGAAGAAATTGAATCAGTTATCAAATATCTCCCAAGAAATAAGAGTCCAGGACCAGATGGCTTCCCAGGGGAACTCTATGAGACATTTAAAGCAGAAATAATACCTATCCTTCTCAAGCTGTTCCAAAAAATAGAAAGGTAAGGAAAACGTCCAGACTCATTCTATGAAACCAGCATTACTTTGAATCCTAAACCAGACAGAGGCCAAGCAAAAAAAAAAAAAAAAAAAAAAAAAAAACCTACAGGCCAATATCCCTCATGAATATGGATGCAAAAATCCTCAGTAAGATACTAGCAAATCGATTTAGACAGCATATAAAAAAATTATACACCATGATCAAGTGTGATTCATTCCTGGACTGCAGGGCTGGTTCAACATTCACAAATCAATCAATGTGATACATCACATTAATAAAAGAAAAGATAAGAACCATATGATCCTATTGATGCAGAAAGAGCATTTGACAAAATTCAGCATCCTTGCTTAATAAAAACCCTTGAGAAAGTCGGGATAGAAGGAACATACTTAAAGATCATAGAAGCCCTTTATGAAAAGCCCACAACTAATATCATCCTCAATCGGGAAAAACAGAGCTTTTCCCCTGAGACCAGGAACACGACAGGGACATCCACTCTCCTCGCTGCTGTTTCACATAGTGTTGGAAGTGCTAGCATCAGCAGACAACAAAAGGAAATCAAAGGCATCAAAATTGGCAATGATGATGTCAACCTTTCACTCTTTGCAGAAGACATGATATTATACGTGGAACACCCGATAGATTCCACCAAAAGTCTGATAGAACTGTTACATGAATTCAGCAAAGTCGCAGGATACAAAATCAATGTACAGACATCAGCTGCATTCTTATACACTAATAATGAAGCAACAGAAAGACAAATAAAGAAATTGACCCCATTCACAATTGCACCAAGAAGCATAAAATACCTAGGAATAAATCTAACCAAAGATGTAAAAGATCTGTATGCTGAAAACGATACCTTATGAAGGATATTGAAGAAGACATAAAGATATTGAAAAACACTCCATGCTCATGGATTGGAAGAATAAATATTGTTAAAATGTTAATACTACCCAGGGGCGCCTGGGTGGCGCAGTCGGTTGAGCGTCCGACTTCAGCCAGGTCACGATCTCGCGGTCCGTGAGTTCGAGCCCCGCGTCAGGCTCTGGGCTGATGGCTCAGAGCCTGGAGCCTGTTTCCGATTCTGTGTCTCCCTCTCTCTCTGCCCCTCCCCCGTTCATGCTCTGTCTCTCTCTGTCCCAAAAATAAACAAACGTTGAAAAAAAAAAATGTTAATACTACCCAAAGCTATCTACACATTCAATACAATCCCAATCAAAATTGCACCAGCATTCTTCTCGAAGCTAGAACAAGCAATCCTAAAATTTTTATGGAACCACAAAAGACCCCGAATAGCCAAAGTAATTTTGAAGAAGGCCAAAGCGGGAGGCATCACAGTCCCAGACTTTAGCCTCTACTACAAAGCGGTAATCATCATGACTGCATGGTATTGGCACAAAAACAGACACATAGACCAAAGGAATAGAATAGAAACCCCAGAATTAGACCCACAAAAGTATGGCCAACTCATCTTTGACAAAGCAAGAAAGAATATCCAATGGAAAAAAGGGAGTGTCTTTAACAAATGGTGCTGGGAGAACTGGACAGCAACATGCAGAAGGTTGAAACAACTTTCTTACACAATTCACAAGAACAAACTCAAAATGGATAAAGGACCTGAATGTGAGACAGGAAACCATCAAAATCCTGGAGGAGAAAGCAGGAAAAAACCTCTCTGACCTCAGCCACAGCAATTTCTTACTTGACACATCCCCAAAGACAAGGGAATTAAAAGCAAAAATGAACTACTGGGACCTTATGAAGATAAAAAGCTTCTGCGCTGCACAAGAAACAATCAACAAAAATAAAAGGAAACCAACGGAATGGGAAAAGAGATTGGCAAATGACATATCGAACAAAGGGCTAGTATCCAAAATCTATAAAGAGCTCACCAAACTCGACACCCGAAAAACAAATAATCCAATGAAGAAATGGGCAGAAAGCGTGAATAGACACTTCTTTAAAAAAGACATCCAGATGGCCAAGAGGCACATGAAAAGATGCTCAACGTCGCTCCTCATCAGGGAAATACAAATCAAAACCACATTCAGATAACACCTCACGCCACTCAGAGTGGCCAAAATGAACAAACCAGGAGACCATAGATGCTGGCGAGGATATGGAGAAACGGGAATCCTCTTGCACTGTTGGGGGGAATGCAAACTGGTGTAGCTGCTCTGGAAAACAGTGTGGAAGTTCCTCAAAAAATTAAAAGTAGATCTACGCTATGACCCAGCAATAGCACTGCTGGGAATTTACCCAATGGATGCAGGAGTACTGATGCATAGGGGCACTTGTACCCCACTGTTTAGAGCAGCACTTTCAACAATAGCCAAATTATGGAAAGAGCCTAAATGTCCATCAACTGATGAATGGCTAAAGCAATTGTGGTTTATATACACAATGGAATACTACGTGACAATGAGAAAGAATGAAATATGGCCTTTTGTAGCAACGTGGATGGAACTGGAGAGTGTGATGCTAAGTGAAATAAGTCATACAGAGAAAGACAGATACCATATGTTTTCACTCTTACGTGGATCCTGAGAAACTTAACAGAAGACCATGGGGGAGGGGAAGGGGAAAAAACTTACAGAGAGGGAAGGAGGCAAACCATGTGAGACTCTTAAAAACTGAGAACAAAAAAACTGAAGTTTGATGGGGGGTGGCAGGGAGGGGAGAGTGGGTGATGAGTATTGAGGAGAACACCTCTTGGGATAAGCACTGGGTGTTGTATGCAAACCAGTTTGACAATAAATTTCATATTAAAAAAGGTAATAATAATAAAAAGTTCTCGACATAGTGTATCAGCAGCTTTTCAGGGATTATGGAAAATCACAACACATCTGGCACCAGCTTCATCCTCAACGACCTTGCGCCACTACCAGTGAATGTGGCTGCCTTCCGGGGTCTGCTGGGACCAGGTGGCTTCAACAGTCTCTACCAAATGTCCTTCCAGCAGTGGAACTGCTTTTCCCCATGTGGCCCGAGGATCTCGCGGACCCCACTCTGCTTCTGGGGATTCGCCCTTCCCACCAGAGCACCACCAGGTATGGAGCTGCAGAGTTGCAGACTTTGTGCTTCCCTTGGTTACAGTCTTAATGGAATATAAACCCTCCCCTGTCTCCTTTTTTAGTTTAGTCCCTGTGGCTGTTTCCAATTTTCCTCTTTCTCTCCAGCTGCTTTGTGGGAGGAGTGCTTTTCCTGTATTTTACCCCCCACCCCGCCCCATCTCCGTCTTCTCTCCACCCGCAAAACACCTCCCTTCCCATGGCTTCTCGCTCCCCAAGTTCACCTCTCTGCGCCACCTACCTGCTGAATTCTGGGTTTGGGTTGTGCAGATTGTTGTGTTAATCCTCCAGTCACTTTTCTAGGTGTGTGGGATGGTTTAGTGTTGGTCTGGCTGATTTCATGGACGCGAGACACACAAAACACTTCCATGTTGTTCTGCCATCTTCTGTCCAAGGAAACTCTTAATTAACCTGAGGTTGAATTATTTTTCTCCCATGCAGTCTTCTAAAAGCTGTAAGTTTACATTGAATTCTACACTCCAAGGCAAGTTAATCTTTTTAGATGGCTTGAATTCCTTTCTTTAAATTTTTGCATATAAGTGTCTAATGATTCCCGTATCACTTGCTGAAAGCAATATTCTCCTATTGAAATATCATTGGCGCTTTTGACAAAACTTAATTGACCATTTATTTGTGAATCTATTTCTAAACTCTCTATCCTGTTCCATTGATCTGAGTATCTATCTTCTTTCATCACTATCTTTTATTTTAAGTAGCGTTCATGCTCAGCATAGAGCCCAGTGTGGGGCTTGAACTCATGAACCTGAGATACGACCTGAGCTGAGATCAAGAGTCAGACACTTAACCCACTGGGCTACCCAGGTGCCCTACACATATCTTGATTATTGTGTCCTTGTGCTAGTCTTCAAGTATGGTAATATGCGGGCTCCTACCTTGTTCTTTCTCGAATTTGCGGTGACAATTTTTTTTTAAAAGAAAAGTTCAGGTAGTGGCCATATTTTTTTTTCTTTCAACGTTTATTTATTTTTGGGACAGAGAGAGACAGAGCATGAACGGGGGAGGGGCAGAGAGAGAGGGAGACACAGAATAGGAAACAGGCCCCAGGCTCTGAGCCATCAGCCCAGAGCCCGACGCGGGGCTCGAACCAATGGACTGCGAGATCGTGACCTGGCTGAAGTCGGACGCTTAACTGACTGCGCCACCCAGGCGCCCCTTATTAGAATTAGAATACCCAGTTAAAGGAATCTGGGCTCCTTGCAGAAATGGTTGATTATAAGTCAGAGGTAGGAGACATGCAAGGTGAGCCTGGAACATATGTACTGCTAGAAAAGAAGGGAGTACTTAACATAATGTGGGGTTGTCAAAGGGACCAAGAGACCAGACGAACGAATTCCCAATGGTTAAAGCAACAGCAATTTAAGCAACAAAATAAATGGCAAAATAAATCAAGTACCATTGTACTATAAACCAAAATAAAAAATAAATATCCATCAGGACATAACAGTATAAAAAATGATCAAATAAATAAATGGGGCAATGCGACAAAATTTGCATGCAGAATTCCAAATACAACTCCAGGTATCATTTTACTCCTGCTTCAAGGAGAGGGGTATAACTCCTCCCTCTGTAAGTACGCACTGCACATAATGATTTCTTCCAAAAACTCATTACAGAATCATATGGAAGGGAAAACAAAGAATAATTTTACAATGGAACACCTGGCAAATAGTACAGGACTGAAGAAAGTTATCAACAGTGACAGGCCACATTCATAGCATGTGCTCTTGATATAATAATGTGATAAAAGTGACTCTGAGTCTGTGTGGGCTTCCTCCACAAATTTATGGCCCCTGTCTATGCATGAGAAAAATACCAGACAAATCTCAACTGAAGGATACGTTTTTTAAGTACCTAGAAAGTCCTCCTCAAAACTATCCACATCATCAAGAACAAGGAAAAACTGTAACACCCAGGGGGAACTTAAGAACACATGACAGCTAACTGTGCTGTGGTAACATGGATGGGATCCTGGAATAGAAAATCTGAGTAAATTATGCATGTTAAATAATAAAAAGATATACCACTTTGGTTTCTGAATTGTAACACATGTACACTATTAAGATAGCATGTTAATATAAGAGTACAGTGTATTTGGGAACTCTGTACTATCTTGGCATTTTCTTTCTGTACATTTAAAATTGTCCTAAAAGTAACCTGTATTAAAAAAGTAAAATCAGCATGTAGGTGATGACCAAAAAGAAAAAAATCTTACTTGGTTTCGGATTTGAATTGACTTAATCTTAGATCAACTTGGAGAAATCATAACCATTTTGAAGCTTCCCATCTAGGACCATAGATAGTATAGTTATCAACTTACTTGTCTTATTTTCTCTTATGAGTATTTCATAATTTTCAGCACATAGATGGTACATACATTTTGGCACATATACACTATTAATTTAGTGTGATACTGTAACCAAATCAACATGAGTTTGCTCCTTGGTGAGTCACAGAAAGGAACTACACTGTGTGAGTTGTCACTAAAAAGGAAACTTTATTTGCAGCAAATAAGGAGATCGTGGGGAGTAACTTCCAAAGTCATGACTCCCGAAACAACGGTGAATAGGTTCCTTTTTCATGTGAAAAGAAAATTTTCATGTTTATTTTTGAGAGAGAGAGAAAGGCGAGTGTGAGCAGGGGCAGGGAGGCACAGAGAGAGGGAGACACAGAACTCGAAGAGGGCTCTAGGCTCCGAGCTGTCAGCAGAGCCCGACTCGGAGCTCAAAATCACAAACCATGAGATCATGACCTGAGCCGAAGTCGGACGCTCAACAGACTGAGCCACCCAGGCGCCCCTCCTTTTTTTTATGAATTAGGATGAAAAAGAGGATCCACGTCACCATAGGTAGAGGAGGGCATGAGGTCACACATGCACCTCAAGGAAACAGGCCTCCACGCACACCGTGTGTTGTGTAAATAGGCTTGTGATAAGGCTCCTGCTCCTCCTTGGGTCAAGATTTTAGAATTATAATGAGGTAAAGGTATCATCAATCACTCTAGAGGTCACTCCATGGTCCATCTGAGCAGGTGTGAGTCAGGATGACACTCAAACTGTCCCGGGGGATCTGGGCAGGCTGAAGGTTTGGTCAAGACAGTCACTATTGTTTGAGGGATGCTATTGCTTTCCACTTGCCAGAGTTAAGAGAGACACTGGTAAGACGATTTGCTTAAGGAAAACTGTGGGACGAAGGTGGGTGAGTATAAGCTGGTGGGCAGTAAAGGTCACATCTTGGGGTCTAGCAAGTGACAATACTAACGTAAATGGTATTTTTGTTCATTTCAATTTCCAATAGCTTATTTTTAGCACATAGACACATTACTGAATTTACATAGTGTCCTATATATGGAACCAAATTAAACTCACATATTAGTGTTAGGAGGAATGAGGCGAAAATGCTAGGATTTTCTATGTTGGCAATTATGTCCTTTGCAACAGGGTGTCGTTCCTTTTTGCATTCCAATCTGTATCCCTTTTTATGTCTTGCATATCGAACAGAAATGGCCTCCCATGGGATGATGAAGAGGGGTGATGAGTCCAGATATCTTTGCTTCTTTACCAGTGTTAAGGGAAAGCACTCAATCTTTCGCTGCTCAGTAGATTACTAACTGGAGGGTTTGTTTCTTTCTAATGTCATTATCATATTGAGGAAAAACTCACTCATTCCTACTTTACTTATTCCTAGTTTACTGAGAGGATTTTATCATGAAATGATGGCGACTTTGGGGTACTTTATCTGCATCCACTAAGGCTATCATGTGGTTTTCCTTCCTCAGCCTATCATTCAGGTAAATCACCCCAATTCATTAATCTTGCACATGTGGAATAAACCCCACTCCATCGTGATGTATAATTTCTCAATAAATGCTCCATGCAATTCGATGTGCAACCTATTAGGATTTTTGCTTGTTTTGTGCACATGGGCTGTGGATTATTGGCTATCTGGTTTCACTATCCAAGTAACACTGCCCTCACAGAATAAGTTGGGAACATTTTCAATTTTCTTCTGTCTCCTGGATCATGTTTTTTTCCCCTTTTAAATTTACGTCTTTATTCAGTATTTACTAGAATTCACCAGACAACCCATCTGGGGTTCTCTCTGGATTGTTTTAACTACAAATTGAATAACTCATTCTGGATATACAATGAGTTCAAGTTATCAAATTCTTCTTAAGTGTGTTTTGAAAGATCAATTTTTTTCCAGAAATCAATGTCTTTTAGGTGTTAGAATTCATTGGCAAAAAATTCTTCATCATGTTCCCTTATAATCATCAGTAAATTCTTCAATGTCTGTCCAAGTCATGCTTCAAACTGGTAATTTAGGCCTATTCTTGATCGGTCCAGCTGGAGGTTTATACTGGACCTTTTGGCCTTTCCAAAACTCACTGTCATATTTGTTTTATTATTTCTTTATCTCAACTTCACTGATTCTGCTCTCATTTTGTGATCTCCACCTTTATTTGATTTGGGTTTTATTTCGTTTCCTTATTCGACTTTCTCAAGGCAGAAGTTGTGATTCTTGATTGGAAAAGTTGTTGCCACTGTAAGCATTTTCCCTGTAAACACTGATTGATCTGCCTCCAATATTTTGATCGCTTGGTGATTTGCTTTCATCCAGTTCAAACTATGCCAAATTTATCCTTTAAAACAAACAACAGCAAAAACATTTTTTTAATTTTCTTCATGACTTTTGCTGAGGCGAGGAAGCATGTATCCAAAACAGTAAACTAAAAAGTTTCAAACAGAGCTTGGCCTTGCCACCACTTTTAAACTTCTCGCCTACACAACAATGAAAAAATAAATGTATGTTGTTCAAAGACACCCAGGTTGTGGCAGTTGTCATGGCAGCCCAAGGGATCACTACAACACCCTTTAACCAGCACCCAGATTGTTACACCCCATAGTATCAGCACCTGAGAAAGGCACCTTGGACATGGTTTCTTTCCAAGCATAACGTTGCGCCATGGTAAAGACGAGACATTTCCCATTACTATTCGTTTTAGGAATAATCCATATGGCAGGAAATTTTGTCCTCATTTCTAATAGCATAGGTTAGACTTACCTGGTGTAGAACCTTATAAATAACTGGAACGTTATAGGAGGAGCGATTTTGTGTCTCAGTTTTTTTCTTGCTCAAACTTAAGTTTGTGATATTAATCCACAAAGACACAGACACTTTATTTTTTTCTTAATTTTTTTCAACGTTTTTTTTTAACAGAGAGAGACAGAGCATGAACAGGGGAGGGGCATAGAGAGAGGAAGACACAGAATCTGAAGCAGGCTGCAGGCTCTAGCGGTCAGCACAGAGCCCGATGCCGGCCTCGAACTCACTGGCCATGAGATCATGACCTGAGCTGAAGTAGGACGCTTAACCGACCAAGCGACCCAGGAGCCCCTCAGACACTTTAAATGAAAAGAATTACCATAAACAGATGCTCAGAGACACAAATAACAGGACATAGTAAATTGAAGTGAATCAAATAAACATTTTTTTTAATTGGTGAAGATTTTATTGGCAAAGTCAAAAAGACTGATAACACGTTGCGCTGGTAACCAAGTGAGGAAGCAGAATTCTTGAATGCTGCTGACTGCAGATAGAGATGTAGAGCATCTATTG